>NC_053401.1:20724104-21063104 GCF_016859285.1 Xiphias gladius | reverse complement strand
CCGATTAGATAAAGGCATCATCGGCAATAAAGGTATTGACTGACTGCACATTTTTATCACCTGGTGTACTAGGCTGCAATCTCACCTAACCTTTGCTACTCTGGCTGCTTTGGCTACAGTAGTCTGTTTTCTCAAATGTGTGCATGACTGTAGCATGGGCCTAAAAACTAATGCTAATACTTCTTGTAAAAGATACAGACATGATGTAAACAGAGGCACAGGTTGACATAATGTGATAGTTCTTGGAAGGCAACAACGCCGCATTGTTTACTTGAACTGATTTCTGTGATGCGCATGGAAACTTAATACATCAGAAATTAATCCGTGCACAACCAAGTACTTGCGGGACCTGGTGAACTACCTGGTGAACTACTGTAGCTGGCGAGCTAACTGCTAACACATTAGCAAACCGGGTCCTGGTGGCTAGTCAGTCACATTAGCTCCCCAAGCCTCTTTCTATTTTCTCTTTACTGTGCTGTTTACTCCCCCCTGATATTTCTTTCTGAAGACTGTATTTCATTTCATTCAATAAAGAGTTTTAATGAAGAAGAGGAAAGAGCTCTTCGTGCTAACAAGCTAGCTAACTGCTGGCCAACTGTCAGTTAATGAACTCATTAGCTGGGTCACTTACAGGACGATAAGTTCTCACGGTTTATTCAAAAGATGTATTAGTATCATCAGCTCCTGTCTCATAACTATCTCGGAACCTTTACTTATTACCGAGGAGGTTAAATAAAAGTGAATGGTGCAACGCAGCTGATGAGCTACGGTAGCTTCCTCTTGAAGGTCAGAATGTAGAGAGCTCTGTTAAGAAAGCATGCTGGTGGTCAATGGCACAATTTGCAGGCCAGAGTTCACCAAAGTCGATCTTAAAGTGATGTGCTTGGATTCCCTTTGGCCCCACGAGCGACGCCACTCATCCTGGCGATCCCATTAGCCTGAATTGATTTGACTGACTGAATTTTAAATGCTAGTGCAACCACCACTGGTACCCTCCACTCCCTTCTTTTCTTTTAGGTGTATTTATTTTGTTTGATAGTTTTGGTATGATTTCACTTATTATACTGACTGCATTTCTGTGTATCTCTGTCTAATGATTTGTCTCTACACTACAAAGCTTTGAAATAAAACCAATATTCAAAAACATAATAAACAAAGAATAAATATAACAAATATGACAGGGTACATTTATTCTCCTCTCGCTTACGGGGACGTTCAGGAAAAGTACAAATTCAATGTCAGGACAGCTACTTTGTAAAAAATATGAAATATGAATATGAAAAAAAAAAATTAAGCCAGAAAGTTCAGATATTCTTAAGACAGTCCGAAACTGTTAATGAAGTATATAAAGACTGGGTCTTAGTGGTCCTTGGAGTTCAACCTGACCAAAAGAACATGCAGCATTTTCTGATTAATACACGACTTACAAATCCATAAATAAAGCACAAATTGCAACTAAACACAAAAAAACTAAAACCTGGCTGCTATAGACAGCTATGAAATCACTGTGGTACCGTCAGGGTTCAGTTGATTTGAAATCAGATCTCAAACAGTCTATGTCTATGTGGGACTGCCAGCAGCTTTTCACGTAGTAGGTAGACGTGCTTGTTTGTGTGTGCTCTACGTGCAGGCACACATTCCCACTGTACATAATTACAGGCTAATCTCAGCAATATCTGTGCACCTGTTGTGTTTTCAAGTGATACCACAGTCTGATAAGGCAGGTGTGAACGTTTTTTACAACACCCATCTATGGAGTTCAGGAGTAGCTATGGTCATTTCCTCTCTTTTCCTGCATGTAACATCAACAACAGATAACATCACCTCGTGAAAAGTGCAAATCAGGACAGAGAATTGAATAGACCTGTAAAGAGAGACTGAATGGACCTACAAAGGTGATTTTTAGACCACCTGTATAAGATAAAACTGTGAGTGGACTACGGAGATTCAGGGAGATGCATGACCAGATAAACCTGCTGGGAGGCCACTGGGGGGAAAACGAGCCTCTGGAGGTATATTAAATCCCTGTTGAATCCTTCCTTTTTCTGTTCAGTGAGTGGTTATTTGGATGCAAATTATTTTAGGATATGCAACATGTAAGCACAAAACTGCAGTAACATATTCCTGAAACTACATTTTGATACAGGGACCCACATTAAGGCAGGGCCTCGAGATCAGGTAATAATGCAAGACCCACCTTAAGGCACTTCAATCAGTTTACATTGTGCTTTAGTGGTGCAAATTCCTAAGCAATTTTTTTGTTTATAACATTGACAAAAACCAGTTGATATTCACTGAACAAGCTCAGAGAGACCACATTTGACCACAAAGCAGCATTTATTTCTTCATTTGGGCACTCGAGGGCAGCAGAACACGCTGAAGAGACAACATTAAAATATTGGCACGTGTTAGCGTTATTGCACATCCAGGAGCGACATGGAGCGAGACTAGGGTTTATTTGGAGTTGTGTTTCTAAAATCTTTGCATTCTGACAAATGCAAAGTCCAACATTCACTCTGCTTTTAGTTCTGTTTTGGTCTCTATCAACTCCTGAGGCAAATATTTGTCTCTTTAGCTACTAAATACTTCACTTCGCTATATGCACTAGCAAGTTGGTAACTCTATTTCTATGGTGCTGAGCATTTAGCATGAAGTAAAAATGTATCATTAAAACAAACAATGAGCTGAAAGACGCTAAAGCGTTCCGTAGAGCTGAGGGGAACTGCAGAGCTGGTGATAAATCTCTGAGTCTTTCACATTATACTATTGATTTGTGCAGTTTTAGCGACTTAGGGATCATTAACTATATGACCTTCATTAATCACTAAACATGCTGCTTTCATTAGGTGAGAGGAACAAATCACTCGTCCACTTTCTGGTACTTTTGCTTTAGTTTTCACAATAATTGACTACATCCACTACATCTGTATACGCTCTCTGAAAGTCCAAATTGACATTCTCTGAGGTGGGCCCTGCAGTTATCAGGCAGACAGATGTCTCATTTAGAGGCCCAAATTCTTCAAATGTCTGAGAGGAAACCCTTCAATCTCCTAACTCTGCCGGATTCGTCTTGTTCACTCGCTTTACAACGAGAGAGGCGACTTTGTGACAACGCAGCAGCTCTCACTGTTCTCTGGTCCTGATGAATGAAACGGCAAACGAATGATAAATACCAAGCTTCCCTCTGCAAACAGACGCCACATGTGTAGTCAATTCAATCTGCTCTGCTCACGAGAGCCACACTCAGGAAGAAAAGTGAGCATGTGTGTGTGTATCGGTGTGTGTGTTTGTACAGAGACAAAAGAGCCTTTGTCACTCTAATGCACCACAGGTGAATGACATCATCCGTCCCATTGTGGGACTGCAGAGTTGAGATTAGAAGTGTATGTGTGTTGTTTTGTGTGTGTGTCACTTGCTTTCACTTTTCCCATGAGAAAAAGGCAAGACACACATGAACTGTCAGCATAACTGATAAGGTCCCTGTTTATAATCACGTCATCTATTCAGGTAAAATTAAAGGCGTGGTAACCTGTATTAACAACACAAATCTGACTTTATACATGTTGCAGCAGCAGGTTGGGTTACACACTGTAAGTCTAGCTACAAATAGAAAAGCACAATTCCCCACTAGAAGCTAATAAATGTAATAAAAAACGTGTTTTTTTAATGCATGATCTATTCTTTATTGTATTAATTTAACAACCTATAATAAAGTTCCCTGATTAATTTACAGCTCTACAGTTTAGCAGCTTACAGTGCTATGTTTTCAGCCCAAGCTTTTTTTTAAAGGAATTATTTGATATTTTGTGAAATACACTCATTCAATTTCTTGCCGAAAGTCGGATGAGAAGATTTAAACCACTTTCGTGTCTGTGCGTTCCATATGGAGCTGCAAGTCAGGAAGTGATTAACTTAGCTTAACTTAACGTCAACATAAAGATCAGCTCTAGGAGACAATTAGCTTGGCTCTGTTTAAAGTTAAAAATAATACTATGAATAAACTAACTTCAGAGGAGGTTGCTTAATGTTATCACTTGCTGCTATTGCTTGGCAAACAATAGTCAGGAGCAGGTTGTCAGTGCCATAGCCGGAGACGCTCTGCATAAAAGTGCTGGTTGGACAGATAAACTGTTGTTTGTCAGGAAAAAGCTCGTAACGTACCTGTCAACATTTCCCAAAGCAGCGTATATCTTGAATGTTTTTATTTTACTGGTTATATTGCCTGTGTTGTTATGGATTTCCTTGCTGGGATTTATCTGGACTTGATTAGCGTATGCTGTGGTTCCCAAATTCATCTTTTATTTATATTTTGATGGTGGGATAGTAATGTGCGTGATCGGATCATGGACTGATTGGAAGCAGCTGAGACTGAATGGGCCACACCTCCCAATGCTGGGCATTGACAGATATCTGTGCAGGTTTTTTTAAAGCCGGATGGAACACAATGTTGAGGATGTTTGTTGAACCGGGGGAATACGGCAACTGGCCACAAACCCGACCAGGAGATCATTTCAGGCAGGCAACAGAAGTAGTGGTGATATTAAAGAACTTCACACTAGAATTTTTGGTGTTGTCGGCAGGATGCCAGCCCCACTGATGATGATATGAACATGTCAGAGCAACAAACATGCCAATTAGGGGCACAGCAAACCAATGAGTGCTGCTACCCCCAGACCCAGGGATTTCAGGAATCCCCCACTGCCGAGGGCCAAGCAGTGGACATAACCACCCTGGAACCGAAACCTGTAAACCGGCTTGAGCTGACATCCAAGTCTGCCTTAATAGGTGAGTGCCCTGACATAGTTCTTAATATTAATGGCCAGCCTATACCCTTTGTGCTTGATACAGGTTCCCATGTAACAGTGATGAGTCAGAACCTATTTAAGAAACACCTTGGAGGAACAACTCTAATACAGGCAGGTGAGGGCCCCTGGCTCACGTTGCGTTCTACCAGTCGTTTCGAAATGGCTTATACGGGCCTTGCCCTGGTCAGCTGCTTGTTGGGGAGTGTACAGGTGGGTGGCAAAGGAATAATAATTAATTATTGTCTGGGGCCAGATAAGGGCTGCTGGAGATTAACATTAGAAAAGTCTGGTCAGCTTTCACAAAGGGAACATCCAGGACTGGCTGCCCCCGAAACCACCATTTCACGTGCAGATATGCATGGGAGCAGGCCTTCGCAGAGTGTCACAGGGTTGCCACACAAGCGCCTGCAAAGCTATATCAGGCAGACCGCTGGGATGATATGCCCCCCAATCAGAGATGGTCCTTTGGTCATGGGTATCAGAAGGTGCACACAACCAAACTGCAACAATGAGTATCAAGTGAGGAGAACCCTGGCCAGCTTAAAAGGAGGACAAGTGAGGATTACCCTGTGTTTCAGCCCATGCATTAACCCTGCCAGCCATTAAGTCAGGTACTGCGGAATAGGAGCTAGTTCTGGAGGGTGTGGTGCCTGATGAAGTGGAGGCGATGGTAAGGCAAATAGAGACTATAGCACAAACCAATGACACTCATACTCACCCAGTCTTGTTGTTACAGGAGCATTGTTTGACTCCTAACCAAAAACAAAAAATGATGTCCTGTTACAGAGGTGGACCGAGGTGTTTACAGCCCATGACGAGAACTTTGGCCAAACCAGCACAGTTTAACATCAAGTACTGTTCCTCTTAGCCGTGAGGGGTACAGTCCTGTATCCCCCAGCCTTTACTCAGAGTGAAGAACCCTGCTACAGAACATTTTTAACAGCGGGGTTGTACGTGAAAGCACTAGTCCCTGTACTGCCCCAAATGTATTGGTGAAGAATAAGGAGTACTGTATACGCACTCCCTTGCATCAAAGAGTGCATTACCAGCTTGATGGCTGCTAGGTGGTACACTACCTTGGATTTGGCGAGTGGGTGAAGTGGAGAGGAGCACATGCATCGAGAGAAGACAGCTTCTGTTACCCAAATCCTTACCCTGTGAGGATTGGCCTATTCCAGTTTGAGAAGATGCCTTTCGGCCTTTGCAATGCCCCCACCAGATTCCAGAGTCTGATGCAACATTGCCTTGGTAATATAGTAAACAAGTTCCTACTAATTAATCTTGATGATGTTGTTTGTTGTATCCCACAGACTCTGAAAGACATGTGTGCCACCTGGAAGAGGTGTTCTGCCAGCTCAATCAACATGGTTTGAAGCTGCGACCAAAGAAATGCCATCTGTTCCAGAGAAAGGTCACCTGGGTCATGTCAATAGTGAGAAGGGTGTGTCTAATGACCCACTGAAGATGGAGGCAGTGCCTTGGCCCCAAGTTGCCAGAAGGCTTTTAAACACCTCAGAGAAGGCCCTACTAAATTCCCCTGTCCTGCCCTGAAATGGTCAGAAATACAGTTCCTTCAAACTCAAACTGGTGGCACTAAAATTGGTCAACAAATTTAAATATTGTCTATGTGGAGCAGAGTGTACCGTTTTCACAAACAACCCGTTGGTCCATCTTGATGCAGCATGACTCAGAGCAGTGGAGTAGCACTGGATGGCACAATTAGCAAATTTCATGTACACGATAAAATATCACCCAGGCACCCAAAATATAACACCAATGCTTTATCCAGATTTCCAGACACCGGGGGTAGGCTTATGCAACCCAAGCAGATCAGGTGGGGATGGGTGAAGCTGAAACCTGGGAAGCTTGTAAGAGTAGTGACACCAGCCTTCTCCAGTTGTGACAGTGGAAGGAGTAGCAATCACTGCCACCCAAGGTATGGGTTTTTCTCTGTCAACCTACCTGACTCAAATGCTTAAGGAATTGGACTAAATTTCTTTGCAAAATGGTATATTGGGTAGCTTGTGTCCAGAAACAGGATCTGAGCTAGAGGCTTTTCAGGTGCTTGTCCCCTGCAATGAGACCAGTGAGGTGTGGGAATCTTACCACCTTGGGATGGGCCATCGCAGTTACGAACAAAGCCTCTCCTCCTCCTCTCCTCCTGATGATATTTTTGGCCAGGAATGACCATGGATGTAAAGGAGTGGACCCAGACCTGCTCACAGTGTGTTTGCGCTAAGTCTGGCACAGAGTTGGGAGCACCTTTAATACCTATAGTGACGTCCTAACCATTTGAAGTTGTTGGAGCAGACCATCTCTCTTTGGGTCGTCCAGATGACAGGTATCCATATATACTGGTGATGACAGATCTATTTTCTAAGTATGCCCTTGCAGCACCTGTTAAGGAGCAGTCAGTCCACACAACTGTTCAGGCCCATTACAAGGGCATAACAACTTTATACAAGTCTTTGGCTGCACGGAGCATAACCTGATGGCCAGGGGAGCTGCCCTTGCATCCACTCTAATGGGTGAGCTGTACCAAATAAACGGTTGTCAAAAAAGTCACACTACTGCCCATCACCCACAGGGTAGTGGAACCTGTGAGCATTCTAACCAGACTTTACTGACGCTGTTGAGCTCATTGAAAGAGATGAACCAGATACGGTGGTCCAGCAAACTGCTGGCCCTCTTCCATGCACACAACACCACACACACAATGAGGCTCGCCTTGCACTTTGTTGTATGTGGAAGACCCTTCAGGCACCCTGTGGACTGGGTGAATGATTTGAGAACTGCAGTGCAGTCACACACGCTAGAAACAAGACCAATCTGCTATAGCTTTAGAGCAAGGAGGGTCCCCTTGCTCCCTGGACAGCAGGTTTTCATCAGGGATTTCTCAAGGAGGGCTAGGGGGAAGGGCACCCAGTCTATGTGATCCGATTGGAAGGAAACCCCCACATGGACTGTGCTTGTTAACAATTTGGTAACAATATCACTTATCATTAATTTTTTTTCATTAGTTTTTGTTTTTTTTTAAGTGTTTGGCTTATTGGAAGATTGGGACTGATCTCAGCAGAAAAACGTTTTTTTTTAAATGAAAAGGTAAAAAAAAAACAAAAAAAAACAATCACAGTACAAAGACACACAAACCATAAAACACATATTAATAACTCAACTGTGTATGAAGAATATAACATCTCACATATGTTCTGTTTAAATGATACAGCACTAATCACAGCACTCAAAGGCACCAGGGTTGCTGGTTAGTGTTTACTCAGTTAACCCCCTGCCTCTGTCCTTCCTGTCCATGTGGCACCATGACACATGACTTAAACTCTTAAGCAATTGTATCACAGACGCACCCCCACAAATACACACAAAGTCTTTGTAAGTAAATCGGGATCATTTTTCTAAGTATGCGTGGTAGATACACACAGAAAAGTATAATTAGAAGAACAAAATAAAAGTAATGGGAGGTCTTTGTTGTTTGCAGTTAAGAAATTATAAAACACTTACAAGTTCTTTTCCATTTGGTGTAGCTGTGTCAGCGGTTTTTTTCACCAATGCAAACCGCTGCTGGTGTACAGCATGGAAAAAACATTTTGCCAATTTTTTCCCCATGTCCTGCTGTTTCAGAATCAAACCCCCAACTTGAAACACCAAACGAAACAAGACTCTGGTTTATATTATAATGATGGTGCAGAAGTATTTATTATTGCATCCTACATTCAAATATACCCAGCCCACATGGGTTTGACACCACTAATTAATACAAACCAGATACAGAAAGAAATGTATACATTTTTACAAATGACATGACAAAAAGTAAAAGATTAAAAAAAACAAAACAAACGCTAGCGATTCACATCATCATATATAATCAGAGTCAGAGAGTGCGTAATTAGGGGCCATAACACCCAAACACTGAGCTGACAGATGCTGAAATGTTCTGTAGATCTGAAGGAACTGGCAGAATTGGCTGAATATTTTCACAACCTTTTGAGTTTCACCAGAATATTTTGTATAATTTAGTTTTGTTCTAGGCATTTGATGAAACATTGATAGCGCACTTGCATATGTTCCGCAGGAATTCAAAAGAGTGATGGCTGTTCCAGCTTCCAGTCGCAGTTATTTGGTTAGGTGTACTTTGTCAGATAACCCGGTGACAGTGTTTACATGCCAACCGAAATGATTGGTCCACTGCCTCAATCACGATACGACGAAAACATTAGCATGCATGGTAATGTACTGAGCAGCGCATATGTGTATGCGGAGGAGTGAGCTGGTTCAGTAAAGCTCCTGATGACAAGAGCAGCTGTTGCTCTCCTCTCTGACTCCCCGTAGCTTGTAACTCAGCGGGAGTCACACTGATCCCACATCAAAGGCCGCCCCGACACACACACTTTAATCTACTGTATAGGATTCTTCAGCGTGACCTCTGCCCAACCTGCTTTTAAAACCTGTTGTATACATTAAGCCTTTTTCAGTCACTGTAATGGCTCCGATCGTCGTTTAAAACCAGACACGAGAGAACAGAGAGGCCTGGATCTTCAAAGTAGGCCACATCCCATTAACACAGATAGACTTCGCCCCAGTCACCTCCTTGTTTCTAGGTTCTCAGAGTGCTCCTGCACTTGGTCAGTAGACCATATCTTCCATTTTGAGGAGCAAACACGCATTAGCAATTTGTAATGTTTAGTCAATCTCACTCAAAAGAAGAAAGTCAACACTTTCCGATCTTCAACAGGCCTCAACACAAATCACTCAACACGACAAACTGTTGAAGAGAAGAGACAACAGCTAGAGAAGATTCAGGCAAAGTGGGAGGGAAGTTAACCCGTAACCCGCAAAGGATAAATGGGAGGAAGGCCGCTCACCTCTGGCCTAGACCTGCTGGGCCGGCTTTATTGATGGCTTCCAGAACTGAAATTTTTGGTTGGCAGCTGTGTACAATCCACAGCATCTTCAGTTCCCACACAGGTGAGGATAGCCCCCTTTCCTCAGGTAACACTGGCATTCTTTCAGGTTTTATGCAACAGTATATGCGCCGTGTTGCGCTCCTGTGCTGGTCAAGTGAATGGTAATGGTTGGAATAGCAACTCTTCCAAAACATGCTGTTACGTCGCTAATGGTGCTCTCAGCATTTTTTTGTCAGTGTTTACTTACAAAATACCTGCCGAGCATGAAAACAGTTATGTGACCTGACTGGCAAAACTGTTGAAACAATTGTAAGAAAAATACAGTTTTGACATTGAATGAAAAAGGAAATAACTTGTTAACAAAGTTATTTGCGCAAAACCTGCCGTTAGACATTTTAGCGATCCCTCAAATCTTTTTTTGTGTGTGTGTTTTCTTTCACTCACTTTTTTAATAATTGTAAGAAAAATACAGCCATTTTTCGTGTGCTTTTTTGTACATGAGATTTGCCCAGTTTTGCTTTGCTCCAAGACGGATAAGTCCATACAACACACAAAACTGCACTGTAGCAATTATTGTGCCCTGATCAGCTCATTTCAAACTGTTCCGGAAAAATACAGTTTTGGCATTGAAATGCAAAAGAAATAATTTTTAACATGGGAATTCTTGCAAAACGTACCGTTGTGATGCTTATGTTTTAGCATTCCATAAACCATTCACTTGAATGGGAAAGTGGTAAATACACACACATGTTTATATTTGTATATATATATGTATACATATATATATACATATGTACAGTTGGGTCTGTCAGGGAGCAAATGGTGTGGAACTTGGCCAGACAACAATAAGCCAAATAACATGGGCGCCTTATCATCAACAACAGTATGTGTGGGCTGTTTTTGTCTTGACAGATGATCACAGTTGACAAACACAGTTGCTTTGTTTCACCCTCATCTCCTCGCAGACTCTACCCATTGTACTACGTCTGCACCCAGAGGTCACAGGGGCTGCTGAGTACCTGCAGCGACTGCAGCAAGACGTTTGCAGGGACAGAAACAACAGCGGGTCATTTGTAAAGCGGCAGACAGCAGAACGATGGGAGGATAAGAGACAGAAACCAGAGGGGAATCCCATCCTGCCTGGTGACAGAGGACCAACACGGGACAATGTCTCCATTTATAAACAATGAAGCGCTGACGTACAGTTTGTTGCTTGATTGTTGCTGTGCTGTGCTCTGCATATGGTTAAGCACCCCGCCCTTGGGGAGTTCATTGTTCTATCACACCATCCTATTACAGGTGGAGGGCTCTATTAAAAGAACAAGAGCAGTTTTCAGTGTGATGTAACCTGAGTGCTGCCTTTTGAAATGCTAAAATCAGCAGATGAGGTGCGTACGCTCTATTTGGAGGCGCATTTCTGCTCGTGTCACGCTCTGTTGAGGGAATGATTCCAAAATAACACAACACTCACTTAATGGGGTGATTATGATGGGGAAAAAAAGTAGCTACAGAGAGGTCTGAAGTCAGCACTTACCCTGCAAAACCTCCACATCTTCCAGGTACTTTTGTGTAAAGGAGAATTATGAGAGTTACAAAAAAAAGAGAGAAATGATATAGAATGAAGGCAAAGGAAAAAACAAGATTGGCTCTTGTATAGATTAAGGTAGATTATATATGCATGTTTTAGGATTTAGCATCTGAGAGGCCATATGGCCTGTACAGTTACGTTTTTCTCACGATATTACGACTTTTGCTCACAAAACTTTTTTCTCATAAGATTACTTTTTTCTTATAGATATTTTTACTTATCAAAATATCCAGTGCTCCTTGTACTAAAAAGGTTTTTTTGGAAACAAGTCCAAATACAGTATCTGCCAGACAGAATACTTTACTGAGTTTCCAATGGAAAATCAACTCGTTTAAGAATATAGAATCATTGTCTGTATCTTGAAATGAAAAAATAAGTTGCTGCACCAGAGTCCAGTAAAATGAAACTTAATTTTTGAACATTCTTGAAATAAATTGACTTGCATTAGGAACAAGTTGGAATATTCCTGCTGATACATTAAATGAAAATAATCTGTAAGAGCTCATTGACCTTGAGTTGAATGCATACCTGGAGGTGTTGCTGGCATCCTCAGATTGGCGGGTGTTTCCATGGGTGAAAGCCTGTAGCCTTTATATGTCTGGGGCTGTTTGTCTGAATCAGTATTACATGATGAAGGTCTAAGGACCAAAACAGTCGGGAGTTGAAAGAGTTTTTAATCCTATGCACCTGTCACTAAGACTTTATGGTGTGCAAGACCAACTTCACGGTGAAATCCATTATTTAAATAAACGCAGGTCGCGTGATTTAAGGTGATGACTCCTTACACATGCATGAAATTTGTCTTGTGTCTAATATGTGGCGCATTGAAAATGATTACCCAATGCTAGGGACTGCTACATTCATTAGAGCATTAATTATTGATTTTTTCGGCCAGTTGGAAGCAGTTAAACAAGCTGTACACATCACTCACTTCAGGAAGTTGACATGGCTGCCATGTTAGCAAACTGTTGCCTCTTTACACATCCAGCAGTCGGATCAACATTAGCATTCACTTGGAGTCCTAGAGTATATCTGGCCACCTGATGAATCTAAGTCACTTTCCGTTTTTCACTGTTATGGTGTCCAGCAAATGCTAAATCCCCCACTGTGTTCACCAGCCGGTGGCTAACTTTGTCTGTCTGCTGTTTGGTGCTGGGCAGGTAGTGTACGACGGGCTCATCAGAGCTGCCTGATGTGGCTGGAAACAAGGTTGAAGAGAGCAAATCCAAAACAGAAAGTTTGAGTCCGGAAAACCAAAACAAGGAGGTGAAAGACGCTGAACTGTTGACCTCGAAATGTATCGAGTTTTTCAAGTTTTCCAGTATTGGGTGTTACGCACCTTTCAGCCCACGAGAGTGCAGGGCATGATGTGCCGGTATCGAGAGGAAATTAGACAATATAACTCATTATCCTACCAAAATGTTAAGCTAATTTTTACGAAAAATCAAGAAGTGGTTTTACTTAACTTACTGTCGTAATTGTTTTGATGCTACGTGTGTATTATTTTTACAGTAAATTAACCAAAATCTACCAACTCAGATGTATGTTGTACAATGACAGTAGCAGAAATAAGACACCTGGAGACAATTGGAGGATTTAAATCACAATGCTAAACAATTACTTACACTAAAAGGCACGTAAAGTTGCACAGCTTAATCAAACTGCAGCAGCGAGTCTCTGCAAAGTCCGCAGGCAGCCGGAATTGGGAAGAATAGCCACAGGTTGACCAGCCAAAAGGCACTGAGTCTACAGTCTGACTCTGGGACATGAACTCGTCTGCTCAACCCTGAAACTCTCGAGCAGTATCTTTGGCTTTGATGAGACATCTTGGAATGTGACAGGGCTAGAGCACAATATTGGTTTCCAGGCAGCACTTAGAGCTGATACTGCATCTTGGGTAACAGCCAATCAGTGTTATCTGAGGCTAATGTGATGCAGCTCAGCTACCAAAGCAGACTGTAAACCCTGCAATGAAATTTCATTTTCTTGGACACTTTGTTCAATTTTACCACAACGCAGCAGCTCGCTCTGCTTTAAAGTGAGCTGAACCCTAACCCTTAAATCCACGGGATTCGGTTGCATTGCGTTCTGGCTGCGCTCCGGCTCACTCCCGGCTCCATCGCTGTTTTAGGAGCAGAGGGTCCGTTCTTCAGCAGCCACATCTCCAGTACAGTTCCGACTTGTTTTTCTGACATTTTTGGTACTTTGCAGTCCACCGAACACACTTTTTCAGCGCATTTAGATGCCGTGTGGCTCTACTTGAATGTGACAACCCTTTGTAGCCGATCTCACAGCACAGCTGCTGTCATCAACCTGAACTTTTGTTCATTTTGTCATGTAGTGATAATATAATACTGATTTTATCTGCATCACGCCACCTTGGTAATGACTGGTGGTCAACATAGTGGCCCATTTGAGCCGCAATCATATTTCACACTAGTTCTGAAATCTACCAACAGTAACAGAATAATGTAAAACAAAATGTAAATGTAAGTGGGAACAACTATATCATGAGCTCAGCTGCAGTAGAGCACATTTATCACAGAAAGCAGGACACACAGAACGATAGCCTCTCCTTCTCTCATTCATTTTCTTCTCTCTATCTTTAGCTCATTAACTACAAACCATGAAAATTAGGTTCGCTGTACATGGGTCAAGACAAATTCAGTAACAAATTAAATGGCGCATTAAGTCAACTGCTACTAAATACAGGTATTTATATACATTCCCAAGTGAATTTCACACTTCAGAGACGTGAGGGAAAGTAGAACCCGGGCATAAAGATAGCGGAGTGGGGAAAAGAGCCAGGTGTGAGACCTGCGGCTCACTCCCGGCCCCATCGCTGTTTTAGGAGCAGCTGCGATGGAGCCCGGAACCTGACGCAGGCGCTGTAAAGCAGTTTCATCAGTCTGGAGTTCTTCTGACCCTGCATGGGCTAAAGGCTGTTCCAGGGGCTCTACCACCATAACTAGAACATTCAACTAGAACATCAGACTCTGGTGAAGAAACAACAGGCTTCTCATAGGAGAGCATGTCTGAGGAAAATGTACAAGGAGAATTTAAATCATTATATCAGTCATCAACAACATATTCATCAAAAAATAAATACAGTACCCTCTACTTACAAAAATCGAACATAACCATATTTATGCCAAAATTTTCCCATATGCTGTACTTTACTGCCCAAAATTTACTGGCTGCTGTTTTTTAAATTTTTTATTTATTCATTTTCTTAGCGTTTCAGTGCTAAAATCAGCTTTCCAAAACTTAGTTCCTTTGAATGTTAGAATATTAGGGTCTGTTAGCAAACATGTGGTGGTGAAATAGGAAAAAAGGTTACCAGCATGTGCAAATAGTTAGGTGAATATCTTTCAGATGAAGGAAAGCCGCGCTGAAAAGCCTGACTGATGAGTAGATCATCGATTGTGTAACCAAATTCCTTCTACAAAAAGGACCAGAAAAACAAAAAGCACTATTTGACAAAAATGACAACAAAATGATTTTAAATGTAGCTTTGGTGAAAATAAGAATGTCAATTGCATGTGTGTTTCCATTCTCTGCCTTTCACAGACAGAAAGAGAAAAATAACAGCTCTACTTGGAAACCCAGCGTACTGATTGTGGACAGAGAACGGTATGCTCCTTCCTTTCTGCCAGAGTTAATCACCAAACCACAGCCACCACTCGGGCAGCAAAA
This sequence comes from Xiphias gladius, assembly GCF_016859285.1. Classification (NCBI taxonomy): domain Eukaryota; kingdom Metazoa; phylum Chordata; class Actinopteri; order Istiophoriformes; family Xiphiidae; genus Xiphias; species Xiphias gladius. The sequence goes on along the minus strand of NC_053401.1, from coordinate 21,048,096 downwards.
CCAGTGAATAACACCGATGTGACGATATGGAAGGCACAGCTTTTGGATCTCCATTTGAGCGTTCTGTCTCAAAACCAGTACTTGACTATCCATGTTGTGGCGTTCGCACGCTGCAGTCAATTCTCCCTGCTGTTACAAAAATCACCTGTGGAGTGAATCGCACGGTGAGGGAGGTACGGTAGGATGAAAACACCACTGCTGCAGGAGAGCTCTAGGTTCACCTTTTGACTTCTAACGTGCAGATAAATTCTCCGCTCCACGAGTGTGGTGATGATTAAGAAGTGGTGCTGTTGTGCTATTGGTAGGGTGGATCAGCAGGCAGACTGTAAACAGGGAGCATCCTGTTGTGAGGACACTTTGCCTCAGAGGGAGTACTGAGGAGCTTCTCATTAGTTACATAACCAAACCCAAGACTGATGTAAACCAAGGAAATTAAAGTGATCAAACCCTGAAGCTGGTTAGAATTCTCTAAACCAGGCAGACTGTTATATACGAAAATGTTTCAGGAACAGTTATATAATGAGCATGAAAGCAGAAATCAAAATCACTTTCCTCGTTAATTCATTCATTCACTATTCATCGTTCTTAAAACCAATAAGGACATAGCTGAGGCAGAACTATCTGGGAGTGCAAAGGCCAAGATACACTTGAAACAAAGGAGTTTGTAAGAAGCTATGAGTCCAGCCATATCTAAAGTCAAAATTCAAAAGTCTAAAGTTTTTCTATCTGTTTACATTGGCTGCACTGTCCATTGGTATCTCTTAGCGAGGGGAGAGATGCAATGAATGAGCACAGGCTTTCTAATTGTGTCTGCTTGAAGGCAAAGACTGAGGAAAATGAGGAAAAGTTACAGAAGTGGTGTGAAGAATAAAAGAAGGAACGATTGGAAATCCTACATACTTTCGCACTTCTGAACACCACTTCAAATCAATGTGTACAAGGCTGGATTAGCAACCAATGAAAATAGGCATCTGATCCTTGGCTCCAGACCCCCAGGTGCCTCAAAAGCCCCAATTTCACGGTGTGAACCTCCAAACAGCTCAATATGGCCATAACTGCTGTTGGTTTGAGAAAGTTCCAAAGACTGTCTGACACAACCCACCTTCCCCACCCCACCACTCCATCCCCAATTCCGACATTGGAAAGATGTGATAGGAGGGGGGTTAAGACGTTCAATCTAACAAGCACTTTGTTTGAAGAATATTGACACCTTAAAGATCCAGCATCCTGCTATCAGAACTAACAAATAGCATTAATCGTCGTCCTAGACATGCCCGCTTGCATTTGAGGCTTAAGAGCCAACCCATGGCTCAAGTGTTATACAGTTACTGAGCATTTTATTAGGAACATCTGTACACCTGCACATTCATGCAGTTATCCAATTGGCCAATCATGTGGCAGCAGTTCAGTGTTTTAAATCCTGCAGATACAGCTCAGGAGCTTCAGTTAATTTTCACATCAAACATCAGAATGAGGACAAAATGTGATCTCAGTGACTCTGACCGTGACATGATTGTTGGTGCCAGACGAGCTGGTTTGAGTGTTTCTCAAATTGCTGATCTCCTGGGATTTTCACACACAACAGTCTCTAGAATTTTTTACTCAGAATGGAGCCAAAAACAGAAAATATCCAGTGAGCAGCAGCAGTTCTGTGGATGGAAACATCCTGGTGATGAGAGAGGTCAGAGGAGAATGTCCAGACTGGTTGGAGCTGACAGAAAGGCTGGGGTAGCTCAGATAACCACTCTTTACAACTGTGGTGAGCAGAAAAGCATCTCAGAGTGAACAACACGTCCAGCCCTGAGCTGGATGGACTACAACAGCAGAAGACCACATCAGGTTCCTGTCCTGTCAGCCAAGAACAGAAATCTGAGGCTGTAGTGGGCAAAGGCTCAACAAAAGTGGACAGTTGAAGACTGGAAAAACAGAGCCTGGTCTGATGAATCAGGATTTCTGCTGAGACAGGCAGGTGGTGTGGGGAGAATTTGGCATCAACAGCATGAATCCATGGACCCAGCATCCCTTGTGTCAACAGTCCAGTCTGGTGGTGGTGTAACAGTGTGGGGAATGTTTTCTTGTCCATGTGGATCAATTTATTGCCACAGTTTACCGTCTTCTAATGGCCACTTCCAGCCGGATAATGCTCCATGTCACAAAGCAAAAATCGTCTCAAACTGGTTTCATGAACATGACGATGAGATGGAAAGCTGATCTCAAAAAATCTAAGTGTAAATCCATCCAAGAAGCATTCAAGACGGATTGAAATCCGATTGCTCAAACCACCGCAGGTTTGAGGTGCAGATGTGGAAAGGGTGCAAATCTGTCCATCTCTCCAGTACACATACGTAATCTTTACTTCTCCCACCGTGTAACGATGTCAGTAAGCAGTCTGTGGCAATAGCCACTAACTGTCTGACTCTCCTCTGTCTTTGTGATAACGGATACAGTTAAACTAAAATTACCCTGAAATGAGCCAATGTGTTCTAGCTCACTGCGCAACAGAAATAACGGCTCCAACTATTTCTACACAGGCAACCCAATACAAGGGGCACCAAGCTGCTGTAGCAGTTATCTGACCTTAACCATTCAGTGACCTGTGTGGGTGAGAGATCACTGAGCTCTGTGGGTGAGGGAGTGGCATAAGTTGGAGCTGTAAAGACTATACCTTTCACTGTGCATGTATTTCATAAATGCAATTGATTCATGTCTTTGTGTTGCGTATGGATAGTTGTTAGCTGTTGCTAGCTAAACTGTTAATGTCTTGTTGAACTTCTAAAGTGCAGAAGTTGGTGTTTTATTATTTATTACCACCTCCTTGTGGATTGGAGGAGGACCGACCCTGATTTACACGTAGCCCAGGAAAACTGTGAGGGTTTGCATTCAGACTTGGATTTCATCTGGACTCAAGACACTTGAAATTATTAGTGTAAATGGGGCCTGTGCGCATGTGATACTGAGTCTGTTGATAATAGCTAAGATGGAAAAGCAGATCCGAAAATCCAAATTAACATGCAGTATTTCTGAAGAAAATTCAACACAAATACCCTGTGTAAATGCTTTTGCCAACACGACCTAGTATGAATTGTATGCTGTACTTCAGTGTTTAGCCTTTTCCACCTCTGGTATTTCCTCTTCGCAGGGTAAATTCACAACTTGTATTCTTCATCAGAGGCAGCCAGGATAGGACGGCACTTTCATTACCTCATGAAACTGACACAGAACCCGACAGGAGCATTTGTCACCCCGGCAGGCCGATGGTCTGCTAGCTACTTGAGCGAGATGGTCCAGACGAAACTTCCTGCAGCCAAAGAGTGTCGGAGGGAGCGGTCTCTACTGACTCAAAGTGTGAGGGGAAACTGAAGCCAGATGTTTGACAGTGGCAGTCTGCCTACCCACCATACTCCTCCACAAACTTAAATCAAACCCGTCAGAGGAGATAAACTCTGCTGTTACACAACAGTTACATAAGTATAGGCAACACGGGGTAGCATGGAGATGCATAGGTTTTGAATTTAAACATAACTGCCATGAGGACAATAAATTCAACTAATAATGCTATAAAATGACTGTACACACAGGTTAGAAAGTGTTAGAATACTATTACATTTCCTTTGTACTTTGGACAAAGCCAGGCTAGCCGTTTCTCCCTGTTTCCAGTCTTTATGCTAATCTAGGCTAATCCAGGCCGTTTTGACTCCAGTCAAGAGTTCCTTACTCGCTGCTCTTGTCTGAGCATTAAGTAAAAGTTGATCAATATAGATTTTCTTACTGGCAACAAAGTTTTTTCAGTTTAAAATACAAAAGCCAGAGATCTATTTAATCTCACTACCACGAACAACCACACACACCACAGTACGTATGCTTCTTCACGCTCACTGTGTTCCTTGATTAACAGAGCTCTGCAGCTGCTGCTTCTCTGATTTCAGCAGTAAACTTCACTGGGGGTCGAAGAGGCGACCCCGTCTCAGAGTGGCAGGGGCAAAATAATCCCAGAGCCACCACCAAGCTCCTTGATCCTCCTGGGCCAGTCAGACAGGAAATGTTTTAATCAAGGCTTCCTGTACTGCTTTGTTTTGTCTGAGGCAGAGAGGGAGAGAGAGAAGCATAATGCATCCAGCAGCTGCTGCGAGAGGCTCAGCGGCTTGGCTGGACAAGAAAATTTCAGCAACATGTGCAAGAAGCAAATTTAAGTAGGACAAACTTCTTTCTTTTTCACTACTTAACAGATACCTGAGATTTGTCCAAATATCAGAAGCCTTTCCAACACTGAATTGCCTTTCTTACTGTAAAAACGGAATCATTTTTGAAATGCCTCTCTCAATCATTTTGAAACGTTGACTCTCATTGCTCTCGTAGCATCGTTTTTGGTCACAACAAGCAGCTGTTCTCACTGAAATAGCTCTAAAAACCCAGACAGACGGACGTAGTCAGAGACCAGCAGGTGAACATATTGGAGTGTTCAGCAGCTAAAAAGCCACTCAGGAGTTGTTGCTCCGTAACTGCTGGGTGTGTAAATAAGCAACTGTGTGCTAACAAGTTAGCCACATCAACTTCAAAAGTGATGATATGCCAACGATGGATTCATTATGTTTTTCCTCCGCACCAAAGTGGCCAAAAAATAAGTTACTGAGGGTTTAATGATGTAGTGAATACTTCTGCTAGTTCATGAGGTACCGGGACATGCTAAATGCAAGCTCGCTTGGGAACTGAATGGATGCTTAGTTAAGGGCCTGACTAGACTTTAAACCATGTGCTTGTTGGATCATTTAACAGCGTCTGAAACCCCCTGCCCCGCCACCACTCTGACGCCAGAAATGGGGGGCTGCATCCAACAGTTTTTGGCATTGCTAGTGGCATGGCTCCATGGAAGACAATGTTGGTCTGACGTTCCACCGACTGAAATATAGCTCAACAACTCTTGGATGGATTGCCATGAAATTTTGTACAGACATTCATGGTGCCCAGAGCACGAATCCTAATGATTGTGGTGATCCTCTGACTTTTCCTCCAGCGCCAGCAGGAGGTTGACATTTGTGGGTTTTAGTGAAATGTCTCAACAACTCTTGGATGGGACTGCCAGCCTATAGTTGTGCGATTTCTCATGAAATGCTGCAAAACTTACCTGCAGAACTGGATGGTCCAACATTGCTAATATAAAATCTTCCTCCGTTTTTGGTTCTCCGGCTGTCTGATACCTTAAAGGTCAGGCGTAAGAAAGTTGCAGTTGGTCATCAATGATAAAAAAATGTGTGGCAAAGTTCACAAAAATGTAACTGTAAAGTTAATTTAAAGTGTAACTTTGCCTCCACAGGTGAACCTACCGGTTGTGGGGATTCAATTGAAATGACCTGATTTCAGTCCAAGATTTTGCTGTTTTTAATGCTGCTATGACTTGAGATCTTTGTGTCTGAGTAAGAAAACTGGTTAAAGCTTTAAAATAACGGGAAGAGAAGCTGCAGGACTAATTCTGAGAAAAAAATATGACACTGATGCCCCCCAATTGTTGACTGGTGGACACATGCTCAGTTTTGACACACATTTGACACATTAGTCAAAATCTTTTCATAAGGGTTGACAAACTCCCCTCATGAGTTTGCATGTGGCTATTTTGACTATTGCGTCTTCCCTCTGGGCCCTCCTTGCTTTTCATTTGGTTGGTCTGTAGATCTGCCTTCAACATCTTACCACAGTTTAACAAGCCCACCATCAGTAATAAATATCTCAACTCATGTGGCAAGACAAACTGAACAACGGACATACTGTTGACTGAGACATGAGCTCACTAACAGGCACGTTTATCTCCATGAACCGGTTTTCTGACACATGACACACTGTTTCTTGATAACATTACAGGGACAGTTAAGGTATGCAGAGGGCCATTGCTTTTATGTATAGGTTTCAGATGTAAAACACTTGTGTCTGAAAGGCTGTGAGAACTTGGGAAAAGGGTTCAGTGTCTTGCCCAAGGACACTTACACCCTTAGCTGCCTCACTTGTAAGTTGCTTTGGATAAAAGCCTCTGCCACATGAGTAAATATAATGAGTAAGTGAACTGGAAGCCACTTCTTTAGGACCACAGAGCTCTAGACACATCTGCTCTCACACAGGCTAAATCTGTGGAGCTGTGCAGAGCCCACTTTTAGTCAGTTAATATATTATTACATATTCAAACAAAAATGACCAGCAAAATGTCATAACTACTTACCTAAGCAGTCCAGCTGTACTAGACAATGCTCAATATTTGTTATAGACTCCAGAAGATGTACTCTAACTCATAGACGTCTACTCTGCTCCAAAGAGCAGTTCCTGCCATTGTCTAATCCGACTCTCCTGCAGTAGGTACAGGCCTGTGGTTGCACTGTGGACTCAAGTTTGCAACTGTGACGCGTGGTGGACCCGAGGAAGAGCATTGTTGCTCAGTCAAATTTACCTCAGAAGCTGTTTATTTTCTTTTTTTACATTTATTGTCTGAATAAGGAGATACTAAGGTTTCAAAGAGCCACTGGGATGTGCGAGGGTGTATTGGTTGTCAGATCAAGCTGTGACACACATATAGTGGAAGCCATATTTGTCAGCTCCACCCTGTTGGCCACATCATTTATCATAGAGTAGATTTTGACCCTAATTCAAGTTTTAAAAGTCATGTACAAAGATTTGCCAATTCTGTCCACTGTTTTGATCTACTGTATATGCAAGGCACTTGCGTTCTGGTCCTGGAAGTTATTCATGCCTTTATTTTTTCACATATTGATTGAAGATACAAGAAAGATCTTATGTATTCCTGCCAACTTTGGTGACCCCCTGAGATAACTTGTGTTGTGATTTGGCGCTATATAAATAAAATTTAATTGGAATTGAGTTGAGTTGAAATTGAATTCAATAATGCAAAAATTATTTTTGTTTTTTAGAGAATTATCTCAACAACCTTTGGATGGATTAACATTAAACTTGGTACAAACATTCATGGCACACAGACGATGAACCCTGATGAATTTTTGTGATCCCCTAACTTTTCCTCCAGCGCCACCAACAGGTCCCAGTGGTCACTTATCAAGGGAAAAGTCTCTACATTTTCTTGACAGAATTACACAAAATTTTGTAAGCAAATTAGTGGTCCCCAGATAATAATTCCTAATGACTTTGGTTTCTACTCTAGTGCCACTACAATGTTCATATTTGTGGTTTTATTGGATGCATTGTCATAGATTTGGAGCACACATTCACTGCAGAATGAATTGTAATCATTTTGGTGATCCATTAACTTTTCACTTAGCACCATCCTCAGTATTTTGGTTTGTGACCAAATACATGTAAAACTAATGACAATGTTAGCATCTGAAACGCTAAACTATGACGGTGAACCCGGTAAACATAATCGTTATCAACATCCATAACCGTAACATCCATGTCAGGGTAAACATTAGAAAGACTGTGTAGCATCAGGATGTTAGCATTGTCACTGTGAGCATGTTAGCATGCTGGCGTTAGCTTTTCGCTCAAAGCACTGCTGTGCCTAATCATGGCCTCACAGAGGCCATGATTAGTCCATAGCATAGCGGTGGACTTGTTTTTCCTCTGTCAAATGCTAATGTCACCAGTTTCCTTCAGCGTTTGCCCCCTTCCCAAAACACAGCACAGATCATTAAAGTACAGAGGGAAGGACAGTTCAGCACTGATTTAGTCTGAGGACACAGACATCAGAGGACCCTGACTGTTCTGTTCTTTGTGAGCAAAGAAACTGAAACACCCTGGGAGGTGTTTATCTTATCTGGTGATATGGAGGTTGCTGCCTTTTACTGTCTCGTCCTCTCTCTGTCTCTCTGTCTTGTTATGTCTTCATGTCTTTGACATCACCGTGAGTCAATGTTCTTCTGTTCTCACTCTCGGAAATTTTAGCTCACAACGTATTTATATCACAGATGAGCACTGTGAGCATGTTTTTTGGCACCATTAGTGTAAATGACCTTAAGAATGTTATTATTTGCTCCTTCAGTAACATTATTAAAGTTGGAACTCATATTTGAAGGAACAGGAAACAGTGTCAGCTGGTACATGAGTGTCTTCCATTTGTTTAACACCCGGCAGTAAGGGAAAAGTGTTTTTCAGTATTTTGTTTTTATATAGTGAGTGATATTTTGTATCATTATAACTTATTTGAATACTTTTACTAGGTTTAAAACTGAGTGTGTGGGGAGTGTGTGGCTAGCGAGACTGCTATAGTAGCTCAACGCACTGCCATTGTGCTGTGTTTAATGGTCACTTCACACTCTTTGGTTAAGATAGCTTTGCTAGTCTGAAGAAATGCTGCACTGTGAAGGTGTGTATTTCAGTATTACAGTGTACGAGGCACAGCATGCCTTCAATTAGGTCGTTTTAAGGTAAGTATGCTGAATACCTGTAGCACTCTTCAGAGATTTTCATAACATCGTGATTATATTATTTGTCCAGGGTACATACAAGAGTTTGTGGTTAAATATTATTGGAAGATCATAAGGTTAACGTGCTATTTTCTGTTCGGATATGATGGGTTCCAGTTTTCTTTTCTTTTTGCAGGTCTTATGATGTGTTTAGAACCACATACAGTACTCTGTTGAAGTTAAAGTGCTGACTCGCAACTTTAGATTGAGGGTGTGTTCATCCACGTTAAGCCAGCACCACATGTCTAAGAACTGTAGCACTTTGAGCAATTCTAGGGGTTCAAATCCAAGACAGTGTCAAAACAGCTTAAATTAAGTCATTGCATTTAATAATCGGTCCAAATTCTTTGCAGTCGATGACTGTCTAATGAAATCTATGACTAACAAACATTAGCTGTACTGCAGCCATCCACAACTCATACATATTCGTAGATACAACTTACATATTTGGAGAGTTTTTTGACATCAGTCTACAAATTCTACACAGCTGAAAGTACTTTAACCTCGTAGACTATTTTTTATTTCAAATCTAATGTGCTGTGAGAGCCAAGACAATTAAAATATGTCACGCTCCTAATACTTTGGCACTGCACAGTAAACTGATTGGTGATGTAGTTTCTGTTTGTCTTGTCAACCGTAGCTGTTGATGACACACACAATTGTTTCACACGTGGGAACGTTGCATTGGTTGGAATAAGGGTTAAAGTGTGTGATTTAAATGTTTATATCTTAGCAGCTGATGACCTTCTGGTTTCTGAGAAAAGTTCCCACAGCATTAGCTGGTCACTTTCCCAGAAATCAGCAGAGTAAAAATATCAGACCACCATGACTCTGTTGACGCATCACAGACCATGCAGGTATTGTGTGTTTCTAATGCTCTACTCATACTCCTATCATTACATGTAAAAAAAAAAAAAAAAAAAAGGCCAGCTGCAATGTCGAGCTGCAACATACTATTCTGCCAACGTACTGATTGCCAGTTTGATGCTGCCTTTTACCATTTCAGCTACTGTTATAGCATGAGTTGGATTAGTTCACTTGTATTTCGCATTTCCCAAAATTGTGAAATTAAATGTGGTGAAGGGTGTGCATAGGTGAAAGTAAAGCATTGTAAAGCACTGTGTCCCGCGTAATGCAAGCACAGTTCTTTAACTTCATTGGTTGCACTTGGTGATGGGCACTGGCCAAAGGGTTGGCAGGTAAAATCAATGTACTGTGGTGTAGCTTTTTTTTAAATCCATAATTCATTTTACAGTCTTTTTTGTGAAAGTGTGTAATATCCTGATATACTGCCTGGATGACTGAAATAAGACAACGCAGGCTTGTTCGACCCCAAGACCTTCTCTGTAAGATTATTTGTTTCATTTAGTGATTCAAAATTTTAATAATTAAAAGCTAAATGCTAAGCTAACAATTTACAATGCCCCATTTAAAAATGCCCCAAATTTTGTCCTGTTGCAAAATTGCAAAGAGGAGAGACAATGTCCTTACGTCCACTACAAAGGACATATCATAAAAAATAATCTGTATTTTTGAAAAAAAAATGCACTGATATGTTTTTTCATCCAACAGTGACAGAAATACCCAAACCTGAACTTTTGATATATTCATGACATCATCATCATTTATATATCAGACCATATTACTGATTTTCTGAAGGAAAAAAGCAACAGAATAGCACATGAAACTTATTTTATTGTTTAAGACTTGAAAGACTAACGGAACAGAAGAAAGAATAGTTGGTCATGCAAACAGTTAACCGGGCATTTTTTAAAAATAGGGTCAAATTATACATGTATACACATGAAACAAATTAAAGACTTATATTGTAGACAGAGGGAGAGTTTTGGGAGAACTTTTCACATGCAGTATTATGTCACTGGTGGTATCATTTTTTGTGTAGTCAGCTGAACTTACTGGATAACAGTATAGTACATTATACTGTTTTCTTTTCCTAAAACTAGGTGACCTTTGTAGTAGACGTGCAATTATTTTTCAAGTTGCCGCCTTATAATTAGAGAAACTAAGGAAAAGGCTGGAAAGGTTGTATACTCAAAAAATCCTACAAGAACCAGCATGCATTGCGCTCAGTCCCTGCCAGAGCGCTCCTAGGCCACTCCTTTTATGGGTACTTTCCATGGGGCCTCCTCCAGTGGTGGTGTGTTTATGGAAGACTGGCAGGGCATTCGTTTCCCAGGCTAGCGACCGTTTTAGCAGACAAGTTGACACTGACCAGCATCATATCTCTGTGAGAGGCTTTTGTTCTTTTACAGCATGTTTTTTTTTCACTCGCCACAGAGTCCAGTTGTATTGTACCAGTGTCTGAGGATCACAAAAACAAACAGCGCGCTGGAGTGAGTTATGCAGATCACTGCAAATTTACCAAGGGTCTCACACAAGCCAAAATACTGCGAGAGCACCGTGGCGAACAGTCAAAACCCTCTAGGTCCGCAACGTCCATTTCAGGTTGGTTTGGGAGACAATGGTGGAGGAGAGGATGAAGAACTAAAACCTTTCTATCCATATGTACGATGAAGAACCGGTGTCGTGCTAAAGACTGTTTCTAGGTCAATGTGTGTTTCCCCTTACCTAAATCTGAACCAAACCTTATCCCTAACTCTTACCAGTGGTCTTCTGAGATACTTCACCTGACGCCAACCGTACCCTAACCAGTTATCTCTGCTCCGCCTAACCACCACCTAACATACACTGACCAGCCAGGTTTTGTGCTACTAGAAAATATCCTGGGTTTCTGCACCCAGACTATAATTTATAATGCATTTCCCGACCCAACCTGTTCTGGTGGTTGATAATGCATATTTTTGCAGGTCGGGGCTCTCGTAACGGGTTGGGTGGGTGCCCTGACCTGCGCACCACCAGTGTAACCCCTACACCCAGGCACTGGCGGGGGGTCAGAGGGCTACAAGACCTTGTGCTGAGCCCTGGGAGTGAATGCTGCATACAGGTGAGACCGATGCCGTTGTGCTGTTCCATTTGTACACAGAGCTGGTAAAGTACAATATAACGTTGAGATAACTAAGAGAGATATGTGAGGCTATTGGGAATAAGCTAAATACCCAAGTGCTGAACAATGAATAGGTTTTATATTTCATACAAAGCAACTGACTTTTTAATTGTTATACGCATCTTTAGTTACCATGTGCAATCTTCCTTGTAATAGAAACGTTCCAGATCATTTACATCATTTTAATTAAGCATTCCTCTTGCTATACAGCAAATGTGTAAATGAATCTGTGTGTCCACAGCGCACCTGTTCCACGCCCATCGTACGTCAGTGATGTTTCTGAAGCAGAAAGACTCGGAGTGGACTAAGCAGTATTGTAAACTGTTTATGTATGTTTGTTTTTTTACCGATCTTTGTGAATGTCTGTCTTATTGAAGAATTTATAGCATATGATTTGCTGTTAATTTCCTTGAACAACATTGAAACCAGAAGTGGCAGGGGAAAATATATCATATTCAACTGTAGCTTTTACTAATCATTACTGCCACAAGCACACGACTCTCTCAGATGAATTATTCATGTCACTTTAATTTAGTAAGAGATGCACCTATTGGAATTGACTAGGTTAACCTAAGAGCTTTATGTCGCGTTATCGTGCATGAGTGTAATTGTAGCCAAAGCATTCAGGTGAAGCTTTGTTTTTAAAGAGCTAAGAAAACCAACAGAGTGGTGTGAAGATACTCTGGACCAAGATTTATTAGCACGACTTCAGCCCCACTTGTACATAACTTTATAAACAAGACACGTTTTTATGCTCTCTTCTGTGCCCATATAGTACAAGTCTGGCGGTGAGATGATCACTGCTAAGGTTCATGTTGTGCATCAGAGGAGAAACACTTTGCGCTGATTTGACCGCAGTAAAAACGTAGTCTTGTCCGTGCATTTCCAGGTGTTGAATAAACAAATGCAGCTATGGCGTCAGTCCATATTGTCCGGAACGAGTGAACACCAACACATTAGCATTTAAATGCATGACAGTAGGATCAGAACAGGGACAGAGCTAGAGTGTCCTTCTGATGGAGAGACGAGCAAGCGATGGAAAACGTCGACACATTATCATGCAAAGTCTCTTCTGCTATTGAGTGTATCATCTGTCCATTTAGTCCCTTTGGCTTGTTTTTTTTTTTTTTTCATTTGTTAGAGCTCCAGAAATATGTTTTCACATGTCCACGTGAAGCCTAAAACTCAGTGTTGTGCTGCTTCTTCCTCTGTGCAATCGTCAACGTCAACTCCAAAATAAATCAATAAAAGAGGCTCTGATGAAAGTTCTGTCTTCATTGTTGGGCACCTGCCGCGCAGACATCTCAACAGACATCAGCGAGGCAGGCCTGCAAGGAATGAAGTTTAGTTTGAGTGGGTTGCTCCAGATTACGTCATCGGGAGGAGTTTTACAGCTAGAAGCAGAAAGATATGTTAATATAGGGAAGGCAGAGGGAAGTTTTGTGCCATTCATATACATTTCCTCCATAAACTAAAACCTTAGGAATCAAGTTGAAAGTTTCAGGCACGATCCTGGTGAACCGAACCTTCATGTGTTTACTATGTACCCAGCTTTACCCTCAGACAAACTGGCAGCAACAAGTATTGTAAGTAAGTTTGGACGGAGCCGCTCACTCTCTGTCATTCAAACTCGCTGCATATTTTAGCCTGTGCTTTCCGGCTATAATGTCAGATAACATTCATTCAAAACTGTTCCCTTAGCGACGATCTAGAGGAAGACATGGTATGAGAGGTGTGGGATTCCTCTGATGCATGCAGGCTGTTCAGTAGACTGCATAAATACAGTAGGTCATTTGTCCACACGTAGCTTTCGTTAAAGAAATTAAAGGAGTAGTTCAACAATTTGGGATATTTCCGTATCACATTCCTGCTAAGAGGTAGATGAGAGGATGGACTCAACTCTCACGTCTGTACTGAAAATATAAAGCTACAGCCATCAGACCTAGCCTTAGCTTAGCATAAAGGCTGGAAAGGGGAAACAGGTAGCTCTGTCCGAATGCGACAAAATCCTCCCACTAGCACCTCTAAGGCTCATTGCCTAACACATGATGTCTTGTTTATTTAATTCCGCACCAAAACCAAACTGTAATAATGATAAATTGTGGTTTTGTGCTGGATTACGTGCGAAACAATTTCTTGGCAACACTTGCCAATTATATATTTAATCAATCGCTGCTACGATTTTGTCTTCGCTGAAATGATGAAATACAGACGTTGGGGAAATTCAACTTCTGCCAGCAATTTAAACCTGCACGCAAACTGTGCAGCAATGGATGAGTTTACCAACCATTCTCCTTTTGAAACAATAAGCAGCCGCTTTATGAATGCAGAGTTTCATAACAGCAGAACAACTGGTGAATAGTGCTCCAGAGTAACTGGAAACTGGGGTCAGGGTGTGTTGAACAAGATACCAGCAAAGTCTCACACAACACTGAGGGGTGGATTGGCTGAAGCTGTGCTACAGCTGGGTCAAATATTGTAACAACCTGTTGAGGAGTGACACGACATTCTACCTCCCTCAGCACCAACATGTCAGCAATCAATCCTTATCAGCTCAACAATAGACCTACATTCCCCCTCCGTATCATGACAGTTACGTCTGCCATTGCTGCGGGACTGAACCGACCTGCCCCCACTGTGGGACTGCGGCACAACGGTCTGCACGAAGCTGAGAGGAAAAAGGGGGTTTTCCCATCACTTCTCTCAGGGCGCTCATTCCAGGGGCGCCGAGGATTAGCTTACAGAGACCTACCACTGCAACGTGGCTGCTGTGTCTTACAGATCAGCTGCACCAGTCAATCATTGCTTGATTGCTGGCGGTTCGTTCAGAACAAAGGACCGCACTGACAGCTCATGAATGGAGGTTACAGGAGAAAGTAGAACAAAAGCTACACTTCAGGGGAACATAGAGAATACTGACAGGAAAATAAAACCATCGGATATGGATGAGCGCAGCGCACTTGTCTGAGGTTTCAAGGGAAGTTTGGCTCTCAGGCAGCCACTGGTGATGCACCGTGCATTTCAGGGTTCGTTTTTGTGATTTTTTTCCCCTGTATTTAATCACTTCCATGAACAGCAAAAGACAACCTGGAGACTTAAAGAAGGCACAGACACTGATTCCACCATCTTTCGCAGGAGCCTCAATATTCGTCACAAACGTAACCAATAGCTGAACACACGCCTAAAAGCCTGCTACGTGCGCCGCTTATGGTAGGAGAAGGCTAAAGAAACCTGAAAACACAACCTGCAGGTTTAAATTCCAGGTCAATTGCTGGTGAATTCAGCAACTACGGCACCGTGTTTGGTTCTTAACTGTAATGATTAAGCGTTTTGAATTCGCTAACACTCTGATTCACGCCTCTGTTCCATGGCAACGGTGGCCCAGCGATCATGGGTATTGTGGCATTAAGAGGCGGCTGAAGTTGAGGTAATTAAAGCCGGTGGTCCTAAGATCAACCTGTATGATCATTACATTATCCAGGAGTCCTGTTTTTATCCTGTGTTTCAGTGTTCACCAACAAGAAGGATATTGTTCAAAGAAAAAGCTGGAACGAGAGCACAGAAAAAGGAGAATCACTTCCGGAGCCAGCGGCTCCGCCCACTTGGCTTCTCTAAAAGTTTCATGCTTGTTATTGGGGGGTTTAAAAGCATCCTGGGAAATGTAGGAGATCACCAGCTAAAGCAGAAGTAGAAGACGGTTGAGAGAAACCACATTGCTTTTCCATAACATTTGCACCGTTTTTAGACAGCGTCCCAACAACATTAATTGGTCGTCCACATTAGCTGATTAGCATCAGCTGCTTCTCTCCTGATTCGCTATCAGCAGCTCGTTTCATCAGCTGTTTGGCGTCGTGTTTACACTACTCTAATGATGTCCTCGGGCCAACGCCGCTGCATGAATGAGTTTATTCATGAGTGGTCAATGTGTTTTTTGGGATTCGTTTTCTCAGTCCCGAATTGCTGTTTATAGTCTTTGAGAGCTCAAAGCACATAATTGTTTGTGCTTTAAGTGATGAAATATGCAAAAATATAAAAAGAGGACATTATTAAATGAACTAACGATAACAGTAACTCTTATAAAACAAGGCATATTATTGATGCTTCCACAGCTTTAAGAATTATTTTAAAAAAAACAGCTTTTATCAAGCTTCATCACATCTTCTTTCATCTTCAGCCAAGGCCAAAACATTTGTTTTACTTATGGCTTTTTCACACAGTTTTTTTAATGCACAAATGATTAAATGCACATTCTGATAAACATTATATGATAGAGGTGGATCAAATGGAGCCACAAACTCTGGATATTTCAAAGTGAGTGAAGCTGGACTTCTCCTTTAAGTCTAAATGGAAATATCGACACAGTTTTCAGATAATCGCACTCATGTTCAGTTTAATAAATAAGACATCAAAACCCCGCTCAACGTTTAAACTGACATCCTGCTGACTAAATCAAAATGTTATGATGTAAAACAGTGAGAGCTTCCTGCGTTTGTCCTTCCTTTTTTTTTCCTCAATCCTCTTCCCAAACCTAAACCAAGGCAACGGAGCCAATTTTCTCCCCAAGCTGAGACTGAGAGGAAATGAACAATGACTACCTTATAATAGTTAAAGATAATAAGACCCATCAGCCATGACTTCATCTAATGAACATTTAATGAAAAACAACACAGCAATCTGCTGGCAGAGAATTGAACATCCGAACCTTTCATTGCTGTTTTCCTTTTCCTGTTTTATGAGAATCCTCCAGGCTCCTATGAAAACAATTTACCCCTGCTGGACGCTTCATTAATGAGTCCATGCGTTTGTTTCGGGTAGAAGGGAGGTCACTGTCATTAAGGTGATGAGGAACTGTTAAATGTATCCGTTTGATTTTGGCCAAATAGGCTCAATTACGTGAGATATCCTGACTAAATGCCTGCATTATGCTATCCAGGTAATTGCTTCTGACATTTTGGAACTGAGGGGATGGACGTTGAGATGTAGAGATTGTGTATCTGTTTCAGCTTCTAACTTGGATTTGTAATGTGCAAGTATCCCTCATAAACACAGCAGGTAAAGTGTTGTTAGTGATGCAGTAAAAGGACTTTGACCCTGTAAAATACTGCACACTTTCATCTGTTTACTGATTAAAGTGTGGGAAACTTTGACAGGAAAAGAGAAAGAAAAGACAGAATAACACAACACAATACCATTTTGTCGGATAACCATACAAAAAATGATTAGAGCTCCTCTCTAGGTGTGAACAATTACTCTTCTCTCCATTTCTGCTTACATGCTGTTAGGGAGCAAATGGCTCCAAAGCTTGGTAACCTTGTTTAAGCAAGTTGTATATCAATTTGGTTTGACCTCTTGCCCCTCTAACTCACTTTAGTACTCATCTACAGTTTTGAGTTTTTCAATTTTACTTTACACCTCTACGCCCCTATATTTATCTGACGGCTATCGTTACTAGTTACTTTGCTGATTAACAAATTACATATGACCAACTTATAAAAATAAGATGCAAATTAGATTAAACTATCGCACAGTGTGTAAAGTAGTTAAAAGTAATGCATAAATAATAACAGTCCACTGATATTGTTGCTTTGTTGTTATGCCCTCGTGGTTTGGCGTGGTCAGCTGGACCACCACTGCTGAGCGCACGACTGAGTGCCCCCCAAGATAATCAGGGGGGCACTTGAAGGAATTTTGGGGTGAAAATCACCTATGAAAGTGTCCAGGAAAATTCTCCTGCATTTCAACCTGGTGTAGATTCCTAGGCAGTTAGCCACCATGGCTGTTCCAGGGGGCGACTTTCTGCCTTTAGGATTCAGGTAAAAATCATGTTTATTTCGAGAGTTCCCTTTGCTCGCCCAAATATAAACCGTTTAGTGTGAGTCCTCGTTTCTTTCTCTGCAACAAACGTGGAGAGGGCTACGCTAGCATGACCTATGGAGGCACAGTGGCCCCATTAATGGGAAATGTACCAGAATTCTCCTTTAAGTTGCAGATGTACCCTTGTTAAATGAGGGTTTCAAGTGTCATTGTGGCTTTGAAATTTGCGCTTACTGCCAGTTGTGATTTTTTTGTGCCAGGAACGGAAACATGTTCTTGAACTCAGAGCTCTAAGCTCCAGTGTTACGATCATTCCAAGTCGCTTTGACTCAGCTCAAAGAGTAAGCTGAGAACGGCAGGCGATCGGTCTTTGTCTGCTAGACTTTGGAACAATCTTCCTGAGGAGCTTATGTCCTTTTGCAATCTCTCGGCTGTCAATCATTTCTTAGGCTCAATTATCAGTTGGGTCAAATTAACACGTCTGTGATGCAGTTAGGAGTTACTGCAGTATTGTTTAGTTGCATTATATTGCACAGTTGACGGGCTTTGATGCATACTGAGAAACTGATGCTGACTGGGTAACGTGCAGCACTATGAAAGAACTGTAAACATTTCAGTGTCATATATTTCATAACAGTTTGAAGGGCTTATTTCAGGAATCCAACCATTCGCCATTCGTTTCATTTCAAGACTGGAGTTTCTTCCATTCCCTTCCCCCTTCCAACCCCTCTGCTCTGCATTTCCCATACATCTGGTGCACCACAGGATGCCTCGCGTCTTCTCCAGCTAATCTCTCGCTTTTTATCTTCCTCCCGGTACTTACCTTGTCACCTGCTCTGTCACTTCAGAGGGGCAGGGACGTAGGTGAGCATGCCGGTAGACAAAGGAGACATTGTTGAAACCTGTCCCAGAAACATCCAGCGACACAAAAAGAGGCTCGCTGGCTGACATCCAGAGAGCCTCAGATCTGAGACGCAACATGATCCAGGTGTGAAGGTATAGTCAGTGTACCTTGGTGAGTTCACCTCGCACAGGCTTTGAACTTCTCTGTGATGACAGCCTCTAAGGGAACGGAAGCAGAAAAACTGGTTTGAGTTTTGAACACACACAGTGATCATTGGCTGATAACCTGAAGAACTATAACTAAAGATGGAAAAACAAACTCTGGTTTCTTCTTGAGACAGATGTGATTTTAAGTGTTTGGCACAGTGAATTTTTTTAGTTCTCTGCTTCACAAAAATGTCAACTAAACTTTTCCTATGCCTGACTGAATACAGCATTTATTTGACTGTCATGTCTTTGACTCCAGTTTTTAGGCTGGAAAAACAACTTCCCCGTAAAATTCACACCAAATCCCTTTCTGAATAACTTGGAGGTCAGAAACAGGCCACGCAGTTGCAGAAACGTGTTTCATTTCATGTCTCATTATAAGATTTCCTGCCTAATCAAATTGTACAGCTGACATTGGGCGAGAGAGGGTACACCCTGGACAGGCCAGCGGTCTATCACAGGACTGACACATAGAGACAAACAACCAATCACATGGATGTCTACAAACCACCTCTCATTGCACTTATTAATTTCTCTTGTCTTCATCCACTGTTTGGATGGGAAAATGGCCAAAACCGTGAAACAAGGCCACAGATTTTAAATCTGGGATTTTATTCTCAATTTGTAATCATCAACACACACTAAGATATATTGCCAGAGAGACTGAAAACAGGTGTTCTGAGACAGCAGCTGAAAAACACCAGGAGAAGGAGACTCCTGCCACCTGTTACTATTAGAAATGTTCACTCATTTTGTAGTGAATGTGTAGCACCTGCGAGAGTACAGGAATGCGTGTATCGTGGCCTTCACAGAAATGTGACTTGACAATCAGGTTTCTGACTTGGATCTGTATATTGAAGGCTTTGACAGAACTAGGCAAGACTACCTCCGGTAAGCGGAAAACGGCTGGCGTCTGCTTATACATAAGTCAAAGGTGACGGCGTGGTCGTTACAGGAGGAGGTGTGTGAGGCGGGCACCACAACACATTACTTACCAAGAGAATTCCTGCAACTCCTCTACATACTGACTGTATGATCAGTCAGATCAATCACGTGGACCCATAATACAAGAATACGTGGACCAGTGCGACAGATCTGTTTTAGATAAGAATGCGATAATCTCATCAGAACACACAGAGAGTCTTCCATCAGCCATTCATCGTTCTAAGTGCTGAAATTGTCCAGACCGATAAAAACTGGGGAACTGTGTTGGATGAATGACAGATTGAGGTTTACTGGAAATACAGATGTGATTGTCAACAAGACTAGGTCAAAACCTAGTATGTGGCTGGACCCCCCTTTATCTGTTTGCTTCTATCCTACTGCCTGGTCTAGGATATACAGTGTTTTAATACAGTCATTTACATGTTTCTCTGTTTCTGTTGACAGACAACGGAACGAGTTTGAAACAGTGACTGAAATGTGGCCCATCGAGACGACATGTTAAACTGCAGTCACTTCAGCGCCATTTCCAAGCTGCTGATCCTGATTTTATAATTTGCCATGACTCTCTTCTACAGAAAGTAGCTAAAGTTTGTCCAAAAAGTGGCTAGATTTCTCGGTAGGTGCTTTTGTGAAGAAAACCTGCTAAGAAGGTCTGAGAATTCGGTAAATGTAGCGACAAAGGCGCTAAATTGGCAACGCTGCCTGTAAATGCCCTCTGATGACGTATTAGAAACTGTTTGAGCCAATTCATTTCGAAAGAGCAAGGAACCAATGGTGCATGTCCAACAATTAGTCACTGAGTCAATCAGTTGCGGACATTTGCGTTTACAGGGCTGGCGCCGCTCTTGCGGTCCAGCCAAAAAGGCTCCGAAGAGTCTGTACTGCCTACATAAACTAAACTCCTCTGGAGTAGATCGCAGAATACTGACAACATTTCATTCCTCTTTTATGGAAAGCATTTAAAGTTTTTCAATTATTCGCTGGTTTACTTTCCCTTTACAAAAAGAAAAGAACCGATTGTAACATTTTTTTAACTTCAGCTCAAAGATTATTTGCAAAACACAGGGACCCGTAGCAGCGCTTCATAATGAACGAGTCCTCAGAAAGGCAGCTTATCAGATTATCATTAAAGATTATCAACCATCCCACACAAATCCTATGACGACTTTGAGCTAATGCCATATGGAATGAGTTTTAGATTGCCTGCATGAAAAACAAATACAAGGAAGTTCCATTTTATTCCAGAAGCCATTAGATTAAACTATGGCTGTTTCCAGATGGGAACAGCCAGAGTACAAGAAATAGTCAGTCTGCCTTGTGTATCGACTGATAGATGCACTTGTAATTTTGACTTTGGCTCTTTTGTGACATAGTATGTGTCTTTGTGGTGTTGGACTGTTATAGCTCCTAGTGTATTTTAACTCTGTCTAATGTTTGGGTTTTTGGGTTGTTTTTAGGTGAGTAGTTAGTTGCCTACGCTGGAATAAAACATCAGTCGAACATCCATACAGTCTAACATCGAGAAAGCAACAGCAGTCTAAGATACAGTAAAAAGGGTTATGTACTGCAGGTTAAATGCTGTCAAACCTGACTGATGTACAGGTCCTGCAGACAAATCGGCCGCTATCATCACATTTGTGTGAAAGGCCCTTTAGAAATCTGATATCTTTGCCTGTGGCTGAGCACGGCCTATTGTTTTATAAGTTACGTAACTGTTTTGTTGGTCAATTATTGTATATGTGTTTTGTTCAGTGCTGCCTGTGTCACCGGGATGAGAGAGAGCTTTGCTTCAGTCATTCACCGCAGGCAAGAGGTGTGTTTGTTGGCAAGGATGGCGTTGGGGGCCATCTGACACAAAGATGTTCTCCAGTGTGAAACAGAGCGAAGGAGTGAAGGTGTGAGTAATTCAGAACTGCAGTGCGTACTGGCTTGAATAATACTGTATGGCGTGTTTCCTGAGGTGGTGGAGATGATCCAGGTGGCTCACGTGCAACAGACTGGAGGCGAGCGTTCGACAGGTGAGGTCAGACTGATTGAGTCAGGTGTGAATTCACTGGCTTACGCTGCTCTTATGTGTGAGTAGGTGTTCGCACTGAGCAATTTTAGAGCAGGTTATTGAAAGCCTGAAGCACTTTTCCCTTCAGTTTCGTTCATTAGATCAGGTGAAAAAATATCATTCAAACCTCCTGTGACAGTAAAATAACTGCACTTCCTCTTTTAAGCAAAGTGCGGTTAGACATCAGGAGGAAAGAGAACATAGCACACAGGTGGTCCACAGTCACAGATCCAGACTCTGCAGCTCCGGAGGCCGAAACACCTGCAGAAAGCGACAGGAGGAGAGAGGTAGTAGAAGTAGAAGTAGATAAGTCAAAGGAAGAGACTGGACAGACTCCTAATTTCCGCTCGGAATGGGCAGAAACCAGAGACGGGTAGTAGCTGAAGTAATAAAGCAATTGGAAGACATCTGCTAGAGAGGAGGCTGCATTCACTGCAAGCAAACCCAGATGACCTGCATAGTCTGCCACGTGCACGTAGATCAAAGTCACTCTGACATGTCGGTTTGTGCTTAAAATATCATTCCATGTGATAGGTAACCAGGCAAAATGATGATATCAAAAGTAAATGTTTCCTCTTAGGCAAATAAAGCACATGGTGGGTGTGACTGAGACCTCAGCCCCGCTCCTCTCTTCTCAACCACACACTGAACTGCTGACCGACATGACTGACGCTCCTTGTTTTCTTTTCCTTCACACACACACACACACACACACACGCACGCACGCACACACACACGCACACACACACGCACACACACACACACACACACACACACACCCACAGACCACAATCATACATGTGATGACAGCAGAAGGAGCAACCATGTTTTTATGAGGATGCTCCGGGTGCTGAGATCAGTGTGGTTACTGACAGAGGCTGTTATCCACATTCCTAAATTCCTTCCTGAAGGAGAATTGCTTGTGCTGTAATCATTTCTAAATGCAGTTATGGATGAATAATAAACACCTTCACTTTGTTGAAACGGCAGAGAGGCAAGGAAATACTTACAACTCTGAATGAAAAAATGTGAAAATATACCCTGTTGTGTCAAATACTGAAGTTGCTGGCACATGCAGACATGACACGACTCGAATCTTGCCCAACATTTCCCCTTATTTTCCCTTTTCGTCTCAGTCTGTCTCAGTGAATTAGTTAGACCTCCGGCAAGATGACTTTCTGCTGGAGAAGAACCTGGAAAAGCCTGGCACCTGCCCATCTACCTGTCTGTCTCATATTTCCAGTAAAACTCCAACCCTCACCTCTCGACCTCTGCCCTTGAGCCTGTCGATCTGTGCAGCTGCAGCCAACCTAATGCTAAGGTCTTACGAAACCAATCTCTCCGCCTCTTTGTCAGTTTCAGACCCATTTTGTGAACAGAAGAGATTTAGGTCCAGGTCACTGATTTCCCACTATTGTCAGTCAAAGCTCACTTCCTTTTATTTTAATTTAGTTGTATTCACAATCACGATCATAACAGCTTCTCCATATTCTAATAGAAAGAGGGTAAATAGAGTCAATACACAGCTGTAAATAAGTTTCTGGGTAATATACATTCTGGTAATGAAACATAATTATACCAGTTTGCACTTTTCTCCAGTTCACGCCCTGAGGAGTGAATGAATATCTACCAGTCAATGCCGTTTCCACATGGCATGGGAACATACTGATGCCTTTGCAGGTGGAGCTGTTCTCTGACATGTTTCTGGCAGGTTCCTGACACAAAATGTAAGGCGTCACTTTCCAGTGAATGCTTTCACAAGCAAGTGAATGATGTGTGGTATTTAACGTGTGCATTTCAGGCATCTGGCCAGAGTTCTCATCAGCGTTCCCACGCTCCTTGAAAGACAAATACAAGGCTTGAAGGGATTTTAAAAATGAAAATATTAGATTTTTATTCAAATGCAGCTCACAAATTCATCAGTTTGCTTCAGCTCTCTTGGCTGTTGTCCGCCAAAGCATGAAGCCTTCACAGGACCCTTTGGTTCGTAGTTACTGAGACCTGATTGGGGAACCCAAATCGTTTCGTGTCCAAACTGTGAGTCTAAACTGTGTCCAATGGGGTTAAGCAGAGTCACTGTATTGTAAATGTTTAATATCCAATATCGCTGTGAGCTCTGATCATGTATTGCATGCTAATCATCACAGGAGAAAATCATGTGTTTTGATACGAGATGTAATGGAAAGATCAAGGTTATGTTTGAAGAAACCACTACTGTTAACTGCAGGTCTGAGACAGGATGTGAACTGCAGTCTCTTGCATGAAAGTAAAACTTTGCCCTCAAGCAAAATTCAGCCAATAAGAACATCATTCCAAGGTTATTGGGCTGTGAAATTCAGTAAGAAGATGCGTCATCAGAAAGATTTTTTAAATCTTCTTCAAAACGATGATTATATACCAGTTATTCTTTGCCAAATAATGTCTGGGTGAAAAGTAAATGCTGCCCGCACTGTGCTGACCAGCAACATTTTTTGTGTGATTGAGTATGAGGTTGTCAGAGTGGATGGTTGGCCATGTAAATCACCAAACTTTACATGGCCAAGTGCGCCAGTAAGTGCATTTCCATCCACATGTTTTTATGTGCAAAAAACTGAGTGGAAACCCTGAAAATTTGAAAAAATTAAAAATACAACAAAGTGGAATGGAAACAGACCTAAAACAGCCACTGAAGAGACAAAAAATAGCGGCCGACGAAAACATCACTTCCTTGTGGAGCGATGAAGAGCCTTTAAGCTTTCTCAAATTAATACATGAAACAAACAGCAATGTCATATCTCCACCATGTTTTTCACATCGTTTTATGTTGTTTGAAGTTTGGCTTGAGTGCTTTTAATTACATTATCATTATCATCTTGGTGCGTCCCACTGGAGGATTAGCGCCCCCAACTGTTTATCTTGACGAACCAGCCCCTAATATTCCCATTACGGCAGTGGATGGCAACTTCCTCACTTGAGTTTGAGTATCTCAGTGTCTCGTTCACGAGTGAGGGTCAAATGGAGCGTGACATTGACAGGGAGATCGGGGCGGCATCAGCAGAAGCAGGCGTTGTACTGGACCGTTGTGGTGAAGCGGGAGCTGAGCTGGAAGGCAAAACTTTCGATTTACCACTCGATCTACGTTCAGACCCTGACCTACGGCCACGAGCTGTGGGTAGTGAATGAAAGAACGAGATCAAAAAATACGAGCGGCCCAAATGATTATCCTCCATAAGGTGGCTGGGCTCGGCCTTATAGACAGGGTCAGGAGCTCAGACATCTGGAGGGAGCTTGGAGTCGACCCGCTGCTCCTCAGGAGGAGCCAGTTGAGGTGGTTTGGAAATCTGAACAGGATCAGGGTCGCTTTTCACTGGAGGTTTTCCATGCACATCCAGCTGGTAGGAGACCCAGAACACGCTGGAGAAACTATAAATCTCACCCGGCCTAGAAATGTGGAGAAACTGGAAAGCACTGTTGTGGAGAAGGACGTCTAGACTACATTGCTTAACCTGCTGCCACCGCAACCTAACTCGGGATAAGTGGCAGAAAATGGATGATGGATGGAAACGTGCATTCATTCACATTTTTTTTTTTTTTTTTTTTTACAGATTTTCTGGAAATTCGCTTAAAATTTGCAGTAGACTTGGAAGGAAACTTGACCAGTGTCCCATTTTGTGCTTCAAGTCCATGTTGGCTTTTTTAATATTTAACCAAGACCACAGTCTTTACCTAACTCAAAAGAATACTTTGAGTGACAATAATGCTAAAAAATGTTAAGCATACTTTATTATCCATGAGTGTATATACTTGTTATTACATGTTACCTATGCCTGCCATCAATATGGGATTACATTTCCTACAAATGTGTGTGCTACTATTAATTAGTTGTTTTTGAATATAATTTTTAGGAGGCAGAGTTGTATCATAAAACATCTGAAACATTAGCTAGTGGTGTTATTAGAGCTGGCAAAACACACCACACAATAGCAAACACTGCATGATCTCGCAGGTGAAATGTTTCTAGTTTGTGCGGCCAAAAACAAGGATGTGCCAGTTTCACCACCTGCCAGTTCACCATTTCCTGCTGTACCTTGCAAGGTCATCCATCTGCTGTGAATATCACTGATCCAGCATACCTTCAGCTGCACTTTACACTTTGACAACATTTGTAAGTACTTTAGCTTTTGACTAGCATTCATTATCTATCTGCCTGAGCGAAAAATGTGCTACAGCACTAATCTGCTCTGACCAACACGGTCTTGCCTGGAAATCTGACATAATGAACCCGAAACAGCTCAAAGAGAAAAGAGGGACTCATTCAGACAGTATAAGGACACAGAGGGGATTAGTTCTGCCTACTGTGGGGCCTTCAGAGACATTATGTCCCTAGGTTTGATGCAGGATCCGTGGTCAACAGGGAGGAGAGCACATAGTTTGACTGATAGGACATTCACTCTCTTTGATACTAGAGAGTGGAGCAGGCATCTGGAAATGGATCACCGACTTTACATAACTCTCCCTTACCTCAGTTAACTTTTAAAGGGATGCAGAGTAGGGAGGAAGGGGAAGAAGGACGAGGCAGGGGTGACAGTGAAGACCAGTGGTTTGACATTCAGATAAATAAGTTATCCCAGCTGTTTTACTGTGTCTAACGCAATGTTCTGAACATGAATCTCTCAGGTAAAGTTACATAAACTGTTGTCACAAAGGTTCAATGTTAAGTTGCTAAAATTTAATGGAAATTCATCAATCTGTCTGAGTCTGGCCTCAACATTCAAACTTGCAGGTTCTTAATCCATGTCTATAGAGAGGAGCCAAGCCAGAGCCAGAGCCACATGGGATTACAGCACAACAATGTTCCCCTGGTTCTCTGTTGCTCTACTGTTTTGTCTAACAAGAATACTGTTATGTGCTGCTGAGCAATGGCTCAGTTGAGAGGAGGAAAGATGGAGCCTCCGACACATTTTCCGTGTTTTCTTTCCAGGTCTTTATTCGCTGACGTGATCTGTGGGTTCTAACAATGATCTGTGCTGGTAATGGATGGGATATATGGCTGTCAATAAGGCCAGAGTGTTTATGAGGTTACTTTTTTTTTTTATTATTCGTGAAGTGACAATGGAAATATTTTTTTTTTGTCCTGTAGTTGCAGGTTAGAGCCAAATAGCTTTTTGCTTTTTCAGGCTTGCTGAAAAAACTGAAAAAAGAATAAAACTGAAAGTGAAATTAAAGTTTAATTTTGCTCGGAAAAACTATGTAAAAGTATATCTACATGGATACAGGCAGTTAACCAACTATGCGGTTTATGTTGTTAGCTGTTGCTAATTCAATCTGTGACGCCTACATTACTACATGCTATGATTCAACACAAAGGGGAAACATACAGACATAGTATATATAATTGGTGTTGGTTTTGACTCGTGTACTTATTTGGTCAAAATTGTAACTAGCAGTAAGAAGTCAACGGCCACACAGGCAACAGGCGGTCGATGTTGTTAGCTGTTGAATTCCAACTGTGATTTTATCTGCACATTACATTATGTGTTGGGATTCAAATTATGGGGTAACATACAGAATACTTAGTATACTTGTCTACCTGTTGCTTGAGTTTTGATAATCTGGTCATTTGGTATCACCACAACTAGATCCATGAAAGAGAGGCAGCTAATGCTAGCTAACGCCCCCCCCTTCAATAAAACAGAACAGACACAACACTGAGTGTGCAGGAGCTGCTGATGACAGGTGTTGAAATAACATGAATGAAAACTAATTAGTGCTAGCTAACTAGCCTCTACTTTCCGAGTGGAAGCTATATTTAGTCTAGCTGGCTAGCTTTCACTCCCAAGGTGGAATACAAATTCAACAGCATGATAGGCACCTAAATGTTGAATGTTGTAAAGAGACAGACAGTGCAAATTGCTAACGACTGATAGCTAATGCTAATGCTAATGCTAATGCTAAGCTAATGCTCTCGTATTGACGTGCTTAGGGTATAGGCCTATAGTATGACGTAAAGGGTCAACCATTGGTGTCGGAGGCCTAAGAGAGGCCTGAAACTTAGGCATCATTCCAAAACCTGTCCTCTTTTGAAGAGTGGAACAGTGGAATAGCTGCAGCTGCATCATAGTTGGTATTTCCTTACACAAAAGTATGAAGGAAATGACAAAAGGAGGCTCAGAGACATTTCAGTAGAATGATTACATTTGTTAACTCCTCCAGATTTTCCCAACGGGCCTGAAGACCCTTGCAGCAATGAGAAAGAAGAGGATAAGAAACTGGAGGTGTCAAAGTATCAAGAACAATATACAACCTTCAGGGCAGGATTTCAGTCGATATGGATCTCTCCGGCTCAAATCTACTCTCTATCCTCCTTCCCTGAACTTCCAACACCAGTTTGGACAACTGGCAAACACAGGGTGAGGGATCAGAGGGAGAGGCAGAGAGACCAGCGTTAAACTTAGCTCATAATTTTGATAGTCAGCTCCTGTTTTGATTACACATCTCAGTATTTTGGGGAGACCACACAGCTTGAAGAAAACACCACCAGGGGGTACAATCTTACAGACTTCTTTCTGGGTTAAAGTGCTCAGCAATAGACCTGTGTGGTCTTGAGAGAGGCATGACATCCTTTATGAATCTATAAATTCCACTCCAGGTTCCCCCTGTACCTCTCCATGTTTTGCCTCTGGAATTATATTTGTAAAGCATTACAGATGGTACATTTTGTTCTGGTAAAACGAGAAAATGGCATTTTAATTCCCTTAATTCCCTTCCCTCATGTCTTCCATAAAGTGGAATGACCTTAATTTTTTCCGTCTTTTCAGTCTTTATTGGATTGCTCTTATGCCTTGAGTCTGATCTTTCTCCTCTTTCATCTACTTCAGCGGTGCAATAATTTAAACTTATTATACAGCTGCAGTCAGAGTACATTACGTCAGCTTAAAGCCTAAAATCTAAATGTAAGCCTTACAAACGTTTACTTAGAATCTGCACAAAGGAAAGGATATGAAGAAAGAAATTGGTATCAAACGGAGAAATCACAATAGATGTAAACTTTAGGAAAATGAGAGTGAGAGCATAATAGAGAAGGCCTACAAGAGATCTTGATGTTGTGGTGAAAGGTGTGTTCTGATCTTGATGCAATGAGTCGAGGGGTAGCTCCTGCCAAGATGCTGCAGCATGCAACCTGTAATTAGTTTCAGCCAAGTTTGATCAGCTCATCTGATCATTTAATACAATTAGATAATGTTAAAAGAGTAGTGTGGTGTGAACAGATGCTCACATAAATAAGATTTTCATATAGATCAGTGATTGTACCGTTCGTTATTTAGCCTGTACAGGTGTCATTTTTGCTGATTTTAAACCTAAATCAATGTCATTCCCTTTGACCTCATGCTAGGAATTGCTTAGTTAGGAAATACACTTATTTATTTTCTTGCCAAGGTGGTGAAATTGATACCACGCTCATGTCTGTGTGTTAAGTACGGAGGAGTCCGAAGGCAATAAGCTTGGCCTGGCAGTGAACTTTAGAGAGAACAAGGTTGGCTGTTTTCCCTAGCTTCCAGTTATTTATGCTAAGCTACGTTAACCAGCCCTGGATCTCTGGGAAAATCTGAAAAAATATATTTCTGGTTTTGTCCCAAATCTTTGGGCTTTTTCTTGTGAATTGCTGGAGGATTTTACCTTTAAAAAATATTCAAATGAAACAACGACAAAAATGTTGTCTTTGGTAAAAATGAAGAGATTGCATATCTCATCTGGCCTGAAAACAACTCGGGGTCCCCCAGGAGGAGCTGGAAAACGTTGCCTGGTAGAGGGGCGTCTGGGCTGCCTGACCCGACTTCGGATAAGAGGCAGAAAACGGAGTGATGGATGGATGGATGGATGGATGGATGGATGGATGGATGGCTGGATGGACGGAGGGTAAAAATCATGCAATCACTGACAAGGGAGCTATAAGTAAACGCTGCTTTGTTTTAAGGGACTACAGGACACAACGGTTCGGAGCCACTGATCGA
Source organism: Xiphias gladius (assembly GCF_016859285.1). Classification (NCBI taxonomy): domain Eukaryota; kingdom Metazoa; phylum Chordata; class Actinopteri; order Istiophoriformes; family Xiphiidae; genus Xiphias; species Xiphias gladius. The sequence continues at coordinate 21,018,798 of NC_053401.1, read as the reverse complement.
AACAATTAAATTTGAATTAAAGTCAAAAGTGCGTCCACCTGAATTGCTGCTAATAATCCCTCATAGAACAGGAGAGCTGTGTGCACACAACTAGAGGAATTACAGTAGCTCAAGACTGAAGAAAAACATTTATCTGATGGATCTTTACAAAACATACTCGATTAATAATTTGACCATAACTATTTCCTAACTCCTCAAAATAAGTTTGGCTAATTGTGTGTCACTAGTACAAATGTCTGACTACTGTCGTTTCTTGCCCTGTCTTCTTTTTAGTAATGTTATTCATTACTTTGGTGAATACAACGTTGTATTATATATCGGAATGATGGCCAAAACTACAAGAATAACAACTGGTTTCTAAAGAAGTAGAATTATCCTTATTAAGTGTTTGCAAAGCTAAGCTAAAAGCAACAGGCTCAGAAGTATTTGCCGACTCCCAGCATTTTGTACATGGTTATATAAGCTCCTTTTCCCCCTGGACCCTGCAAACTTTGCCAGGGTCAATAATCCATATAAGGTAATGTTTTTTTATTCACACAAACTCGGGTCGTTTTCCAAAACAATAAGAATCCTCCATCCCTGCAAAATGGGAGAACACAGAAGCACTCCTCTCGGAGTCCATAGCGATTGGCTCATTTGCCCCAAGCTGTACGTAAGAGTTTCTTTACCGTAACCAGTATCTGAGAATGCTGCTGCTTTAATTCCCACCAGACAGATGAAGGAATATTTATGGAAATCATACCCTAATGGGTCCTGTGCCAGAAAATTGCCAGAGCGTCTTGCATGGAAAATTACCTGCGGCTTCTGATGTAGACATGGAAAATCGCATCACCATTTATGGGTTGTGGTGCAGTGAGAAAGTGGCTCCTAAGAAAGAAAACTCGCAATGCAGACTGTGATAATCCCAGATTCTCATGTTTCCTCTGGCTCAGCGAGCTTTGTTTTCTCAGCTAATCTTTTTTTTTTTTTTTGAACATTTGGAGGCTTGGACAGTGACAAGAACACTCAACAACCTGGCGACAGATTTTAAAACAAAGCGCTCACCCGGGGAGCATTCATACCTGACAGAGTGAGTCAGTCTGGTGAGGCAAGCAAGGAGGCTGCCAAACTGCTATTTTAGACTTTGCCTAATCTGTTTGTGAATGTATGATATGTGGAGCAGATTCCTGTTTGAGAGCTCTTGTGACAGACGGAAAAACTAGATCAAAGCAGAGGCAGTCCTCCCAGATTTAACCTGCGTGCGCTCTCACTCAAAGTAATAAGGAAAAATGCATCTCGCTGTGTTTTATAACCGTCTGTCTTGTAAGGTATTATAGCACTCTTGGCACGCCATATGCCCCTGCAGCACTTCTGCTGTCCGCGGCCCATTACCTCAGCCAGTGTCAGCACACAAGGAGTGATTACTCCCTCCTACGACTCACGACACAGAGAACATAGGGAAAGTATTGGCATTGCTGACATCCAAGTGAAATTACCGTTAGATCGGAGCGAGAGGTCACTGTCTCATATCTCTAAAGCCCTGGGCCTCTTCAGCAGGAAATGAAAGACAGCTCGAATCCCCCCCCCGACACAAAAAGCAATATCTGGGAGGATAAATACCTTTTCGCTGAACATCACAGACATTTGTCGGCATTTGTTTCACATTTTCTTGACAAACCTCCACACACATCGGTGCATCATTGTCGCTTATTCGTCTTAATTCCCTGAGTAACTCGATGGCAGGTCCAAATTACACCTGGCTGTTGTGGGTTTGTGCTCTCTGCACTCCGCCACCATACTTGTCCAAGACAGTTTGAGGGAAGAACATCCACCCTGTGACACTGCCAGTGAACCGAGTGACAAAGCTTCTTGCTAGCGGATCATGCCACATCAGGGATCAGGGCTTCCCTGCTGGCTTATTCTGCTGTGCACAAAGGCTAGCTTGTTATGTTTAAGTCTTAAAGCTAGGTTCACGACCGTTTGCTTTGGTGCTTAAGTCATTATTGGAAGCATAGTCTTATTTGGTCTGTTGTAGAGCTCTTCCACATTTGATATTTATTGGCCCCTGAAGAATACTGAAACATCACACCAACTATAAATAGTTGCATAATCGATCCATATTTGATCAAAATATGAATTGATTCAAATTGCTGAACGAAAGCGAGACTGCTAGGTAGCTTTTGCTGAACAGCCATTTTGTCCACAAGGGATGGGACCAAATGACTGTGGTAGTGTTACAGTAGCAAAACTAGAGAAGAGTCATTTTGACTCAGTAATGTCAGTTACACAACAAATTCTAGCTAAAGTCCTCTAGCATTAGCCACACTAGCCACAGAAAGCTAACAGTCATACCATAGATTGTATCATACTAGACCAAGTAGCTGTAGAGGCAAAACCCCAAGTGTGTTGACTTAAGCATTATCAAAGTCCTTATAAGCGAGTCTCAGCGCTCGGCAGCCGTCTTGGCAACACCCCCAGGCAGTTAATGCAGGCCAACAAGACCAGGTCTGGAAAAGAGCCATAACCTCATTTTCAATGGTCACCAGGACATAAAAGCTGCATGTGTGGAATCACCAGTCAAATCTGATTAAAAAAACTCTTTTTTTCCAGGGATTGTTTACTTCTACTACGCACACGCACTGTTTCGCTTGCATCAGTGCGACAACACGATTGGCTTGATATGTTTCCTGTTCGGTTATGAGAAAACAGACAGTTGGCTTTTGGCGGGAAGGGGAGGGATACGTTGGAATTACAGACTTTTCTATTCAAAACGCTTGAAGTGGTTTGTCTCCTCCCTTGCGGATTCTTCTTTTGTGTAAAGCAATATCTGTTAATATTTCAAACTTTAATTTTGAAACTGTGCATTTAGCTTTTCCTTTTTGATAATCGCATCTGAAGTTCAGATACATTAAAACCTGCTGTCAGAGTTCAAATCAGGGCAAACCAAAACTTTTGTAATTTATTCCTGCATGAGGTGGTTTCTCTCAGGGCGAACAAGTCGTTTCGTATGAGGTTTCTTCAGGTTTGCTCATCCATTTTCAGCTGTGGGGGAGTAAATGAGCTCTATACAGTAAAAGCTGTGTTGATGTGTTTTACAAAATGTTCGAATATCATATAAAATGTGTTATAATTTATCAAAAATTCAATGCAGTGCATCCAGATCAACCAGCTGGTTGGAGCTAACTTCTTGATTGACACATTAATCAACACTGACATTTTGAAAACATTATTTAATTTTATTTTATTCAATTATTTTTTTAGGAGTTTAAGATTATATTAATCTTTTTTTTATCTAAATAAAACAGGCATTTAATAAATGACTAATTGTCTTACGGTAGAAAAACTGAAAACATAAATATTAAACATTTTGCTTTCACTGTACCAAGGACTGTTTTGTTCTTATTAGAACTAGGAAAACATCTGTCGGAGGTCATCCGAAGATGCCAAACGGAGCTGACTTCTTGACTGGCCGACAATATAACGTCGACACATAGTGCTCTTTTGTACCCGCAGTTGACTTCTGTTTTAAAATCGTACCGTTCCTTTTTTTGTTGTTTTTTCAGAGACCCATTTTTTTCAGTGCAGGTGCTCATTGAGTTGCTCAAGGACAATTTATTGATAACGAGTTTCGTAACCGCCCAAATGCAGCCGGTGACCTTGTGTGTGGGGAAAATGAATCGGACTTTCATCTCCGGAGCCCTACAACTGTGGCCTGATAGCGTGACCCTGCCCACTGGATTAGCAATCACTGTATTGTACATCATAAGACTGCTGTTTAAGAGATAAAGAGTGTTACAAGTAGACCTTGGGTTATGTAAGTTTAAAACACGCTCCTGTTGTAACAGACAGAGCTTGGTTGGTAAACCACAACTCTCAGCCCTGCTTTTGTGTAAAACGTCCCTGCAGGGAGACATTTCCACCATCCTTTTAAAACAGAGGAATATTTTAGTGAGCCATTCATTTTTGTTCATGGTTATTTCTTCCCCGCCCCTACGTGTCATCTCCCGAGGCGAACGGCTCTCTGAGTCAAGGTGATGTTTACCTGAGAGAGAAAAAACACACGGAGCTGACAGCTCCCCCCGGAAGCGTGAGAGTGGTGACTGAACATGCTGAAGGTCTGTCAGGACAAGCAGAGGAGAGCCTATTTTCACATAAACACGGAGTCCCGGTTTTGATGGAGAGGTGCTGTGAACCCGTTTGACCCGCAGTCTTCCGAGGTTGCCTCCGAGCACCCCTCTACTGGTCAGATTTAGTCATGTGCTTATTGTGCCTCTTGGTTGTGGGTGCGGAGTTGGTAAACTGATCTACAAGTCTCATATCCAGGGACTTTCCAGTGCCTTCCAGCATCTGAACTAGCAGTAATAAAAGAGATGTTGTTGCATTTAAGCGATTCACAAGCATTAGAGGTGGCAGAAACAGACAGGCTACGTAGCTTGTAATGCTTTGCGTGACTGCATGTTAATCTCACAGACAATCTCTCTGTTATATTATCTCCACTCTGTGTGGGGCTGTGTTGGCCTTTTTACCAGGCATGAGCCACGAGTTAATTCATCACCCACATGGTCCACCAGCACTGACAGTGGGCCTTCAACGAGCGGCAGTGTCCTGTTGTGCTCCATAAAATATGCTGTACACGTCGAGTACACAGCTTTCTCCCGTTGTTTATCCAGACCACTTTTGTCACAACAGCCCTTGTACGTTGACCTTTTCGTCGACGAGTTCCATCAATGGCCATTTTCTGGAAGTTTAGACTGGCCTTTGTCCCAGCTAAATTAACCCCAAAATAACTCTCCAAAAAGCAAGATTTTCACGACAAGGCAGCAGCTCACAAGTTCCTTCCAAAACCTCGGTACTAGATGAAGCCAGATTCATATTTATAGGATTTCAGAGAAACAGTCAGCATTTTGGGATATATGCTTATTTGCTTTCTTGCTGAGTGATTTCACTCTCCTTTCTGTAAGTTTAATATGAAGCTACCTAGCAGCCCATTATTTTAGCTTAGCATAAAGACGGGTAACAGGGGAAACTGCTGGCCTGGCTCCGTCCAAAGGTTAAAAAAAAAACAAAAAACCTGCCAACCAGCACTTGGAACCACACTTATTTACATGTATCTCGTTTTATTTAAACTGTGCCATCGATCTTCTCATCTAACTCTGGGCGAAAAAGCAAGTAATTGTATGTCCTAAAATGTGGAATTATTCCTTTAATCAAAGACATTTTAAGAACATGTAAACGTGACAAGGCTAGCACAACAGCTAATTTGCACCTGTAGTCAAAACAACCTAAAACAGATAAAACGTTGCAGTGTATTTATTGCTACACATCAGTATAAAGCAACATTAAACTTTTGGTTATGAAAAATGCTTTTAATGACTTAGTATTGTGTCTAAATATAATTTTGTTTGGTGTAGCGTCGGTAGGGGAAAATATTTACAGCTGCAATAACTGTTTTGGTTTTTTTAGGCTAGTTGGGGGCAGCTTGACTTATTATCACCTTATAAAGTTGATAGGACTAATGTGTTGCCTTTTTACACATCCAGTAAATACAGGGCAACATCAGCATTCATTCGCAGTCATGTTTCTGTCCATCTGATGAACATCAGCCCAATATTCACTCTCCTTTTTGTTCTCTTTCGGTCTCCACCAACTCCTGAGAAACATATCGGACCTTCAGCAGCTAAATGTTCCACTTTGTTCACCGGCTGGTTGCTAACTAGCTTGTCCGTCTGCCATCTGGTGCTGGATAGTTCGTTTTCCCTAAAAACAGCACCCTGCTGCTGCTGGAAACGAGGTTGATGACAGCCACGACAGTGAACCAAAACATTAAAGTAGTGGCCATAAAACTAAAACAGTGAGCCGAAAGATGCTAAAATGCTCTATAGAGCTGCGGGGAACTGCAGAGCTGGGTAATAATTCTCTTTGTTGTCTGTCATTTGACAACAACATATTGATCAGTGCAGCTTTAACTATCAGCGATTGTGTTATAAAATGGGGGAAAATCCAGGGAATTTGCTAACCTGGAACAACTGTGGTGTGTAAAAATAAAAAGGAAAAAAGAATAATTACATAACTCAAGTGTTTTGCAGCAAAACTAGGTCAATCGCTAGTATGTGGCTGGACAGCCCTTTGTCTGTTTACTTCTCTCCCACTCTCTGTGCTCACATAAAGAGTAATTTAATGCAGCTGAATCCCCAATAAATCTGTTCTCATTTACGTGTTTTTCTGTTTCTGTTGTCAGACGACGGAACAAGTATGAAATACTGACTGAAACGTGGCCCATTAAGACGAAATGTTAACAGTCACATGCAAGACGTTTTCAAGTTGTTGCTCTGCTGCTAAAATCCTGGTTTTATAACCAAGACGTCGTCTGACAGAATCACCAGACACATGAGTTAAAGACAATGACTGTGCTGTGATTTCAGGTATATTTACCTGTAAAATGATCAGTCAGAGAGAAAGTCGGAAGCTCATTCGCGTCTGTGTCAGCTGCCGTGAGGTCAGTTGAATGAAACACACAGAGAGGTGTTGCCTGCGGAGGGAAAGCCCGACCTCGTGCTCGCGACTCTCTTCTGCTGAAAGTAGCTAAGGTTTGTCCAGAAAGTCGCTGGATTTGTCGCTAGGTGCTTTTGTGAAGAAAACTCACTAAAGGGGCACGAAAGGTCGGTAAATCTAGAGACAAAGGCTCCAAGTTAGCAACACTGCCTGTAATCGCATATTATGACATATGTCGTAATGACATATTAGAAACTGTTCGTGCCAATTGATTTTGAAAGAGAAACAGCCAATGGGGAAACTCCAACACGTCAGCACTCAGTCATGCGGCATTTGGCTGACCAATTGTGTAACTATATCATGCACTAACTCACTCATTCACTCAGTGGGATGCTTTTGTATTTCAGCCTTTTGGACCCCACTTTATATTAGTCCCAACTTAGGTTAGTCAGTTAGCAGTTCAGCACACTTCAAAGATGAATAACTGACATGTCGACATTCAGATGTCGATGGATCATTCGGAACATCCAAACGAATTAACACGGTTCCTGGTATTCTGAATGCCAACCACATCAACAAAGTATGAAAGTAATATGGATGTTGATTATACTCCTAACTGTTTGGCTCCTGACACCTCCAGAATGCTCAGAGGTGAATTCTGCCATCTCAGCTCCTTGTCACATTAGCTAATGTCCGGTATTAGGTGTCACTTCTGCATTGTAGTTGTGGTAATAGAGAAACTGTGTGTCTGAGTCAGACCAGTCAGGGAAGTTTTTGCTTCCCCCAGTTTATCTGATCCTTCGTGTAGAGTCTCTTTCCATACTGAAGCTGAAGGCAGTCAATAGCCACCAGGGTGTGTTTGTGGAATTTTTTAGTGGAGATAGCTGAGTGTCAAAGGATGTGACAGCGACGTATCACTGACAGGAGGCTTAGCTGTCTGCATCTGTCAATAGTCTGGCCCACAGTTCTTTCAGTAGCACAGGTGAGCTGCTGATAGAGAAGTTTCTGGTACACTGGAGGGAGGTTCCTGATGGGTTTGTGTCTTGGCTGGTTCTTAGCTTGGTTGTTTTGCCGTTAGAGAGAGTTAAGGTGCTGGTTAAAAGCTGCATGTTTGTTACATAAACTGTAACATCTCCAAAAGAGCGGCTTTGTTACGTAGCAGCAGCTGGTGTGTGGCATCGTAAAATCAACCCCAGTTGCTTTATTAGCTCATTCATCAGCGCTTAAATTTACTCGATTCCTCCAACACTCAAATAAACAGCCACATTTTTGGATGGAAGGATGAAATGTATGGATGAAAGACAAACAAAAATAACGGTGGGTTCAACTTGACTGTGGTAAACTTGGGGGGGTAAATGGTCCCTCCTCAAAGATACAGTAGGTTAGGCCAAAGGTAGAGATAAGGTTTTTTCCTCAAGTTTCACTTTCCATGAACCAGTCAGTTGCTGGATGCTGCGCTTTAAAATCTCTCTCTGGTCTTGTCATTTTGTGTTTCAGAGAAGATACTATGCAACTCAACACCTCCTTGTCTTGGAGACCCAACAATCAAAATAAACCTTGAGCACAAAAAGCAAATTTACAACTTTCCCTGGAACACGTTCATATCCCGTAAAAAAGATAGATAACACGAGCCATAAAACTTTAGAAGGAACTGAATTGGGAAAAGACTCTGTATACAAACATCTTGGAATATGGCTGGATGACAAATTATTTTTCCCTACTCACATTGATAACCTTATAAAGAAACCCAAACCCATATTCGATTTTTATTTTCCCTTTGCAGCGAGAAAAATCTTGCTCAGCCCATATTTTTAACTGTTTCAGATTATGGTGATACCTTGTATATGTAGGCATCAGACTCAGTACTTAGGCTTGACCCTGTCTATCACTCACCAATGCGTTTTATTTTCAGTTTTGGAACAGGAACTCATCACTGTAATTTACACAAGTTAAGGGGATGGACCTCACAAAAGATACAGAGAAAGATTCATCTGTATCTTTTTATCTTTGAAGCCATCCTCCGTAAAGTTCCTGTGTAGTGAGAAGCTTTCTCCTGTTTCTAACAGCTGCGCCCCTAGAGTCTGCTCAGATCTTGGTAAAACTGCATTTTCTTATTATGCACCCTGGGCTTGGAAAAATTTACGAGAAAAAACGCTGCCTCCATATCAGACATTCAAACATCACATTCGAAAAATGTCTCAGGAGGAAGGTAAGCGTTTTAAATGGTCAAGTTTTATCGCTCTCGTGTTTCTCGGGTTGTGTTATATGTGATTGTTGTAAATTAATGATGTGTGTTCTTATTTTATGTTGCCATTTTGGCCAAGTCTCTCTTGTAAAAGAGACGATGTACCTCAAGAGACGTCCTGGTTAAATACAGGTTAAATAAACTGATAAAAAGAGAGATTTCCTTTTCCAACAATTGGATTTACTCCACAGCCACCACGTCATAACTCGAATCTTGTTTTATTTTTATTTGACATTTGAGCCTTTATTGATAGCAGTAGACATGGCGAAGGAGAGGCTTTTTTTCCTCCATTGTCAAGGTCTTTTAATGTTTGCTTTCCATAACATCTGCATATGTTAGGAAAAGGTCATGGTTAGGGTTACGGCTTAGGTTAACTTCAGGTCTGTGATGGGACACGAACTTCTATCTCCGTCCAGAAAGTCAGACCTGCTACATGCCCATTCATCACTCCGACCTTTCGGCCTAACTACAAAAAAGACACACTGCTTATGGCATTGGCACTGAACATTGGCAGAGGATGTAGATTGTAAGGTGCGGAATCGTCCCGTATGGATCTATTTCTAAGGGATAATGGGTGTAATTATGGGGTGTGTGTCTTTACCACTTGGCTATCAGGAGGACCCAACTCTGAGCTTACTTCTGAAGTTTTGGCCACCGTTTCAATAACAATAACACTGTTTTCACCATAAATTAATGGCTGAGGCCGGGGAATGTAGCAGAATCACTAATAAGAAGAGTAATGGAAAGAAACCTGAGAAGTTAAAAGAAAGAGGTTTTGAAGAAAGTTAGTCAAACTTATTTGGAACAGGAAACAAAGGCAAACGGTAGCTAAAAACGTTACTTGAGCACTTCATAGTACACAACCATCAGTTTACAGACCAACTTTTGGGTCACTTGGACTCACTGTACATATTGTAGCTGTGTGCACAGCTTTCCGATGCAGATATATATTTAGGGTGGCTCACTTTCAGTTTTATCTCCAGATAAAATAGCAGCCGAACTAGCTAAACTGCTAGCTTGTCTGCTCTGTTTTTTTTTGCCCTGTTTGACCTACAGTATTTTCAACGACTTTGCCGCATTTTGAGATGTTAGCTATTACTTTGATAGCTTCGATATATTACTACCAACGTTTCAGGTGTGCTCACGTTCGGTTTGACCTCCAAATCAAGTGGTTTGAATAATCAGGCTTAACTGTTGGTTTGTTTACAACCCGTCTGATCGTGTGACTGCTTGTGATTCTTGATCTACGCGACTTTGTTGTAGCCATGTCATCAGGGAGTTTTAACACATTTACTCAGCCTCTCTGTTCACTCTCGCTGCTGCCCGACTTTCACCACAGGCTGCGTATACTTTGCTGCAAGGGAACTCAACAACATCCATTTCATTAACTGTAACGCTGGTACATGTTCAGCATCCATTAAAGTAAATGGGCGACTGTGCGGAGAGCATGAGCAAATGTTTGGAGAATGCTCTCAGTTTCTGAGAGACAGACGTAAAACATAACATACTTAATAAAACACAAGCAGCATCTGGGTTCTGCCAAGCAGACAAATTAAAAGGGAAGAAAATCTGCTTCGCTGTGGCAAATATTTTGTGTCGCGTTGACACAGCTCACAGTGTTGGCTGAAATGAAGCCGTCTCTCTATATTTTCTCTCTGGTGATCACTTTACCCATCATCTTGCAAGATCACCAAACACCAGGAGATATTCCCTCCAATAAAAACTCTGTCAACAAATAAGTTCTCTCAAACAGGGACCAGTCAGGGATGTCGCAGTTTGAAAAAGCCAATCCTGACTAATCCTTACACCGAGAGAAATGTTTCTCTTGGCACCTGCATGAAACTGACTGTTTAGTTAAGAGTTAAGCAGTCATAAATCAGTGGCCATCTCCTCCTTTCCCCTTCATTTGGGGCACTCCTCAAACACATTTCTCAACATGTTAAGACAGAGTGAAGAAATACGAAGACATGAAACCAAAAGTTCAGATGTAAATCTTACACAGATTTTTATTGTTCTTTTCTTAAATACAGTTTGTGGCAAGCAAATTGCCTCCTTTTCTTTTTTCCATCTCAATGACAAAAACATCTTATACACACATTCAAAAACCTTCTTGTTCGTCTCGCTTCCCCTACATACTTTATCCACTGATTACACTCACTTGACTTTTACCATCTATCATCCATTTATGCGCAAGATATCACATCAACTTACACAGAAAGTTGTTGGATTTACACATCTTGCACTGACAATCTATTTCCGTTTCCAAAACACGTCTTTATCCATCTCGTCTCTCATCTCCTCAGCCTCCACGCAACGTTCTTCCCGTTTTTATTGACAAGTCCTTTACATGTTTAACTGTCCCGTCCCTTGGGACAGGCGAATACATCCTGCTGCCTCAACAGGTGAAAGCAGTGCCCACAACGAAAGCTCCATGCAAGATGCTACACTGAAAAGTTTCATTCTTTTCATTCTGAAAAGTCAGCTTTTTTAAAAACCAACATGGCTCAGTTCAAAATTTTGTGTTCAAACAAAACTCCTCATCTCTTCTATGACATGATTTAAACATCTGATGATTTGTTATCACTATGCCTCATAGTGACGTCTTTGTTCTAACAGTGAGAAACTGAAATCCCATCTGTTAGGGATTTAAGTTAATGCCTCTGACTGCAGTGTCTGCAAAAAATATAAAAGTGTCTGGGTCTAAACATCTGTCATTTAAGGAATGTATAAAAATAAGATTTTCTCTTTAATCTAAGAGTTTGACAGAGAACACTGTAGTTTTGTGTAGTACATCTCGTCTATTTGGGGATTCTCTTCTTTTCTTGCCTCCTAAACATGCTCAAAATTTCAAATAACTTCACCTAAAAGCTAAACAGTGCTGCTCTATAGCTAGAAAAATACTACAATTGATTTTAGAATATAAAAATGTAAAACTTTCATTAGCTCCCCAAAAATGGTCTAAAATAATGTTTAAATATCAAATTAATAGTAAACAGGATTTGATGCACCCCCTCGATCTTCAAGAAATTCACTTACGACACACAGATTCGAGACTGAAGTGTGTGTCTGCTCCTCGTCATGCTTCCCTTTTAGAACTGGTGGAAGGCGTGCACGTCTCTGCACAATACTGCGTCTCTGTGGGATGCACTTGGAGGGAGGGTAAGGTAAATAGCTGCCAAAGAGGACAGGAACACAGAACACTGTTGTGATAATACGCACACACGCAGACACACATAAATACAAGTCCCACGCTTCTCTGCGCTGTTTGTTTTAGGATTTATGTACAAAAAACAAAATGTCCGCCACGGAGTCCACTGTCTCCTGCCAGCTCAGTTCACACCATAGTCTCTTTTCTCTTCCCTAAAGAGCACAGAGACTTCTTGTCCTTTTTGGTTTTGTGTGATGCGGACGAGGGGGGCGGGGACAACGAAGACGATGATGTCGTCGATGAAGATGAGGAGCAAGATGAAGGGGACGTCGTGGTGGGGCTCGGGGCTGTATTGTTGCACGGCGAGCTGGGGGCAGACTGAGAGGTCGGCTGCAGGCAGTTCTCGTCCGCTTCCTCCATGTGGATGATTGCTGAGACGGAGGAGGGGCGGCGCTTGGAGCGGGCGGCGCTCGTGGGCGGGCTGGGGGTAGAGGGCTCGCTGAGGGGCTGGTGGACGGAAATGGCGCTACGCAGGCAGTTGAGCCACTGCTGCTTGTGGAAGACGTCGTTGACTTGCAGCGTGTGGGACTGCGCCTGGCTCGGGTCTTGAGACCGCACTCGGAAAATGTTCTTGGCTGTTGAAGAAAAGGAAAAAATTAAATTGGCGATTTTGATGCATCGGATAGGAGACAAACTATAAAGCTACATTAACTGCCAGTAACTTTTCGATGTTGGGGACAAGCCTTACCTTTGTCTGCGTTGCTGAAAGCGCCTCTGAAGGAGCCGCCCATTCTGACATCTCCGTCCTGCAGGTCCTCCAGCACCAGATCCTGCACTGGGATTGGCTGCCGGTAAACCTGGAAACACTGGCGCTCATTCCTGGTGACGTGGCGGGTCAGAACCAGCAGCTCAGTAAACAGGAACACATGCAGCTTCTGGTAGGAATCAAAAACAGAGAAGTATTAAAACCAGAACATTGATGTTACACATAACAACAGACAGAGTTGTCTGGATGTTTACTGTTGTCAAAGTTCATACTTGTGTGGTTAAATCATAGGTTGGTTGGAGGATCAGCAAAGCAGGCAGGTACAGCCTGACCACCGCATATGTGCACCGTGTTGTTGAGAGGAAAGCGAGTGTGTGTTTCGCTCACCGTGCCGCTCTTGTTACGTAGCTCCCCGTGACACAGCAGGCTCTTGCACTGCTCGATGCGAGGGTCCCTCTGCCTGTCGTCCAGATACTCCAGCTTGTCGATGTAGTACTGGCACTCAGACTCTCCCTTCTTCATATTGACGTCAGAGAGAACACCCTGGATGATGGTGATCTGAACACACAAGGAATCAAATGACTTTCAGCCGCATTTAAGATAAACAACCTAGAGATAATGCTGGCTCCTGTGTTGAACAAATTTGTGTTTGTGTACTTGACTCACCGCTTCCTCCAGGCTAGCTGCATCTGGATGCTCTGGTGGAGTGTGTCTCAGTATCTCTTTGAGGAGCAGTGGGTACTTGACCAGGCGGGAGCGCGGAATGTCCAGGAAGCTCCACAGGTCCAGCTTCCTGCTGAAGGGAGACTCGAGGCAACGCTGCAGGAAGTCCTGCACCCGCCTGTCCTGCTTCTTCTGGTCCAGCAGCGCCTTTGCTGCCAGCTGGTTGCTGCAGTAGTCCTTGTAGGCATTTAGCCTGGGCAGCTGCGGAAAAAGGAGGGACACTTTAACTAACTGCCTAGCTTGCTTGAAACCCAGAACATAAACAGAATCATAAGAGTTACTGGTGACCTGGTGAAAGGATACGTACCCAGCTAACGACAATCTGTCCGATCTGGCCCACAGTCCCATCTGGCCCCGTGGCTTTGGCGAGCTGGGCCAGCAGGTCCTCATGCAGAGGGATGTAGGCATCCAGGTTGCCGAAGATGTGAGTGAGCTCCTCCTCAGACATAATTGAGAGCTTCAGCATTGGGTCATGGTACGCCTGTGGGTGGGAGCAGAGCCAAAGTGGTCAAATAACAACATCCCAGCAGGCCAAGAGGGGGTGGGTGCTAAGAATAGTTCAGTGAAGAGCTTTAAGGGTACACGAGAAAGACAGAGGAATAATTCCTGTCTTTTTATAGCTCCTGGCTTGGCTGTATGCAAGGCCTGTCAGACTTTGAGTCAATCTGTTTGCTTTATATGTACTCCCTCTGCCTCAGAGGTTTAAAAGTACAAACCTTGCGTGCGAGCTGCAGGTCCTCAATCAGGTCCTGTTCTCCACGAGACAGCTCAAATATGGCCTGAGGAAGGGGGAGGGGGAGGGGGAGGCACAGAAAGATGCTTTCTTAGCAAAACACATGAATCAGGATGTCATCACATGATTGCAACAGACAGTGATTAGACTAAATCTAAAACTGTAATAGCGCCAAATGACTCTGGTAGACTTTCAAATCTCCATCTCCAAGCTCTCTCCCTCTCCTTCTTAGTCTCTGTGTTTAAAAGTGTACAAAGGGGAGGGGGAATATACGACAGGAGAATGCTAGTTTGTTGACTTGTCAGGCATATATGAGTTTACACGGACTGGGAAATGAGACCCGGGTGGCTTTCGGCCCCATTTAGACTATTTGACACAAATACGGCAGGGATATGTGAGACTAGTGTGACAGGTAGAATTCAGTGCTGTGTGGATTTCTGACTTTGCATACTCTTGCCTACAACCACACTTTTCCCCCCTGTTGTCCTAACCACGTTCCACCCTTTACTTGCCATTTCTACCGTATTTAAATGCCTCAGTGTTGATGCTCACCTCCTGCCGCTTGATCTCTTTTGTGGATAGAGTCCCCTTCTGGTGGACGTCTAGTGTCTCTGACCACAGCGTGCTGTTCCTCCTTTTAGGCGGTGTGGGGGCCGCTGCCTTGCTGCAAGGCTTCTGGGGCATGCCCGGCGACTTGCCATCGCCCCTGAACGAGGCCTGTAGACGGGAAGGAGGAAGCCCCAGACGTCAGACATGTTGCAGCTGGAGATCAAGTTGTCTAGTCCAACATGCACAACAGCAAAGAGGTGTCCGTTTGGTGGGATGTCACGGGAGCTTACCTGGATGGTTTGGCCGAAGCGCCGGACGGCCCCATTCTTCACCGGAGAGATGAGGTTGGCTAGCGACGTCACCCTGCCGAGAGGACGGACACGCTTGTTGCTGGGTTCCTAGAGAGGCAAGAGAAAATGGAAGGAGAGATTAGTCAGGCAATTTTAACTTATTTCATGTCAAAGAAAAGTCTTAAGTTTTCGTTATGTGTGCAGCAACAAAGAACAAATCGATCAGTAATGCCACCCGTGAGACTTTCACAGAGACCTCAGCAGTAAGTCCAGGCGCTCCTTTGTGACTTCCTTGTGATAGAACACATCAAGTCATTAATAATCATTATTGACTCCAGTCCCTCCTTTGGGGCGAGGAAATAGAAGTAGCTGGAGCCGAGGTCTAGCAGCAAGCAGACGGACTGGCGGACCAGCGGACAGACAAAGATACGGAAGTGGAGGGAGCAACTCCGGCAGCTGTTAGCTCCATCATGTGAAGAGCCTTGAGCCAGGCCAGCCCACTGAGCACAAAGACCCTTTCTGACTGCTGATCTGGAGGGGAAGGGGGTCTGGTGGAATGCCAGGAATGCACGAGACCCTGCTCTCAGCTGTTCAACACCCCTCCCCACACACGCACTGCTACTATCTGGCCTAACAACAGCTACTACTCCACTCGAAAATGGATCTGTTCCATCATTCGAACAGTGTGAGATGAGTGCTTACTGATTGCTTCAGCTCTTTAACTGCCTTTCCGGAGGGAGACAAAGCAGTATGGGAGAGTGTGGAACTGTGTCAGGACTGTTCAGTAAAACAGACCAGCAAGGTTGAGTCGGGGGAAAGAAGGAGCAGTCGTAAACAGACAGTGAATCTGTGTTTACACGGTGCGGCGTCACAGGGGGTGCACGGTGGTGTTTATGGCGGCGAGTCGAGACAAGCTCTTCAAAAAGCCTTGCGTGAGAGCAGCACTACACCTGGGCCAGGTGACCCCCCCTCCCACTCCTCCCCTCACCCAGCCCTGAGGCCGGGAGAAAGGAGAGAGCTGCTTGGCCTGGTGCCAACAACAACAGGCCACAGGAATCAAAGAGCTAAAGATCTGAGGTAATGATTTCAGCCCACAGAGCCTCTTTAAAAAAAATGATAGCATGAGACAGCCACAGCCATAATTAGCATTTACAAAGTTTGCACTCCCCGCAAAACATTTTCCTTTTTTACGAACTATACACTAACGTAGCCTTGCTCTTTGAAATCGAGGGCGGCACTTGAGCAGTTGCTTGTGTTTTCTCCTGACTCAGACCAAACAGGATTTTGCTTTGGCTCAGCGGATCTGGGGAACAGAGCAGTCATTGAGGCTCCGGGCCCTGCAGACACAGCTGCGGAACAGATCCACTTAAGTCTGGTGTGGCTGTGGCTGTGGTTGAGTCACGGTCTGCTGTGGCCAGGGTCTCCACATGGGCTCAGAGGGGAACAGCCAGACAGCCTTGAGAACTTAGCAAGCCCTCTAGTGGCAGGGGCCGGCAAAGAGACGTTACATGCCAACTGCGTTGACCGTGATGTGCATGTAAGGAGAGACTGATTGGACTTGTCTGTGGAGACTAGATGTTCCTGCCTCTAATCCGTGACCTTTTAATATCTCTAGACAAAGAAAATAAGTAAAGACAGAAAAGTTGGGAGAGGGCGAGGGGATGGGGCACCAGGGGGGTAAAGTCAATATTGGAAAAGCGTGTTGGCCATTATGCCCTTCCTGTCCTTTTGGGACTGGCCCCAGAATAACAAAAGGCCACTAAACCCTCCCATTGTGTATCTGCTGTAAAGTGAAATAGTGCAGACGGGGAAAGCTGCTATTCTGGGCAGTTTGACCCGGGAACTCTCCGTAGTTACAGTGAGACTGGCTCACTTCAGAAAATCAGATGGATCCAGGGATTGTGCTGCTGCTTTGGGTAACTATTATCATATTGTACATGCGTGCCCCTTCAATTCCTAACCTAAGATAGCAACCTCAAACGTCAAGAATTTTTTTCAGGGGGTGTGCTTCCTCTTTGATGTCACCTAGTGTGTGCTGTGAGCCAAAACCCCAGATGTGTCCCTGCAATTACAGCACAGCTTGAGCTGATAGGAGCTGAGAACAGAACAGCCAGACCATAAATGAAAGCGTCACACAAGAAAAAACCTTGAATGAAACTAAAAAGGTGTCTCAACTGTGCAGTTCATTGAATTCACTTCATGAATTGTCCTTAGACTTCTCCTTTATCAAGTGTTTCACTGTAAATGAAACCCCATTCTCACATTCTTTGGAAAGGGAACCATGCAAGCCTCAAAAGGGGAAGGCAGGAGCTGAAGTGGTGACTTTCATCAGTAGAGCACAACTGGGTTTCAACACCTGTGTCCCTTTCATAGTACTTGTAGTTGAAGGAATGCTCCCGGGCAGCTGTGCTGAATTTGCATCGAAGACCTGCTTTAACTTCAGAGTCACAAGTCAGAAGCCAAGTGTTTCTAGACGGGGCTGAGCTAAAAGGATGCAAAGTTGTTGATTGAGAATTCACCCCCTATTGCTTCACTGTTTGTGGTACTTTGACTGTCCATATCCCACCAAAGCTGACCTGCCTGCTGGGCTGGGGGCAGTTCACTGTTTACAATTTCCTCCAGGTGCAGTGTAATCCAATGATTAACTTTTCCAGGTTAGGCAGCATCTCAAGCATTGTTCTACGTGCCTCAGCACAAAGTGCAAAGTCTCATCTTACAGGCAAAGGGCAATTCAGAGCACACACACTGTGCACCCAGCTAAGATAAAAACAGGGTTAGGTGATGATTCACTCACAATCTGACACATGACACAAACATATGACTTCATCTTAATGAGTTCCTGTCAGACATTTACTAAAAGACAGAGGTAGCAGCTAAACAAAGTAGTAGTTCCACCCACTACGACCACCATCACCTGTGTTTTTGCCTCTCACCTCTGACTCCTTGTTGGCTTGGTTCTGGTAGTCTATCACTTGCAGAGTCCGTTTGATAGGCACCAAGCTACCCAGTTCATCGTAAGCCACCATAGCTTTCAGTAAAACCACAATATCCGTTTTTTTAATCCTGGCGAGTCAGCTCCAAGTAATCCACATCAGAGAAAAAAAAGTTGATGAAAATCAAAGGTTGTGTGAGAATTAAAAAAAAAGAAAAACCTCAGTATATAAATACACCTTTCTTCCTATTCGTTGTCTTTTTCTTTCCTCAGGGGGCAGTGCTTCCTGAGAGCTCTCCTCAAACACACATTCTCACTTTGGTCTGAGCTGTACTGAGGAGGAGACGGCTTTATACGGAAGGAGAGACGGGGAGGAGCCTCTGCTCAGACCCCATGGCTGTAGGCTGGGTCTACTTGGAAGTGAGGAGACGCTGCCCGCACGCTGATGATCCATGCACTCAGTGAAAACAGTAGTGAGAATTTTAAAGGGTCCCAGGTAAAGTTTACTGTTCAACAGAGTTGACACAAACAGCCCTGATGAGGGTGAAGGAAAGTTGGAAAAAGACTGAACCTTGTCCCAGATAGCACGGGTTTCTCTCTGGGAACAGGGTTAGGATTTGCAGTAAAGGCTGACAAGAATGAATCACTGAGTTCTGCATAAATGTTGGTATTTGATGTTCAAAAAAGCAGATACTGTACAAGCCTTTTTTTAGCAGATATTTTTTTGCAAAAACACATGACAGAAACTTTACTGGCAATGATTCCTCACTTTGGTTATAAAATGTATGCTTATGAGTTGGATGTAAGAGCAAATATAGTGTATGGTCACGCCAAAGAAAAAAAAAACAAATACAAAAGTATGGATGTAAGAGCAAATATAAAACAGCAAATATAAAACAGCACTTTTTGAACAGTAAATTTACCTGGAAATGATTGTAGATCGAGAATATCAGAGCTGAAATAGATAATTGATGACAGAAAATTAAGTGGCAACAATTTCTATAATGACTTAAGTCATTTACCAAGCTAAAATGCCAAACACATTTTGGCTCTAACTGATCTAATAGAAATTCTGACCAACACGGTGACGTAGGTTAAACCTTTGTCTGGGTCTATCTGTATGGGTCAAACCGCGTCAGCTGACCCTCCTTCACCCTCCCTCCTCTCAACTAGGGCTGGACACGGGCTGTATGCTGCCAGGAATGGAAATTAACTAAATGATACCGACCTTTAAATGTCATTTAACTGTCCCACGGAAGGATACAAGAATAGAGAGAGAGAGAGAGAAGGGGAAAGAGAGAGAGATAGAAAGTGCACGCGTGTGGTGACAATCGGGAGAGAGGAAGCATGTAGAGGGACACACAGAGGGCTGAAGCTGAAACTCAGCTGCTGAATTATACGATGTAATGAGTAAGTGTGTCAAACTACACTGCAGACTGCAGACTTTGCTGACAGTGAGAATCAGGGTGACAGCTGTCTGTTGAAGGGGTCCAACTCGGGTCCAGGGCAGGTTGAGTACTCCCGCCTCATACGTGGGTCTGCCGTGGTATAATGTGAGGTTTTAAGGGTTTTTTTTTTGTTTTGTTTTAAATCAGTACTCTGATCATTTCTGACCATTATAGTCACGATGACACAATAGGCAAATCACCAGTTTTAACTGTTGCACATGCTTCAGTATTTCAGATTTTCAAACAATCTAATGCTACTCACTAAAAGTAAAATCAACAGGCCCAATTCGTAATGCAGCCCTGACACAAAAGAGGGATCGTTCGTCTCAACTTCTACCACCTTTGGTATCGGGGACTAAAAGGTTTGGAACTAATTGACTAATTCTGGTTAATATCCTTTAAATTAGTGAACTTCAAAGTCATTTTTACTTTTTTATTAATTAATCAAAGCGGTCTCTGCTCTGTGGGGTAACGCTCTCTGCTTTTAACAGAGCTGTTAGCAGTTTCATCAGCTGAAATGGGGGAGGTGATCAATTAGAATATCAATAGCAGGGCCACAGTGACACACTCAGCCAGATGTTTAAACTGAAACCTGTATATTGAGTACCGCTGGGGGGGTAGGGTGTGACTGCCACCCATATGTTGATTGGTCTAAATGGGGGGGGGGGCGCAACAGGTTTGCCAATTTCAGTACAGACAAAGGGCTAAACTGAAGCAGAAATCAAACCTGTGGCTCTTTTTCATGCACGTGATGAATCAACCAGACAGGCTGAGGCCTACAAACCCACACAGCAGGTGCACACATGCACAACAAACAGTGGAGGTGTCAGGTCTGTTGGAGCGGCTAATGTGTAGGTAGTGCAAGGCAGGGTGTCACAATATGTGTGTGTGAATGTGTTTTGGGCAAATGGACAAGCCCGTTCAAGACTCCACTTCATCCTTCTGGGTCAACATGGAGGTGTGAATAAGGACACAGGCTTCATGCTGTTGCTGTGTGTGTGAGTGATAAAACACAGATGCTGATTGAGGTGTATGGATGTTGACACCTTGTCCTTTGGGTTTGCTGACTGAGCGGTCAGGAGGGCTCAACTGCTGCAGACCAACAGGACACTGAGTCTGGATTACATCATCCATAAGCCTTCAAAGTGGAATAAGATAGTAGATCAGGCGACTTCAGGATCAGAGCCCAAAAGGATCGGGATTGGGATTCATGTGAGTGAAAGGACAGCAGAGCAAAAAACTATGCAGACTGAGGAGTCAGAGAGAATCTAATTAAAAATTAGTCTGTCTGTGTGTAGTGTCTGCATGCCTCGAGAAGACACCGTGCCTTCCTGCCGTTACTCACTCTGTACGGGGAGACCTTGGGCTGAATCAGTTGTACATCTGGCCCAGCACTATAAAAACTAAACACAGCATGGCTAGGCCTGCCTATCCTCTTCGCCCCCAGTCACACTGAGCTGCAGATGGAGTTCAGCCATGATATTAAACTCCAAAACACACACACAGATGCCAGTCTGAGCACGGAGTGGTGAAGAAGGGTGAGTAATGCAGTGAGTGGAGGAGTTTCACCGCTGTCTAACCTATGCCGTGCCAGGGACAGACTGAGGCCCGAGGGGCTGAGCTCAACCTAACCTCCACATCAGCAGCACTGAGTACAGGACGCACAGAGCCTAATTACAGGTCTGGGAAAGGCATTAAGAAGGCAGCTCTGGGCAAAGAAACACTGCTGAGTGCTGACCGACTTAAAACAACAGGAGGCCGGTGGAGGTGCTGCTGCCCTCTGCTGATCGAGGTTCAGCATCAGCAGCAGAAAACAGGGGTGATGAAGTGATCACTTCATCTCTCTAGGTAGCAACAGCTAAACTCTCAGATCAAACCACCAGATCTCCTGTAACTGACCTTTCTCCTAATTCTGAGTGAGAATCCTTGTGGAGCAATGTTTCCAAAGGAATAGAAGAAGCCTTTCGGATGAGAGGCGAGACATCTTCAAGAACCCCATGCAAGTCCAGTTGCCTTCGTATAGCACTTAGAAACACCGTGACCTGGATGACTGAGAATCTCCACAGACACGGAGGATAAAAATAAGATGTTGTGCCACATCAGCCTTTCAGGACAGCTTCAGTGTTCCTCCTAATGATAGATTCTCTGGAAGTCTCTGGAACTCTACCGGAGGGACGGACACCATTCGTCCAAAAGATGTTCCCTCATCTGGTGTTTTGATGATGGTGTTGGAGAGCGCTGTCTAAATCGTTCCTGCTTTCACCTCTCTGTCACAGTGGCGGCTTTTTGTCATTCAGACACAAGTCTCTGTTACATAAGTGTCTGTTACAGCTCAACTCAGACATGACAGAACTGCTGGAAGAGCCCCAATGCTGGCATGGTGTTTTGCAAGGTATTCTTTTTAACTCCTTGGTCTTTTTTGAAACAAGAAGACTGCTTTCTGTTCTCTCACAGGCTTCATCACTGATAGATTCTAAAACTCATTTTGCCTTAATTAACGACCGCTGTGAGTATGACGCTTACCTCCTCCTCTCACATTGAACCCATTAATGCACGATCTCAGTTTCTGTTTAATTCCTGTTTGCGTGCTATTTGTTGATTCATCAATGCAGTTAGCAGTCGAAATATAAGGAAGTCTAAGGCTGTTCTGATTACTATTATGACTGAGCATTTTTTTATCTGTGAGAAGGAGAACCGATAGAAAAAAGTCCTTTTTATAGCAGGAGATGATAAATGACTGTTAAAATTATTACAGTGTTGTTAATAAGATGCAGCGACTGCTTTTAGTTTCTCTCTGTGCATATTTAACCTTGTGCTGCTTTAGCATTTACGTGAATCTGACAGAGCTTAGTCGAACGCGTGGCGTGTCGAAGGTTTTCCAGAAGTGTTCCTGGGTCCAACCTAGTAAGACTGCCGTTGTGACTTTTACATGCTGTGAACCTGACCTGGCTGCTTATTCAGACAAGAGATATATTACACTGCCATCACATTTATGGATCAACGTGCACACCTGAAAGAAGCTTGATAAGTTGCTCCTCTGTGAAGGCCATAGCATATGATTCACATCATTTTCATACTCATCACACCACTCAGTATAGAAGCGTCAGCATTTGTTATTTTTCTCTGACTTGAATATTAAAAGGAGCAGGTATTGATATTAGGATTATCAAGATTATCAACTCTATTAGCCTATTAAATTGAAAACACTCCTAGAGGGCTTAGGTGTGATTGAAATAGTTTTACCACTATTAATCTAGGAAGTTTGCATTCTGAGAGAAGGGACTTATAAATACCTCCACTCCTCAAAGATGAGGATACGCAGAAGATGTAGACAGTGATCTAATCACACAACAGCCTGTAGACACAGTAAAAACCACAATCCTCAAAGCAGTCTCACAACCTCGGGTTAGTCAACAGTTTTAGTTTTTTTTTTTGTTTTGTTTTGTTTTGTTTTGCCAGTGTTCACACTCAGAGCAGCCCTGGTTGCTACCAAACACAGCAAGGTAACCAAGACTCACAGTGAAAACGCCAATGCTTTGTAGAGAGAACAAACTGACATAGTGACATAGCTTCAGCTGGCAGACGCACAAATACAAAAACATTTGCCAGGTTGATATGAGGTTATTTGTCCCGCTGGCGGTGGCTCGGGAACATATGGACAATTCACACACAGATGTTCTGTAGTCGTGGCACAGGAGTAACAGAGCAGCACCGTAGTACAAAGACAGAGCTTGGCAAACGGTTGCCAGCAGATCATATGCTTGTCTATTTTTTCACCCAAAACTATGTTTGTGTATTCTTGTAGCATTAACGTGAAGTGTTTTCAGCAAAATGAAAATGTGAAAAGCTCCGAGGGAGCTTTTCAAGGAATTCGGGCTCAAGTTACAGCTCAGGTGATGAAACTCAAAACAACATGTGCGTCATTAACACTGAAATGCTTATTGTGATGACACTCTTGTTTGAAATAAAAAGGCCCTTGGGCCTGATCCGAAGGCAGGACCAGGTCTGTGGTGGGCAGGGCTACCTAGCCCGCTCGACCAAACCCACACAGGAAGCTGGACAGACAGTATGCAGATAGATGACCTGAGGGTGGTGTGAGGTTCAAGAGTTCCACAGAGGAGTTGGCTGATGTGATGATACTGTACGTACTATGAGGCTTCATAAATTTGGCTGCTGTCAGAGATATGTTTCCATGTGCTTTATTCCATGGTAGATATTATTTTAATATCTCTGGATGGATGAGGCCATTGTGGGTTATGTTGCACATCACTGTGCAGGACTGCTTTATGGCAACACTGGATATTATATGATTTTTGCTTCAGTGCAACCCAGTACACTGATCTTGTAAGGTATTAGCCAAAAACAAACTTTCCCATCTGGTTGTTTTATCTATAAACAGTTTCTCAACTGATTTATTTTCTTTCTTTATGATATCACACTATATTAATATGGTGATATTAAATTAAACATACTGTGATAGAGGCCCATCCTTATTTAACAGATCTGAGTGTGTTAATAGGCAAATGGGCGGATTAATCGATAATGAAAATAACTGTTAGTTGCAGCCCCAATCGTGACAATACTTTAAAAATAAAACAGTATACAACAAAATGGAGATACTGCAAAAGAGCCGCTTTCTCAGACCACTCCTTGTAATTCTGGTTGTACTTCATAAATCCATGTGGAGTCAGAGCCAATGGGCAGCAGCGTACCAGCAGCCATATGTTTAACAAGGGATTTCTACAACAACTGTCTCAGTATGTGCAACAGAGCGCTTAGGGATTAGACTTTGCTGGAAGTGGCTCAATCAGAAAATACACACAAACACTGATTCAATTTTGTTTGGCTAAATCGCATGCGACCGATCCAACCAGCTAAAGGAGGTCCAGGGTGTAGGTCTCTTCTAATCCCTCCCCTGTGGGTGCAGGACAAAAACAGCCTGCGTGGAGACAGAATGGATGGAGAGAGGCGACGGGTTGACTGTAAACTGTTATGTCCACTGAAGCTACCATGAGCACAGGAGGATTTTTATACCCAAAAAATTCAAGTAAGAGACAGCGACCAAAAATTCAGATCTGACATTAAGCCAGTAAACTTTGGGCCACTTTTGTCTACACGAGCAATTCAGATATCCACGTTTGGAAATCTCACATGGCTGGTAGAAGAGTTAAATGTGCCTGAAGCTAAAGAGTGTTCAGTTCTGAAAAGTTGATCCCACATTGGAACTGCACTGACAGATCTTTGTGCACAGATGTGTAGGTGTGCTCATTTAACACCCACACACCAAATGAGGTGTATTTTCCAACCCGACCTGTTCTGTCAGTCATCTCTACATCAAGGAACCTGCTTTGGTGGAACTAATAGCAAACCTCAACAGTCTCTTCGCCAAACAAACACAGGCTTTATCTCGATGTCTTCCGGTGATAAGCTTGGTCATTTTGATGATATGCTCTGAATAAACAGGAAAAGCGCAGACTCAGAGATTAGATATAGATCACAGTGTTCAATCAAGCAACGTGGTGTTTCTGTTAGTTTCAAATGTTTCTTAACAACAACCTAAACTAGATTGACCTACGCTGGAATTTAAGTTTCGCTATTCATGTGTGGAGCCCTGCAGGAGCAACATTTGGAGCACCAGAAATGGGACGCGACTTAACTGATGGGCCATGTTTACACTAAAGAAGATTACTCTGAATATGCTGTTCAAATGTGCAAACAACTTCCGGTCACACTAGTGCTTTCAGGATGTCTTCCAAAATTTTCTCTATCGGCCAAACACCTAAGCGATAAGAAAATGGCTGTATGGCTTCTTCTTCCTCCTCTGTCAGTCAGAAAATAAGAACTTGGTCTATTACAGGCACCAGTTGGTGTGTTGTGGGACAGACAGTCTGGTCAGTACACTAAGTCTCAGCAGGTTAAACCTGTTTGGTCTCCCCTTAATTATCGTATGTGCATGATGATTTAGCTCACCGTACAATGTGTGATAAATAATTCCAAAAAGCACTAACAGCCTGATCATTTAAACATACTGTATCACAGTTTCAGTTTTTTAATCTCTGCTGAAATTTGGTCAAACAGCCACTGTCGCCCAATCACAGCCTTTTACAAACACCTCCTTTACGAAGTAGCATAAAACAGTAATTTGATCATAGGTCATAAATTCTACCTGTAATTTCCTCTCATAAAGCTCAGTAATTGGCACTGGTCATTATTTTTCACAATTCAGAGAGTAAATCATTAGGTGACGAAAGAAAAAACAAATGTATAGGCTGACAACTCTTATATTATTACTGTAGATTAAACAGTTAAATAGGATTTTATTTGTTCATGTTATTAATGACTTGGCCTAGTAAAAGTAGTTGTAGCACTATTTTTTTTTTTTTTTTAATTATGCACATTGAAAAAATTAAATGTCTTTGATTAAAAAAGGACAACAACAATTCAAATCTGGTCCAAGTTCTGTTCTTCCTTTTCAGCAAAGCAACCGTTTCACTGGCCTGCTATCGATATGTCTATTAACACGTTCTGCCATATAACAGCAGTATTTTGGAGGCCTGCTTTAGTTCTAATTTCTGTTGCAATGCTTTTAGGTCCTTGGGTATTTTTAACCCCAACTGATCTTTCTTGATTTTTGGTTTCATTTTGTGGAGTGTGTGGTCGTTGATATGAAGGAGGAGGTGTGTGGATCCATTTACTGGTTTTCGAAGTGAGGTACAGACCACAGGGGGTCGTTGAAGCAGTACTGGGGGCTCCCAGCCAAACAAAAAAAAGTTAACTTTCTTACTTAGAACGCTGGCTTCGCTTTCTGCAGTGTGATTTTCACCTATCCTTCAACACTTGTAGCACAACTGCTCTACAACACCATAACAAAAAGAAACCAAATCTTACAACATGTTTGTCTATAATATACAGTTGTAATGACTATAAACCATGAAATGAGGAAGAGTAGGAAGCCCTGGTGTTTAAATGACCTGACTTCAGGTCAGCGTTAATGCAGCCTGACGTGTGATGATGAGTTTTACCTTAAAGTCGAAGCTGCAGAGGCTGACTGCGTCACTGTCATCCTTCTCTCTTCGCTTTCGCTTCTGTGGAAAGAGAAAAGCAGTAAAGATGTTAGCAGGAACATGACGAAGCATCATGTGCACAGTGTTGGGGAGTCATGTCTGCCACGGACACGTACACAATGGGCATGAGTCTGCATGTACACACAGTACGCTCCCGGCTGTCTCCCCATCCTCACTGTAGTCTATAGTAGCAGTTTAGATTGTTAAGCTCTCTCTCAAGCTAAATACAAAATAAGTCAAACACTTTCGTTTAAGATCCTTAATTGAGAAAGAAAGTTCCCTTGCATGTGGGAACAACTAACGCATGGTGTATATGCTTTCTTGCTTTGTGGTGTACACATCCTCTTGTGGGTGCCAAGATGAGTCTAACATGTCAAGAAATTTACAGCGACCGCATTCCTCGCTTGTGCTTCAGGCCAGTTATGCTCATTTCCCCCAGTACCTCTATTGTAAAGATGCAACATACACTGCTGTAGGTCCTGCAGAAAACAGGAAGGGGTTAATTAGGCAGCGATGCACTTTAGCACCTGCATGCGGACTGTCAGTCAGGGAGGGTCAGTTAGCAGGTGAGAACAGTTGTCTGGTCTGTTGAGGCTGAGGGTTGTAAAAGCCCTGAGGAGCAGTGGTGGCTGCTGCGACCCCCAGGGCTCAGT
Source organism: Xiphias gladius (assembly GCF_016859285.1). Lineage (NCBI taxonomy): Eukaryota > Metazoa > Chordata > Actinopteri > Istiophoriformes > Xiphiidae > Xiphias > Xiphias gladius. Next base: position 20,991,776 of record NC_053401.1, on the reverse strand, counting down.
TACTGCGCTCCATTAACCATGGAGGCCAGAATGCTTCTGGCTGGACACACAGGATGTCAAGACCTGATTGACCAGCGAGGTGAGGAGGGCCAAAATGGATACATAATGGTCAGGGGTGGCTGACAATGAATGGCTGAGCTGTGTGTTTGTTTGTGTTGAAGTCGGGTGGTGGTGTGGGGCATTTCCTCTCTGGCAGGCTAAAGTGTTTGTTTTCCCACAACCATAAAAATTTTAAGAGCTATCAGCTCAACAAATTCAGCTAAACACTGTCTAATATTTGCCCTGCGTGCATTTCGGGTGGTGTTGTGACTGACCGTTACCCTTTACATAGCCATGAATAAAATGGTTTGTTTAAAGTTGCATCTCAATAGGAGGCTGTGAACAGAGCAGCAAATAACAAAAGATTGTGTAATCCACTTCTACTTAGTAAACTTCTATTCAGTGCCCCAGCTGAGCACAACAGACGAGTTTCACTGTTAATATTAAAGCTAGCTAAGGAATGAACTGACAAGCTGAAAAAACTAACATTAGATAAAACTACGTAATGTATGGACATATTGCGGCGTATTGGTGTATATACACATATGCAGATACATACGATATAGATATATATCAAACACACACACACAGACGTATATACTGTATGTGAGAAGGGTAGCATTCAGACATTCATTGGAAGTCAGCAGCTCATTGTCTGTGAAGCGTGCGTGCTTAGTGCGAATGCTCCCTCCAAGTTAAATATTGCCCTAAGCTCAGGTCTTACATATGAGATAAAAACGACACTTGAGTAATCTTGGTGCAAAAACAAACACAACGGGGAAGAGGAGAAGAAAATTAGCCGTCCTGTTCCTCCCACCTTTGGAAATCCCTCTGTCAGCAGCTAGCAGATGGAATAACAAACTCCAAGCAGCAACTTGTTCAAATGGTTGGTTGGGTTCAACGTAAATACTCTGACTCAACAAACACAGCCCCCCTCTCTGCTCATTACACACACACTCTGAAGCTATAGAAGCTTTTGCAGGTTACTTTCTTACTCATCTGGGGAGTGACTGACAGATTTATGTATTACACGAAAGGATAATGACGTCCACATACAACAGAAACACAAAGAAAACAGCTACGCTGAATGGCCGTCACCACACAGGTTTCAACACTTTCAGAGACAGACAATGAGGGGTTTTGCTTTTCTGTCTTTAGATACCAGCTTGATGAGAGGCTGTGTGCCTGCCACGATTCACACAATTTCACATACGTTACAGACATGTTTCATATTACCATGACATCATACGTTGGATGTTGAAAGAAAACTAAATCCGCCCTATGACCTGACAACCCGCTCATTCTGACCCAGGCCTGTGTTAGATAGGAGCCTAACTCGCCGAGAAATGTTTAACACATACAGCTTGGTGAGAGGAAGGATAAGTATTTAGAGGCGGAGGGAGAAAGAGAGAGACACACTGGGATAAATAAAAAAGACAAAAAGGAAGAAAAAGGCAGACAAATTTATGTCGGCAAATCCAATTGAAACATTCAAGAAGGGTTTGGCAGTGACGCTTGTACAACACTTAAGCCAAAAAGTGTATTGAGTTAAGAGAGTGAAAGATGTATAGGTTGTGAGAGGGTGGGGGAATAGAAACAATCAGTGGAGTGGAGCGGAGCAGCCTCCCACCGCTCTCCCACTCCTCATTGTTCTGTTTCATCTCAGTCACATGTAAATGACAGTAAAACCCCGAGCTGGTGACAAGGTGAAGTCCGGAGCTACAGCTACAGTATCCTGGGGTCATACTTCCATTCAAAATGCATTTTGTGCGGCTAATAAATGCTTGTATAAAAGACGCTGTGAATTTAAAAATGAATTTTTGCAAAGAGAAATTCAAACATACAGTACAGGGTAAAAGGTTTAGGCACTAGAGTGAGGATTCTTTGGAAAATAAAGCCTTGAGTAGTTTTTATTTCTCAGTGAACTTCATCCGAAGTGCAGCAAACAGAAAAAACCTAAATCAGATCAGTATTTGCTATGTCCCCATTTGCCTTTAAGCCAGCACCAGTTCTCCTCGATGCTCCTGCACACAGTTTTTAAGGTTCTTCCGTGGATTTAGTCCATCTCAGTGTCTTCTGTCTCTTCATGTGATCCCAGACTGACTCCATGATGTTGAGATCAAGGCTCTGTGGGGGCCAGACCATCTGCTGCAGGACTCCTTGTTTTTCTGGTCTCTGAAGACAGTTCTTTATGACTCCGGCTGTGTGTTTGGACTGGTTGTCCCACTGCAGGATGAATCTGGGACCAATCAAACGCCTCCTGATGTTATTGCATGATGGTTAAAATCTAAACATCTAAAGTGCTTGAGACCTTTGCACAGTATACTTGGTGTTTGTTTTGACTTGTATACCTATTTGGTCAAAATTGTAATTACCAAAAAGAAGATTGTATTTAAATTGTATTTATTTTTCTGAGGTTACAGCACTACCCACATTAGTGCTGTCCTGTGGGCATCAAATTTTGTTTGTCAATACTGTAATCTGTTTTGTCATCCTTACATTCCCTCAACTCTGAAGGCGACACTGGCACTTAGCCAGCTACGTTAGCCCTATCTGTGACCACGGGACAAGAGTGCTGAGGGACTACCTGCTGCTGTGTGAGCTTTGACAATTTGGTCATTTGCTAGCCACAGTCAGCTGTCCATCCTGAGTCAACAACAGTCCCGTAAACTGGGGTGGGTCCACATAGACTGCAACTATTCACATCACTGTTTATGAGTCTGTCATGACTCAAGGTGGCTCATACAGCAGCTATCATCTACGTTCCTTTTTAACCTAGCAACCTTAACAACAACAACTTAATAACATTTTCGCGCGCATGTAATAACTCAATTTCCATAAAGTAGACATTTCACACATCATGCAGCCCTGACTGAACCACTAACAACAAGTAACTACTGCATGAACAAAACATTGAGCACAGATGTTCACATTTACTGAGAAACGGTGCAAATGCAAAGAGCAGTCTTGGGATTTTAAGGACTTATATTGGCTCATTCGAGTAAAAATACTGATTAATTGGAAAATCAATTTTTTGAATCAAGTCAAGTAAGGCTAAGACGCTGTTTCCACAAATGTGTTCAAAAATGGTTTCATCTTTTTTTGTAACATGGAAAAATTTGAAAAATAGCTACATTTTCACTATAGATAGAATTTCCTTCCCCAAGAAGGGAGGACAATGGAAATTTCAGTTTCAACTTAAAACACATGGATCTTGGGTCTCCATTGAAAGGGGATAAAAACTGGTCAGATATGATCACTGATTGTCGCATTACAACATACGTTTATGATCCCGTATCAAAAGCCTGTAAAACATCACAGAGAGCTAGTGAAACAGGCTAAAGTTTAACTTCACTGAACACACGTAACCAGCTATTAAGAGGAATCAATCCAAGATACTGGACCAATGCAATGCAACATGAAGGTGTGATCTACCCACAGAAGGATGATGCAGCTGTGCTGCGTTCTCTCACTGAAATGGATGAGCGTCCCCTGGAGAGCAGCACCTTGGGTGCTTTATGTGTTATCAAGGGTTATGTGATATAGATCCCGCTGTCTATGGCATGCTGAGGAATCTTCAAACAGTCAGTCAAGTAATGAAGTCAGTCTTTTGAATATAAATTGCTGTTGATATGGGCAAGACCTTCCCACAATAATGATCAATGTTTGTGTGAAAAACCAGACGCGACTCCGCAGCCGACAGCCACATTAAGTCCCATCATCTGATTAAAGCTGGAATGCTTCGTATCAGACAAGCCACTCCTGAGGCTGACATCTCTGGCTGTCTGAACTTGTTGCTGCAAGAGACAAAAAGCTCAGAATCTGACTCTCTCTCTTCTTAATAACCTTCACATTCCACCAAACAGCAGTTTGGTTTGATATGCTCCACCTTGGCACTGGGCTGGAAACCTGATTCACATTCTTGCCATGACAGAAAGCCCCTCGAGGCCTCGCGCCTGATGTAGTCTGAGAGAATGCAGGACCTGGGGCATACTTGCCTCCCCTACTTCCAAAGTTCGCCTGGGGGCCCACCCCCACCTATTCCTGGCCATGCTACAGCCAGCAGTAAAAAATTCCCCCAAACCACTTCAAAGTCTAAAGACCTGGCCAAAATTTATTTAAAGGTCTGGCAAAACCTTCAAGCTTAAAGTGGCAATGAGGGGCAATGAGACAAAGACTCTTCCAGGAGTCTTTTATTGCTCGCTGTGTGGTAGATTTATAGTTGACAGATAAATTGGGTCTGAGGGTGTAGTAGATTGAAAGGGTGACCTAATGAGGTCCACGTGGTTTTGGTGGATGAGCTAAGCGTGCCATGTTTGCGAATCAAAGGCAGCAGTCTGGCACAAGATAAAGAGCAGTTCGCCTTCTCTCTTTGCTTTTATTTCTCCTCCTCTGCCTTCAGATGAACAATGGATTGTGTTTTAGACCAATGTAAACCCTGGAATGCCTACACGCTCGTCATGTTGCTCGCTGTCTAATCTGTACGCTAGTTTATGTTTCTAATCAGCTGGTTTCATTTAAGGCCAACTGTAAACCACAAAGAGGCCAGTCTATTTCTCCTCCTCTGCCCTCAGATGAACGATGGATTGTGTTTTAGACCGATGTAAACCCTGGAATGCCTACACGCTCGTCATGTTGCTCGCTGTCTAATCTGTACGCTAGTTTATGTTTCTAATCAGCTCGTTTCATTTAAGGCCAACTATAAACCACAAGCAGGCCAGTCTATTAGAGATGGCAGCTCTTTCTAGGCCATTATGTTCCTCTGGTAGGGGGGATTAGAAATAAGAGCAGGCTGGATTTCCTTTATCCAGCATTTAGTCTCTGGCCACATGAACAGGCCTTGGTTCAGCTATGAAGGAGCCACATAACAATAGTCATCACAGTCCCTGAGTGAGGTATTAGATGTAGATACAATCTTAATGCTGACAGCTGCTGGGGGGGGCCAGCATGTAAAGCAAATTGTTCGAGGATCAAGGCTGGTGATTGCTATGAAGCAATTAGTGTAGAGGCTCGGGGCCATATTCAGAAAATATCCTAACGGGCGGTCCACACACACGGATTCAAAAAGCTGGGACAATGACGGCTACTATTCATTGTGAATGAGACCTGACTTTGCAGCCCTGTGGCCCCCCACTGCGCTTGAGGGACTCAAAAAGCACCTGGCTACACTACAGGGGGAAGTTGAGAAAGGCTCAACAAGTGATGGGCTGGTGAGAGCCAATCACAACCATCTTGCTTCCAGCGGAAACGGGAGCACAGAATTGTTTACTAATCCACTCCCCTATGCAAAAGAACGTAAAACTCTATGGCAAGTTTTTAACAAGTTACCGGGGACATAAAATAGAAGAACAACGTGTGGAAACAAATTGCCCGCATTGTTGTCTAGTGCCAGTGGATACATCAGAAAACAACTGTCCAGTCAGAGCAGAGTATGTAAATGACATGCTTAACATAACTTACCCCGAGAAATACAGAATAACGAGAGGCCAGATGCTACTTTGTATCCGTATGTGTGAACGTATCTACGTTCGAAGGCTAAAAGTAGATCCTAACTGGGAGAGTTAGGAGAAACCTTTAAAAGCAAGGTACGTGTCAGTCCTAACATTAAGACTCCTAAGTCACAAAGCCTTTTAGCACTAAAAGTACGTCCTAAGTCTGTGAAAAGTTCGAGGCTGTCTAGAGGACTCTTAAGTCACTACGATCTGCTCACAGGCAGCTGGAGGTAATGTGCCTCGTTGCATTGGTATTTTGTTAAAATAGTTTGAAAATGAACTTTCAAAACCATATTTAGATGGTGGATAGGATTAAATCGGCTCACCAACAAAATGTATCAATCAAATAACACTGGGGACGATGGCTCGCACAGCTCTATGCGACTTGGACACAACTGTAAAGTACAGTTTGCAGTGCTGATGTTCTCAGCCTCAGCCGTTATATTTGCTTTAATTATTCATTAAAGCAAAACTGCATTCTTCAGACTCTAATTTGTTTAACAGTTCATTAAGCACACATTAAATAATCACCAACTGCAGTCAATACATATAGGTAATTTCACTATTATCACAGATTTATCTGATAAAATCAGTGCTATATGTAGAATTAATGCAGTTTATAAAATATGATGATTTGTTTTGTCAGCCGTTGAAAATACATGGTGATGGTATCAGATGCCAGCTATATAGCTGAAGAGTCGATATTTTGCTTTGTTTCATGTATGTTGTTTCATCCATCTGTTTATCTAAACTGAGACTGTTCCTCACACTCCTGCGTATTTAGTAATATTTTCACATTCACTGAGAAAACTGCGGTCACCTGTCAAACGTGGGCATCGTGAAACACGATGTCATCCACAGCAACGGGGTCAACCCTGCCCCTTCTCTCGGCTTAGGAGTTCTCTTTGTTCCATACTAAAAGCTGCTCTTAGTACGTTAATGAATAGCTCTTAAGAGAAAACTCTTTGTGAATACAAGCCCCAGGTCTAGATCCTGAGCATCCCTTAGCAAAACGAGGCCAAGATTTGGGACGGGTTGTACTCACCTCAGGAAAATAACTTTCAAACTAGTGCTGCACTTGCAACAGTGCAATCACAGATCGCAATAACTTGAAATGTAGCAGTCAGCGAGCCCTGTGCCCACAACCACCATTTATGCAACTTTTCAGTTCTGTAGGTATAATGACTCTGTTGTGCAACATCTCTACTATTTACCTCTTTACAAAACACTTATATTTATCTAAATGCTGATCAAATATGTATCTGACGTGAAGCGATCGGCTAGAGAGAGGAGATTTCACTCTGTTAGAGTTGTTGGAACTACAGACACACTCAGTCCACTCGTACTGCGGTGTTACAGAGCGGTGCTACTTCACTCACAAATGATCTTTGGCTTAGTACAGACAGCGACTGGAGAGAGCACTTCAACCAGACAACAAAGTTTAAAGTTTAAATTTCATCGAGTCACTCACAAAATTACTATTAATTAGCGACAGAGGATATGACCTTCTAGTGTCAACATTTGTCATTTGAACTGGTGAAAACACCAGTCAGCACCGGCTAAAGAAAAGAGGAGCTGCTACCTGAGACTTTTTTACACTAATCTTTGCAAGTGAGAAAGAGAAAAGATTCAATAATAGATTTATCAGTGCAGGATCTGGTAGTAAATCTGTATATTATGCCAATCTGGGTGTCAGAACTCAGTGTCATGCATCAAAGCAACTAATTTTTCAAATTCACACAATTGAATTTTCACTCACATATGCAGCTCCACTGTAGAGCCTGGCTGTTGTAAGTGGAGCAGTGGTGCAACACTTGCAGCCCTGAGGTGGACAAACACAGTACACTAAAGACAGGACTGGAATTTGATCGGTTTTATTTTAGACGGCTCCCATCCATTGAAATATGCCCAGATTGGCCCAGATATCTCTAACGTAAACAATTATCATAATGATGTCAGTGCTGTCATTTTTCTACACACATCCTTTCATTTGAACAGGTCATGCTCACAAACCAAGTACTTACTCTCACCTGTAATCATAACATAATGTATAAGCCAGATTGCTACGTAAACTATTTCCTGTCGTTTTCCTGTAAACATATGCAGACTTCCACATATAAATGCTAGCTAATGCATTAAAGACTAAGTTTCAAATCTTAAATCTTGTCTTCATGACTATTTAAGCAATAATCAAAGTTAAATTTGAAAAAAAAAAAAAAAAAACATCCTTTGGTATTATTCATTAAGAGTCTACCTCTCAAACCCTCAGCTAATCTGCTTTATCAGAACTGGTGGGTGAGGTTTCACCAGATTTGATTGATATTGTACTACACAAACATCCCCACAACTGTCATCACCTTTGATTTGATTCAAATTTTGCTGAACTCTGATTCGTCTAAAGAAAATGTGTGACCTCACCTTTTTCAAACTGACGTCCGCCCACTTCAAACCATTGTGAAGGAAAAAAAAAAAAACAATTCTGAGTCTGTGTTTGTGGACCTTTGTCTTTGTGGTAAGGTGCTCGTTTTCACAGGTAATGCTTTACTTGAGTAATTATAAAGTCTAGGGCTGGTTTTACTGCAGCAAGCCACCACGGTCCAAGTAGCTGAATAGATTTTACATCTATTATTGAAACAGTCAGTAAGACAGTTGTAGAAAGCAGATGAAGAACAGCCCTACCATTTTCTGCCTCGTCAGTAAAGCGCTGACAGCCACTATAAAACATATGCAGTTTATCTGCCGCTAAACTAATTAGCCACAAAGGTAGGTAACGCCATGGCTTGCACCTGTAATTATAAGATAACGTCAGTGGCAGACAGCTGAAGAGTCTTTAATATAGTACAGCATTATACTCATTGTGCCTAAATGACATCATGGTAAGAACATCCGAGACTCGCACGTCACGTCTGACTTTCGCCCGTAACTTGTCTCAAAACTTTAGAGCTGAGACACAGTTCATTTCAGAATTATTGTTAACCCCCTCGGCTAATGTCTGGCCATCACATTTCAAAACAGCCGGCCAGGACTGCTAATAATAGAGGGATTATTAGACCCGCAGAAAAGCACTAGAAATAAACTTGCATAATGGGTCACGTAAATTACAGTAAAACCTGGTTCAGAAACTCCACATGTGCTCCACAATGACTAAACATAATCCTTATCAAAAAGCTTTGTTTATGATATGCATTTCTGTTTAAAAATCAATGTCGGCTGATATATCGTCAGCCTTAAAATCCTATGTTGGTCAGGCACTAAAAGACAGTTTGTACTTTGCTTACCTGCGGTGAGTTAAGTGTTTTTATTGTGGGCAGTCAATGAGTTTCGCTGCTCAGACACTGTCTCCCACTTTTGCATCCCGATAAGTAAGATTTATTTTCTTATGAGCTATAAACACTGTACATTTTTGACCCAATAGAGTAAAAAACAGAATCAGAGCCAATTGTACAACAGAAGAAAAAAAAGGCTCTAATACCACAAATTGAAGAATTTACTCCTAATTACCCTCAAAAATAATTACTCTTGCATCTAAATTGTTTTTGTTTTCTTTTTTTATATTTAGGATAACGGTCAATATGTCCAAAATGTAAACAAACAAAAGTAAATAAGGCATTTATCCCCCAGTCTGGATGGTTTATCTGGGTTACAGTGGCTGTCGGCCAACGAGGGGCTGCCTTTCATCGCTACGATGGTCAACAGCGATACCATTTCCTGGACTTTGCTGAAAACTCTGTGGTGCGTTTTGAAGCCGTAAGACATTGTTATGATGGGAAGCAGGGCTCAAGCACAACAGGACAGAAGTCTGCCAGAAGCCAACTCAGAGAAATGTGCAGACGGTAAATATATAAATTGTATATATTGTACATGTACTGTTTATTACATATGAAGTAAATAATGCAGGTATCTAACTTTGTCGCTGCTTGGCACGAGTCACCTCTCTGCTGTAGGTTATTTTGATTAGTGATAAACTTGCCACAATGTATGTCTGTTTCTTGCAGGTGGACTAATGTACTGCAATATGCAAACTGGAAAATAGGAGGCCTGTACTCACCAGACTGAAATCCCATTGTGGTCCTGGGGTGAGGAAGGTGAAGGAGCTTCCTCTTCGCAGTGACCTGCATGACGACAAAAATAAAGAAGACCAGAGGGGAGGGTCAGATTTCCAACAAAACTACGACGCATCAAAAACCACCGTCTACAGTACACAGCCTGTTTATCTTGGCCTCTCGCTGCGGTTTCAAGTGTGGCCTCAGTGTCATTTCATTGTCATCCCTCTGTTGTCATGTGGGATGACAATTAGGAGAATATTCAAGAAGCACCAGATCGATTTAAACCACCAGTGGGATCCACCCTGAACTAAAGTCCCAGCAGCAGAGCGACTAAAGCCCAAGACTTTGTGAGTTCGAAGCATTCATGAGGTGATAAGAGGGGAACTGTGACTCTCAGAATGGTAGTGTCCTGTGAAAACGTTAACCTCCCATTACCTACCACAGCCTCAGCATGGTGTAGTAGCAGCGGTGTCCTCCAACCCAGACCAGGACTGACAGATAAGGATCCACCCAGTCAGAGAGGAAAGGGGAACATGACCCTGGTCTACTTCCTCAAGAGAAGCCTCATCAACCACTAAGCTGTCCTTGGACCTAAGACCCCTGTGACATTTGAAGGGGCGAGTCCTTTATCCCACACCTTCCTCCCTCCCAAAAGATTTGGACAGCACCCAAATGTCTTTTTTTGTTGGGATATTCTGAAAGGGGAGAGGTTTGCCTTTTTTGGAACTCTACAGTGGGATTGTCTAGACTAAACAACCCCCCCCCCCCAAAAGAACAGCCGTGCATACTGTAATTCCTTCTCATGTCAAACAACTTCTCTTCTACCCATGTATTCTACCCAAGTATTACGAGGTGAGGCCGGATAAGGCCACACCGACGACCATTACACAACACATCGCGCACTGTGAATGCATGGTTACACAGCAAGAAGAAAAACATCCAAGCAGTGCCTGAGATGTGAACATGTACCAACAATAAACTGGACTTTTGATAAACTGATGAAATACTTTTGCTGAGAAGTGTGCCTCAGACTGCCATAAACGGCTAAGTAACTGTGCAACTTATCAAACCAAGTAAATGCATTACAAAAGCTATGTACTGCCTTGACGCTGATGCAAACAGAGGAGCTCGTATCCTGTTACGTAGCATTTATTGATAGGGGTTTTGTTGATGAAGACACGAAGCCGTGACCTTTTTAAAGCACCACTAATATAAAGAATTTCGATGCTAGTAGTTGTAAAAATATGAGGAAAAACTCTGGTTCTAATTGCTCGGCTCCTGTAACCCACACATGATCCTACATGGTGTCACAACAGTTCATAATATTGAAAGTTTATGTCTTGGCGACTTTGATGGCGGGACCTAAAAAAAACCATCAGCATCCGGAGAATGCCGAGCTTCTCCGAAACACTTGTTCAGTGTGTGTGTCCAGCAAGTGCCACTGGTAAGGCTGAGTCATCCCAGTCATGCTGCCGCTCTCCTACTGTTGCTTCAGGTGGCATCTGTCCAATGACACAGCAACTGTCGTACAGTCAGCGCTACAGCAAAGCCGCAGTACTCCCTGCACCCTTTTTACGCCTCCTAAACACGGGTCAGTGGTGGGCTAGACAATCATTTACAACAGTCTACTGTAAGTTAGTCATTTCCTATCAACAAAATGGAACATTTTTTTTAATTTACAGCACCCTCAGTCGTTGAGCGTAGTCAAGGGGTTGGTAAAAAATACTCTGAGGGTTCCAAAATATACCTGCCCCAAAATATTAACATAAATCTGAATGAATCTAACATGATTTTAACATAAATCCTAAAACCCAATTGAGCTGTGTGATGCACACAAACACGACAATGTTCCAGGCAGACCTCAGTGCTTCATTTATTCACCACTTTAGTAACAACTAGTATTTGTATCAGCACTTTGAATGGACCACTGTTACTGTAGGGGGGGGGGCGCGTCTGGCAGCAATCAACACAACCCCGTTGTGCAGTAGCTCCAGCACAGGAAGTGAGACATTTTATGGTTCAATAACATTAACAGTAGTTTGTGTGGCACTGAACTGAGTAGCTGACATTAAGGGTCAGTTTTTTGTCTCTTAGAGCTAGTTCTTAACACATGACTTTAATAGTTGTTCCCAACGGCCACACCAGGCGGTGGAGTGTAAAGCTTGCAATCATAGAAAGGGGGGAGGCGCAAAATTGTTTAAAAACATGGATGACAGGGCATATTTTCAGCCTCTCCAGCGAGAACATTCATAGTGTTGCTCTCCGTTGTTCACATCGAAAGTGCCACAAATAGTTGTGTAACAAATGAAAAAGGAGAGCTAGACAGAGAAGTACAATGCCTGGCTCCCTCTCACTAAGTTACAGAAATGGTCGAGGACCCCCCCCCCCAACTGATCTGACGGCAGAAAAGGAGGGGGAGGTTCCAAAGCTGTCCGACCATCCGACATGCAGTTGGGCATGTCAATTCTGCTTAACTGAGAAATAAGAAACTCACCACTGGTCACACTGAGTGGTTAACAAGTAATCTCTGGGAAACTCAGTACAAAAATATGCCGATAATGCTCACAACAAACCAGAAGTGTTTAAGACTAATGCAGCTGTTTGAGAGGCTTATAAAACTAAGTTATACCACAAACATTGACGTAAGATAAAAACCAAAAAAGTGGAGAAGAGAAAATGAGAGCGGACAGGTCCTGTGGAGCTCAGTGGGTTGAGGTGATCAGACACACACTAATGAACAAAGTTAGGTTTAGAATTCCCGTCGGGACCACCCATGTTGAACATGTACGCATTGGTGCTCCTGTAAGGTGTTCTGGATAAACAGCAACAGCTAAAGAGAGAAGGAAAATGAGAAGCTCCCTGGGTGTCCTAGGGGCAAGTCAGGGGTTAGAGGTCACGGCAGGTGTTGTTCAGACGTAACTGTCAAGGGGCTGAATTAATGTGACACTCCTGGACAGGGTAGTTGGTTCTGTTGAAGTGTCCTTAACCCCCAATTGGTCCCCTCAGAATGCCAATCTATAAACTTCTACAGGAGACAGTATACTGTGGATGGTCAATTAAGCATTGAAGTTATTTTTCAAGCAAAGATCTCAAACATTTGATGGTTCCGGGCTCTCAAATGGGAGAATGTGATGCTTTCTTGGTATAGTAAGTGTGATATTGTTGGGCAATTGGATATTGGGCAATTTCACAGTTTTATGGACCAACGATGAACTGAGAACATAAACTACAGATTAATCAATAATGGAAATAATTGTTGTGGCCCCAATCACATTCAAATGAATTGTGATTAACTGTTTAGTTTGAAATTCGTAATTGAAAGATTAAAATGAAGTATCTGTGTATCTCTTATGATACACTCCATTTCTGTCATAACAACGGTTTCTATGACCACATGTGGAGGTGTACACTGATTTATGCTGCATTTTAAGGAGTTTCCATCCTGTTCACTTCTCCATCTGGGGAGAGGTATGACTTAAGATGCAAAAATGAACATTAGAGCTGAACAGTTTGTTCGATTTATCAACTATTTTTATGACTAACAAGCAAAAGGTCACGCAAAAGTGCCAAAAACTCTGCGGTTACAGCTTCGCCAAAGTGAGGACATGCTGCCTTTGTTGTATGTAATATTAAATTGATTTCACTCTGTTGTTGCACACCCCTAGTCTCCATAGATACATGCATCAAATGACTAAGTGTACGTCTTACTGACCAGTGGACAGACAGAGCTGTGGTGGGAAGAATGTGGGGGTGTTATTTTAGCTTGACTGTGGTTTGATATTTATGGTGATAAATATCTCTGTCATAAAGATACCAGGGTGTGTTTGTTTCTCTGAAATGGACTGTTACCAAAGTTAATGTGGTCTGATGCTCAATAAAGAAGTTATCTACCAGAAATAATGTAGAAAAAGGAAATATTACTGAGGTGCTTGGTTGGGTCAGTAAATACACTGCAAAAAACAAGTGCACTTTCTCTTAAAGTCACATGAAGATGATACCGTTAAGGCCAATTCACGGTTTCCATTAGAGGGTCCGCGTGGACCATGTGCGGACGTCCACATGCAGCCCAAAATTTGAATCTGCACCAACTGTGCATGCCACAGACAAGTACACTGGACGCTTGGATTGTTTGTTTATTTTCCCATCGTTGTTCCTGTTCTCGTTAACTTGTTGCACACAGCGTTGTCTTTTTTGGACGTTTTCGTGTCTTTCAGACAGATACAACAAACAAAGAAGCACTTCTTGCCGTCGGGAGGACGGCATCATGTTTTCTCGTGCGCATGTGTGGAAAATGTCCGTGTACGCGTACCCCTGATTGTAACATGAATAGAAGCACATCCATGTCTGCATCAACAGTCCGTGCCCGTCCGAGGACAGGCAGAAACTTTGATCTGGCCCTTAGTTTATGTCTCATTTATGTCACATGTTCAATGTTTCCTTGAGCAGCAGTAGGAAATAGTAATAGGAAACTAATTCATAACTGATTACTTCTGGTAAACGAATAATCCATTAAGGTAACAAACACTAGTTACATGTCTGTGTTTGAATTTGGTTATTTTTTTGTTCATTAATATCATTGTTAATAGCTTTTTTTATTTTTTTTTTATGGACACACGCTTGACACAGAGCAGTTGCAGTTGCTTTGCTCTGAGCTTCCACGTTAGCTGACGAGAGAGACAGCATTAGCAGGTGTTCAGAAAAAACTAGGGCTTGGGGTTGGTGCTGGCATCTCGCTTCAGGTACAAGTAAGACTATGTAAGGGTTAGGGTTAGTGAGACAAAGGGTTCAGTATGTAATGGTTTGGATTACAAGATCATTAAAAGGTAATCCACTACCAAGACTGTTCCAGGAGAAGCGGTGTACCCTGGGTAAGATAGGCTTATTTTAACCCTGAAACTATGGCTTTCAGGCAGCTCAGCCTTTTTTTCCAGTTTATGGCCATTTGACTGATTCTGAATGAGGTCACACACACGTTTGCGTTACAGTGTGTTACGTGTGCTGTGTATTAAAAAAGGCTTTATCTTGTCTCTTCTGTCCATGAAACTGAAAGCACTTCACAGTGAATACATGATCTTATTCTCACATCTGACCATTTTACTTCTTATCTGACCAAGGCAAATGACTTAAGGTCCAACACTGGCCTAGTTGTTGGTGAGGTCATCCCATGAGCCTGCGGGTTCAGTCCTTTAGACACCAACGAGTGTACGCCAACAGTTTTGTCGTCTTTGGGAGAGAAACCAAATCCCCGCTTACTCTTTTTTAATTGGCCTGTGGGCAGATGAGCAACGACTAAACATCTGAAATTCTTCAAAGAGAGTCAGAGCTCTGGCCAGGGATACGAGGCTGGTTTTATCACCTGTTGTGTGTTTCCATTCTACAGACCAGCTACTACTACTGAAGACATCGTAGGAAATTATCAGGTTATAAATATCTGATTAGATATAGACTCATCCAGTGCAGTGTGTATATGCATAAGCTATGAGTCAAGCTGCTGAGATTTCACCTTCATATATGACAAAATGTAACTCCCACAACTTGCGTTTTCTACACTGCACACGGCTGACTGGAGCCGGGACCCTACCACACACCTGCAAACGTACACGCTCGCACAGCGACGTCGCCGCCGAGCAGTGCAACGGAGGCTGTTCGCGAGTGCGTGTGCAGCAGCTGGCCACCGGGTGGACCTAGCTACCGCTCCTAGGGGAGAGTCGCTTGCTTAGCTACCGTCTTTGGCAAAGACGGTAGAAATGTAACAAGAGTACCAGAACTGAGTTAAACAAAGTAAACATTTCCGAATGTCTGTGGCAAAGTGCTACGGGCCAAGCTAAATGGTCACTGGTCACCCTGTTAGGCTCCGCATTAACACCAAGCGCAGCCTATACTGTCGCAATACCTGGACATCGCGTACTAATTACTCGGGGTGGGCGTCTACTTGAACAGAGCGTACGAAGGTGGACTGAATTACTGATGTCTGTAGGGAATACTACCGAGCCTTGTGCAAACATTGCACCTCTCAAGCTATGTTCTTCAAGTCTGTTCTGCAAGCACAGTGAGCGAACGTGCAAACGAACGAGTCACCACCTTGGAGCCATTTGGACAGAAATGTGGTGCTGAGGCCCGCACTTAAAAATGTAATGTTTCATTTGCAAGCACAAATTTTTACTCCACCTGCACAAACGTACACAAATGAATCAAAATGGTGTTATTAATATCCTGGTCACAGGGGTTAGTCACATCACATTTGACTTTATGAGTGATATGAGTTCAAGTTTATATTATCTGTTTCTATTTATGTTCAATAAAAATAGTATTCTGTGTTGAGGCATTTCATTCTTTGACGTTTTTACTAGAGCTATCTGGGTTCCCATAAGTCTCCCAGTGTGTCAAAAGCTCCTGGTAAAACCACGTGACGGGGACCAGCATAAAAAACCCAATCTATAACGATTCGAAGGTCATTTTAAATCATTCCTCCGCTGACGCACATAAACATGGGTCCAGTATCACATGGGCGCACACACAAGGGCACTGCTGCTGAAAAATAAAAATCCTGGGGGGAAAACACTGCAATGTCTTGTTTCCCATACAATGAGCTATTTTGAAAGCTGATAACTCCCGTGTGTGTAACTATTTCAATATTTGATTGATACCACTACACATTCCTCGCCGCTGCAAGCCAGGGGACAAAGGTCGTCTCTCCTCCTGTACCTGCGCTTACGTGTCAACGGAAGTGTGCTCTATGAGTCAGTGGATTAGCATCCCAGTTAGCCCTGCCTGTGTTTGTTAAAGCTGGCTAACTCTGAAACTGGACTATCCGCTGATCCCACAAGGCCTGCGGTGTCTCTTCTACCGATACTACAGAGGGCACACAGAGGAACGCATTCACGATGTGGCAGGAAAAGAGGGAGGCGTTAAGAACCTCTCATAGGGTGCATGTGCATACAACTGTCACACGAGGTGAATATATATGAAGTGAGGTTCAGTGGATAGCATTTCCATTTTTTTATGAGGCAAAAACCCCGCTCTAACAACATTCATTATATCTCTACGCCCATTAAACGTGACATTCTAATCGTGCTGCTTCACGTGGACAATAAAAGTACAATACCGAGTTCACGAAGTTTGAACCAACCTTGTTTATTTCTGTTAGGTCAATTCTGCTCACGCTTGGCAACAAGACCGCTCAAAAATGAAAAAATCCACTGCCAGTCTAGTCCTTCAATGCCAGTCTCACTTGGGAAATCAAGCCTTATTTTCTCTCACTCAAGATTTATGTATTTTTTCCATAAACCTTGTTATTGAGGTCAAATAATGGGTGATGTTTTTCCATGTTTGTCTGCCGAGCGAGCTGGACACTGGGCAGGACTGGGACACTTTGGCACACAACATGGAAAGCCTTTCAAAAGAGTCCAATATAAATACTCCCAGGGCTTTACTATCCCAAAACATACTGATTACTATGATGTTAGCCGCCAGTCTGAGAATTTAGCTGAAAAATCTCACTGTATTGATATAAATGAGCTCTGTTTAAGTCCTGTCACATGTATGGCCAATAGATTAAAGACATTACCTAGAGCGATAGTGTGTCTGTTGCCTGGACACTACTGTTGATTGAGTGATGATTCAAACGTTTCACGCAGAGGTAGGGTTGGAAAAACACTGCCAAAACACTAGTTTAACTATCATGAGCACCGCCCTGAGAATTTCCAAGGTCACTCCATAGAGATGGACCAGGAAATGGCGCTTACTGGCTTCAACAGTATTGTATCAGTCAAATATAAACTGTACGGCTGATTTTCAAACCGGCATTGTTCTTAACTATTTTTAAGGGTTTTACTCAAAGAATAGGTTGGTGTGTTTTCAGGTTTTTCATTAAACAAGACTCACACACTCCTTTTGGACATTTTGAGAGTTACAGGTTGCTCCAATCGTTCCTCCTCCCAACAA
This sequence comes from Xiphias gladius, assembly GCF_016859285.1. NCBI lineage: Eukaryota > Metazoa > Chordata > Actinopteri > Istiophoriformes > Xiphiidae > Xiphias > Xiphias gladius. The sequence continues at coordinate 20,974,255 of NC_053401.1, read as the reverse complement.
CTGTGAACTGATCCGTCCCTGGAAGCGATCTCTTCCTAAAGCGACTCCAGTGTAGGAGGTGCGTGCAAAAAAAATAAAATAAAATGAAATAAGGTGCATTCTGAAGCTCATCTGGAGCCAATATGGCACCTCAGCAGTCGGCGTTAGTACCTTGCAAAGTTACAATTGTTCTGGTGCAAAATTTCCAGACCGTGCGTGGCACGATACGGGGCGGCACGCGAGTGCTGTTTTAGGACAGACTGGGAAAAAGCGAACTTATCCTTTAATACAACTGTCTAACTAGCACCAGACAAAAGTCACTTGGTCTCTATATAAACCACTTACTTACTATGTGTTGAGTTTGTCCGCCTTGTTGTGCACACACATTTGTATTAAGACTTAAAGACACATATTGTCGACGGGTGATTTAGACAGGATGAAAACATGTCGGTGCGTCTGAACCTTAAAAGACACGAGGCCGAGGCTGCTGTGAGGACACACATCGGAATACAGGCAGAGCCTCCTCAGCACTGGAAAACACCTCTGCTCCATCTCTGGGCCAAATAACAGCGTTGATCGGCATTATTACCGGGTAATACTCAAGCCTTTAGATACAGACTTCAAACTGCTGAACGAAACACACAAGTGAAAGCAGCTAAACAGCAGCGAATCAAGGACAGTGGAGAGGAAGGGAGCCGGTGGCAGGCCCACCCGGCTCTATACCCGAGGAGGGCGCATAAGTGACCCTGTGCTGACACCTGGTGGCGTTGGGACGCAACTGAAAACGTGTCCCCACGCGCTACAAAGCTCGACGTTCGTATTTGAAGTATTCGGCGGCTCGTCTGACGCGACCAACGTCACCATCTCACTCCCTGCTACTTAAGGCCTATGAGGTCGTTTGAAGAAATGACGCCACCAAGTGCTGATAGACTAACTGCGGTAACGTGCCGAGCCAAGGCGTGCTAGCCCCCGTTAGCTCGCTCGTGACGGTCCCGGGGGGAACAGCCAGGAATGGTCCGGTACCGGCGCTTCTGCCGGGGTCGCTACATTTGACGCTGCAGTTTTAGTGAGTTGGCTCGGAGTCCGACCAGAAAAGTTCCGCTCACCGTCGCACCCTCCCGCTGTTGTTGTTGTCGTCGTCGTCCGGGGGAGACTCTTCATCAGCGGAAAACTTCCTCTTCAAGTTCCTGGAGCTCGGTAGTCTCTCCGGCTTCTCTGAACTCGGAATCGGGGCTTGGACCTCACCGGTGTCACCCATTTGAAATGTCGGTGGACCAGTGGCAATTACGTGTTGCTTAAAGGGTTAAACACAACAACAACAATAAATATCACGACTATAGTAGAGACTATTTTTGAATATGGCGGAAATCCAATTATTGACCAATGAGAGGAGGACCGAGGAACCCGTCGCCAGGGTATCACAGCAACGGGGCGGGGCGAGAGTAGCTCAACAGGAAGCTGGTGTCTGGTAACACCAAGGTGTGTTACAGTCAGCAGCTTGGAGTAATTATAGTGCCATCTATTTAAAGTGTCACGGTTTTTTAAAAAGGTTTTCCCTCTTTCGATTACTATGTACCGAAAAAAATAAATAAACAAAAAAGAACACGCTGTCACACACACAAATATACAAAAACAAACAAAAACAGTCGATATGGGGCAACTGACGAGAGCGTTGCAGTTCAGCTGGATTTATTACATAATATACCAGACAAAAGGACAATTGTTATTAATAATTTCTTTGTAATGTACTTAAGTCAAAGGAGGTGACAGGTAAGTGGGTCCCCCCCGAAAAAGGAGTGCAACACAGTAATGACACACAATGACAGTTCAGTAGCATCAACTTACTGAACACTATCTGAACAGCCCCGACTTATGTGACTGACAGATAGTAGCTGTCATGTTTACAACGAAGGTTAAACCTAATGACAAAAATTAAGGAGAAACATTTGAGAAGCGCTCAATCTGATGCACACTCCACACCCACAAACACTGCCCCCTGGGGGGGGCGTCACTGTCCAGGCCAGGAGGCTCTGAGCTTGAGAAGAATCAGCACATCACAGGGTGCCAAGCAGTAAACCCCCAACTCATTCAATGCGGACTCGGGTGGAGGATCCACCACACCTGCCCAATCTTTGGTCTCCTCCTCTGACTCTTTAAGGAGGTTCCTCAGCAGAATAGCGGAGCCCACATTCAGACACAAGATGATACACGCCTCCTTTACACTGTGGACAGACAGAGAGGGCAGATGATGAGGTTAGAACCACAGTGTTCCCTCCCACTTGGCCCCTTCATCTTCTCTTGTCTCTCTTATGCTCCTCATACCAAGGTTTTTAGTGGCTAGGTGTTTTGTTTGTGTTTTTTCCAGCATGGCCAGTTGTTTCGTGATCATTATTCTGTCCTGACACGGCAGAAACTGTTACACACCTGCATGCCTGGTATGGACTGCGATAGAGAGACAAAAGATGGCTCTCCTGAGAACACACTACACTCTATCTTCATAGCTGGTGGTGCTAAGATACAAGGCGATTTGAGCCTCACACACAAACACACAAACTCACTGCTTAAAGAAGTTCTCAGGTCTTTTGCAGTAGTGACCAAACAGAGGAAACAGGTTTCTGGTCATGTCGAACTGAAGCTGAGCTGCCCCACCATCACTGAAATGATTAGACAGGATCACCTGGCAGAGAGAGACACATGGATATATTGAGCTCATTGTAATCGATTGCTTGGAAACGACATGGATCAGCTGTTTAATAGGAAGCACTTCAACAGAACAGGTAGACCAGTGACACAGGTGGGGTTTTTCATGGCCGTTGCCTGTTTTCGCTGTTGAAGTTAGACTGAAGACTCATGATAGATTCCAAAGCCAGAAATAGCTTGATTCCTGTGAACGCACATACAGAATACAAATGAATGCAAAGTGACACTGATTGGTTGTTTGTAGTTGGGGTCAGATTTGATTTGCCTTTGGCTGGACCACAACAGCGAGGCCAGCCCTCTAAACAAGAATGTCCGTGACTGACTTAGTGATAAACTTCCACCAGTGACCGTTGCTCTTTCAAAATAATTTGGTGCCAACAGTTTCCAATACGTCACAAGGGGGTTGTTTACAGGCAGTGTTGCTAACTTTGTTGCGCCTTTGTCTCTAGATTTACCGACCTTTCGTGCCCCTTTAGTGAGTTTTCTTCACAAAAGCACCTAGCGACAAATCCAGCGACTTTCTGGACAAACCTTAGCTACTTTCAGCAGAAGAGAGTCGCCAGTGTCGCCTCGCGAGCACGAGGTCGGGCTTTCCCTCCGTAGGCAACACCTCTCTGTGTGTCTCATTCAACTGACCTCACGGCAGCTGACACAGACGCGAATGAGCTTCCGACTTTCTCTCTGACTGATCATTTTACAGGTAAATGCAGCTGAAATCACAGCACAGCCGTCGTGATTAACTCATGTGTCTGGTGAGTCTGTCAGACGCCGGATTTTAGCAGCAGAGCAGCAATTTGGAAATGTGCCACTGGAGAGTGTTTGGGTAATCTCAACTGGTCCCAAACAGCCTGACTGTATCATGTCTACATTGAAGTTTGTTTTTAATATGATCTGCCACAAATGATCATAAAATGCAGGCAGTATTTGGGGGGGGGGGGGGTGTTCATTTCTTACATCCTGGTAGAGAAAGTTGTCGAGTCTGTCCGCCAGGCCCTGCCAGGCTAGCTGGAACAGGGAAAGACTCAGGACCTGATGAAGGTTCAACAATCTGTCCCTCACACATAGCATCATAGGACATGCTGAACTGGACAGGGACATGGTGGACTGGTCATGCTGGGATGGTAGGGACAACCACCTAAAGAAGAGACAGAGAAAAAGCAAAAAAGAGAATAAATAAGTGCTGACGTTTATTCTTTGGGCACCCTGGTCAGTGAGAGTGGTGAAACAAATCTATGGGAAGAGGAAAACAAATTCCAAAACGAGGCCAGAGACAAGCTGGCCAATAAAATAGTCATAAGCAGTGATTTTCCTCTCCTCTACCTCTTATTGCTCAACTGTTGTTATCTTTCTACAACTAAAACTGCAATCCTATCTCCTTCTGCAGTCTTCCTTGTTGTGGTTTTAGGTAGTCATCGTCTGGGACTAAGCCTGGGTTTTAAGATAGTTATGCAACTTCTGTTGTTTGGAAATGCTTCATTTCAGTCAAGTGGTGACTGAGCTGGCTGCAGTTTTGTTTACATGGTACATTTCCAACTCGGAGGTGCTCCAGTTTGTTTTACATAGGCAGAGAACAGCACTGGAACAACATTCAAAAACGATAAGAGATAAAAACCACGTTAAAGTTTGAAGGCGAGAGGCTGTATGAACATCTGGAAAAACTGCAAACCTTTATAACACCACAAGCTGATGCACATTAGTTATTACTAGAAGCCCTTAAATAAGACTTGAAGATCAAACAGGTGAGCAGCTGGAACCTGGAGTCAAATAGAAGGCAGGGCCTTCATTTCTTTGGCATGTCAGGCATCTGTTTTGCAGTTTTCACCAAGCCATTTTCTCCCACAGCCTTAGGGCTTAAGAGAATGAGAAACCATTTAAGGTCTTGCTTGGCTCGGCATCAACCGTGGTGATGTTTTTCCGTGCCGATTCTGGTTCCAAGAGGGTTTTTCTTTTTTTTTTTGGATGCTTTCAGCCTTTCCAGAGGTGGCCCTTATTTTGCTGCCATCACTTCCTCGGCAGAGCGGGTGAGGAAGGGGGGGACATAAAGGCACAAAGGCAGGTGTTAGACAAATACTTGACACCGATTTGTCACAGGGCTACATGTTCTGCATTCATTAGTAGTGACGAGCCAAGTATACGTATGATAGAGTTAAGACCAAGTTGACCAATCAGATCCCAGATCAGCCCCTGCCAGGGATGGGCCTCACCAGGAGCTGGGAGGGCGTAACGCAAAAACAATGTAACTCATACCCTACACTGTCCCAGCAACAACCACTGTAGCTTTGTATGATCCTATAGTTTTCTTTGTTATAATCACTTGTTGATATCTAATGTGGCGGTAAGACGCTTTGTAGCACCAATATACGAGTTACTCCTCAGCTGCGTACTGAGTCTTACCTGTCTTGGCAAAATGGTTTGGCTTTTTCTGTGATTTCTCTCATGGTCCATTCCAGCAGTCTTCCCATCATGTCTCCTCTCAGTCGATCCAGCAGCGCCAACAGGCCTTCAAATAGAGAGCCCTCCAGAGACGCCAGGCGACCCACCTCCATCACCCCCAGGTCGCCCAGTACCGCCTCCTCACCAAGTGAAACCGCTGCCTGCTGCAGCTGTAGGAAGAACTGAAGAAGGAATAAAGGAACTGGTAAACGCATAAGTCAGCGAGAGGGTAAAACCACAGAGGGTAAGACCCCCGCTGTCACCAGGCAGCTCGGGGCAGCTTGGTCTCACGTGAAAGTTATAGGGTTGGGTTATAGACAAGGCACAAAGCACGACGCACAGCTCTTCTTCCACACAGATCCAAATGTGTCCAAGTTTCAGAACTGTCAAGTAGCGAAGGCTGGCATTGGATCCTTGCTCAGATTCACACGGTTCTTTACTTAGCACTTTATCAGACAGTTTCTGAATCAAATCAACTTTATCCCAGTTTCAGCCTTTATTTTATCTAAGTTCTTGTGCGGTTGCTTGTGTTTAGCAAACATCTGACGTTTCAGAAGTTTGGCTTCTTTTATTAAATAAAAAGGTGGATTTGTAGAAAAACGTATTTATATTCCAGGGACTGACAAAAGTTTCAGTCTGGCAGCGGCACCGATATAGAACAATCCCTACCCTGCCAGTGCTCTACGAGTGAAATGGCATGATGCAGCAGGATGTTCACTCCTCGCCTAGGCTGGTTTGTACTTATGGGGACCCCACTGCTGCAAAATAACCACACACACACTTCTGTGTGAAATTTCTCTCTAGATTACATTACTGTTTTCAAATGTTTGTTCAAGTTGCACTTTATTCAGTGAATATTTGTATAATCTTGAAGAACTGGGTGTTGCAGACTCTGTTTTGACCAGGATCAGTTCACAGAGTTCCTACTGACTCCCCAGGGTCAGTAACTCAGCGTCATTCCATCCCCTGACCGCCAGGTGCAGCAGAGCCGAGGACGGAGCACTTGATCTCTATCCCCACTATGTATTTTCAGTGTGTGAGCAAGCAGTGGATCTCTGGACTGTTCTCCAGAATGGGACGAGGCTCACAGCCAACAGGAAGTCCTCGGCCTACACAGACACTCGTGGTGGTGGACATTTTAAGTTTATTTTCCCTGTTTTCGTGTGGACTTTGATCCACTGTTGTCTGCTTTTTACAGTCTACTCAGCACTGTCTACTGGACTTTTAATATTTTTAGTTCTGTTTTGAGACTATTTCTATCTGACAGAAATATTTTTTTGCCTACATTTTTAGCATTTTTGGAGTTGGTTTTGTTTTGGTTTCATATTTTTGTTTACTTGGCCGGGTTTTAGTCGTGTAACTTGGATTTTATTTTGATAACAAATCTCTTTCCTTGGGACTGCACACTGCTCTCCGTTTGTACAGCGAGGTCCGAATATCCGTACAGATGTGCACATTCTCCCTTCAAGTTCATTTTTATAAATCCCAACTTTTCCGTGGGAAGGCGCGTACGCACCTTATAAGTCCCTTCTGTGTATATGCAACAGTTGATGATATTTTCCCCAGTGAAATTAGCTTTCACATGAAACCAAGGGGCTGGATACTCTGCATGAGCGACCCAACTGAGAGCTGTCTGGCAGAAATTCATAAATGAAATAAACAAGTTTAATAAACTCAACACACCACATTGTCTCCCCAGTCTCCCAGGATGGTGGAAATGTAGTTGACAGCATTAAGGATGGCACAATAACGGGCGCCGAGTGGGCAGCGGGACTCCTCTTTCATCACCTGGGGGAAAATAAATAAAATAAAATAAAATAAAAAAATCCAGCCATTTAATTCATTTACCTCTCGCCCCCTTTTCTCTTTAAAATTTGAATTCAAGTCTGTAAATAATTACACCAACAATTAGACAAAACAAACTAGCACAATGGAAAATGCAACACAACACAAGTTATTTTGAGTAGGCTGAATCTATAGCTTGTTACGCCTACACTTCTTACTATACACAACCTTCTCAAAGTTAAATTTACTAGCAGACAAAAACTTACAATGTCCCTATCACATTTACACCAAAAGCAGGCTCGAAAAAGTCAGAGGGGCCAGTGAAACTCTGATTTTCATCCTGGTGTTGATTAACTCTTCAAATAAATTGTTTCCTCCTGTTCCAACATGTCCACTATTGTCCAGTAAAAAAACATTAATGAGCAGGCCACTGTGAGGACGATTGATTGTGATGGGGATTTCAGGCGAAATGCACAACCCCAGTATGTCTCTCCATCATTTCCTCAGTGTTTTCCTCTCCATCATTAGCCGAGTGCCTCGCTCCTGCTTTAACGGAGCTCACCGTCTTTCCGTCATAAAGTTGGTGTTGTTTTTTTATTTATTTATTTTATTAATACCAGAGTGTTTTCGCCATTATTACCTGGGTGAGTCGTATGCGGAAATCATCCACCAGCTCTCTCTGTAGCCCCAGAAACTTCAGCTGCGATGAAGGACAGGGCAAGGCCCGGTACCGCTCTGAGCACAATGACATGACAAGACCAAAAAATAAATAACTGAATAAATCAATCAACATTTGATAGTGGTAATGCTCCAGGAAACTAGTGTGAACTGGAGCGTATGAGAATTTGAAATGTGTTGGGAACACTGGAGTGAAATGGATTATTTCATATTTCTGATTTGAGTATTGACTAGTAGAGTGAAAGGAATTTTTTTCATTTATTTAAAAAAGGAATGTGGTATGAGTTGTAATGTGTTGGAATAACTGGAATGAAAATGGACAATTTGATGTATTCAAAATGCTGCTTCCATTGTGAGGACCAGATGTACTCATTTATATTATAATTAATTTTGTAATTATTTTGTAATCACTTGTTTTATGTCCCAATGTGGTCACTGTATGTGATGTGAGGTTTTTGTTTGTTTTGTCTGAGCTGACCAAACCAATTTCCTATCAAACTATGTTGAAATGGAAATAATATATTGACTCTTGAATGTCGATTATGTTGTCGCCCAGATACACCAAACATTCGTCTGTTACCTTGTAGCTATCCAAAGTCGCCACCAATACTCAGTGGATGGGAAAAAAAATAATTCTTACAATAAAGTGCACCGGCAAAACCCACACTGACGGAAAGAGCTTGTTGAGGTCAGAAGCATAAGGTAGTTACAACACTGCTCATAAAATACTCAACAAATGTGGGTGGAAATTTTTCAGGGTGAGCTGAATGTTTTCCGTTCTTAAGAGATCTGATTTCAATTGACCAAGGGCTCAATAAACACTCACCCCGGACTTTTTTAGGAACACCTGTACACCTGCTCGTTCATGCAATCGGCAGCAATGCAATGCATCAAATCCTGCAGATCCAGGTCAGGAGCTTCAGTTAATGTTCACTTCGAACATCAGAATGAGGACAAAATGTGATCTCAGTGACTCTGACCGTGACATGATTGTTGGAGCCAGACAGGCTGGTTTGAGTGTTTCTGAACCCGCTTATCTCCTGGGATTTTCACACACAACAGTCTCTAGAGTTTTTACTCAGAACGGAGCCAAAATGAACAACACGTCCAACCTTGAGGTGTATGAGCTACAACTGCAGAAGACCACGTCAGGTTCCTGTCAGCCAAGAACAGAAATCTGAAGCTGCAGTGGACACAGGCTCAACAACACTAGACAGTCGGAGACTGGAAAAACAGAGCCTGGTCTGATGAATCAGGATTTCCACTGAGACAGGTAGGTGGTCGGGTCAGATTTTGGCATCAACAGCAGGAATCCATGGACCAAACATCCCTTGTGTCAACAGTCCAGTCTGGTGGTGGTGGTGGTGCAACAATGTGGGGAAATGCTTTCTTGGCTCACTTTGGCCCCCTTAATACCAATCACTCATGGTTTGAATGCCACAGCCTGTCTCGGTGTTGTTGCTCACCATGTTATTCCCTTCATGGCCACAGTTTACAATCATTTAATGGCCACTTCCAGCAGGATAATGCACCATGTCACAAAGCCAAAATTTGTCTGAAACTGGTTTAGTGGACTTCAGTGGCCTCCCCAGTCTCCAGATCTGGATCCAGTAGAACACCTCTGGGATGTGGTAGATCAGGAGACTGGCACCATGAATGTGCAGCAGACAAACCTGCAGATATGATGTGATGCAGTCGTGTCAACATGGACCAGAATCTCAGAGGAAAGTCTCCAACCTCTTGTGGAATCCAGGCCACGAAGAACTGAGGCTGTTTAGAGAGCAAAGGGAGGAACTACCCAGTATTAGCATGGTGTTCCTAATAAAGGGCCCGGTGAGTGTATGTAAACAAACACAGGTGTGCTCATCCTCCTGCTGAACCCCGTCCCACTGCAGTCCTCAGGATCACCTATACAGTGTCCAGAGAGAAAGGCTGACAGTCAATGTTTCCACACAGTCCCCCCCAGTCCTGCGCTTAAGGAGGGTAATGAGGAGCTCTTCCTCAGCGAGACAGTTTGACACGAGTACATCAATGGGCCTTTGTTACACAAAGCTACTTTTTAGTTTCAGATGAACAACAACTGAACTGTAAAGAGCTGTTCCATTGATACAACCTCATCCATCACTCTGATGATTGCATGGGAGACATACGCTCCTGCAGCAGAGTGATGACGGTGGCCACCGAAAGGGACAGTACATCCCTGTCCTTTAACACATTTCCATGTTGTGGTGCAGCCTCCATTTGTGTATGTCTGGCATTTGGACCCTGAGATATATTCAGTTTGTTGTTTCATCCGCTCTTTAAAAATGTTCTGTCCTTATTAACACCAATCAGTGACCATGTGTTTGAGGCAACGTTTCAGCTAATGTGCAAGTAGTTACTTGTTGCTCAGTCTTAAATCTAGAACTGCGTTCCACAAGCCTTCATTTTTGCTTCGGTAACTCGGACTGAATGACATTCCTTACTTCATCACAGGGAAGCGTCAGCACTGGAGGGATAAATTCAGTCAGTGCACAATATCTCATGTTCAGTTACCAGAGATCCTTCTCCTGGTAGCCACCAGAGGGCAGCATATTTTGAGTATCTGCTCTCAGTCCATTAGGTGAGCCCATGTGATGCAAAAAAAGTCCTCCTGTCCACTAGGAGGCCGAAGCTCCAAGCTGATGAAACTAATTTACAGGAGACGTACTGAAGTACTCAGTGTGTAAATCTTTGTTAGGGAAATGTCCAAGGTGGCAGTGTCCACTTAAGCCGTTAGAGTGCACAAAAAAAAAAAAAAAAAATTGTCAGATGGCAAATATCTCTGGTGCCATTTTAATGTGGCGATTTGGCAGTTAAACCTAAGCCTCATCCATGGCTGGTGTCAAGTGACAGCTGCGGGCCAGGCTCTACCCGTCCTATGGCTGTAGTCACTGTCACCGCCACAGCAGCGGCAGCAGCAGCCGGTCATAACGCAGCGTGGAGAACCCCGCTAACCAGACTGCACTACTTATCTTCACACCAAGTGAAACGACGCAGATGTGCGGCTGTTTAAGTCTGTGTCAGGGGTGCCCACTCTCAACGTGGTCAGAAGGCAGGAACCTCCTGGCTGGTCCTAATGAGAGGCTGAGCACTAAAGGGGCCAGAGCTTCTTCTGTCAGGGGACCAGTATGACCTGCCTGAGTGTCTTCAACTTGCAAACTCCTCTGAAAGCTCACTTTTATCATAAGGTTTTCTTTTAATTTATTTATACTCGTTTTCAACGACGTATCTGTCTGCCTTGTAAAGCACGTTGTAACTGCTGATTTTGATAAGCGCTACACAAATCAACTTTATTATTGTTATTATTATTATCATTATCATTATAAAACCAGCAGCCGTAACTTTTTCATAATACATAAGATTATATCATAATACATACACACGTTCTGCTATTGTCAGCCTGGGGAAAACATCTTGCAAGGTAACACAAAAACCGTTCAGAAAAATACTACCTGCGCTGTTACATGTATATGAAGGCGTAAGACTGGAAGTCTTACCAGTGATGACCTGTAGCAGAGTCATGAAAGTCTCAGCACAATCTGGAGCCTTCAGCTCGTCCATATCACTGATGTCTTTGTACTGAGAGCTCCAAGCCCCCTCGGCCGACAGCATGGCGTCCATCTTCTCCACTGCCACTGCACACACAGAGGAATTACAGGGTTGTACTGCTCTCTCACTGCTCTTGAGCAAGCTCACTGAGACCGTGCTGGATGCGCGTCTGAACGCGTGACTTGCTGTACGTTTGCATGCGACTTTATATTGCGTGATCGCAACGATAAACTCCACTGCCACTGCTGACATGCTGAGCTTTTATCTTTGATAAATTGTGACTTTTGTGGATATCAGCTTCTGAGTTGGCTAGCTGTAGAAGGATTAGCTATAATTTGTTTTTACTGTCTCGATTATAGTTTTCTTCAGTGATGTGTAAGGATAACGACGGATTTACCTGAAAATGAAATGAGTGTAAATGTACAGAGTACCAATGTATTTCCTGGTGCTGGGAGTAGGTATCTGCACACCTGCTTTTTTAGACTGTACCCAACTGTTGATTTTGGCAAACCAAGCACTTTTGAAATATGTCTTTTTTTTTTTTAAAACTCATTATTTTCTCCTTCACTTGCATGGTCACCTCTCGTCTCCTCATACTGACAGACAGCTCCACCTCAGTCTAAACAAACTCTCCCCTCTGAGTCAACTCTGAGCCACACCTCAGCTTTTTTTGCGCATGAACTGACACTGAAACGACACACACCCGCTCGACAAACATTTAGTGGTGAAGTGTCCAATCGCTTTTGAACCCCATATGTCACACACAGTTCTTCCTATATTGATGTAAACCTACTCAAATTGAAGCTGAGACTTGGCACTTTAAGGTCAAATTTTATTTTGAAATGAATGTGCTGAAGCTCAGAACCTGAGGAACAAAAACATGTATATCTGTCCAAATACTTACGGTCTGGACTGTATTCTGTGACCAGCGTACAGTTTGACCCCAGAGGGCCACGAGTGGTTGTGGTTATTAATGTGATTCAGTCCTTTTAATTGGATAGGGAAAGGCTCAGTATTTGACAACATTTAGAAGCTTCATATCCCAAAATGACTGTCGCTGGTTGACAAACGCCATCAGCAGCAGGTCATATCAGCGGTGATGTGCCAAAGTTAAACTCGGCTGTTGTCTGGTTAAAGTGCTCGCTGCAAGCCGGTGCCTGTACTCAGCCAAAGATCTTCTGTAATACCGCTGTACAAACACAAGAGGACCGTGTTTCTGTAGCTCAGACACATCCAGCAGGGTGATATTTCTCTCTAGCTATCGCGTCCTGTCACTTTCAGGAGTTCCATTGTCCTGTTACACCTTTATTCATATCATGTCAATAGTCTAAGCTTAATCATTTTGAAGCAGGACCTTCCGTATTTGGATGAAGCACCTCGTGAATAATTAGGTGTGTCCGAGCAGAGTCAGACACATTTTTATTCAACATCTGATCAGACTCTAAGGACTTGGACCAGAATAAGGGCCAAAAATAACTGGATCGTGACATCCCCGTTTCATTTAGAGGTAGGGAATTTTACGCATAGTATCAGAGTGTCTCACTGTAAACTGGTCTGTAAGGACTAATGACAAAGGGAGTTTTTCACAACATACTGGGATCGAGCGCGGTTTATATAATATTCTTGGGGAAGTTGGGAAGATTGAAGCAGATGTGTGGGTTTGAGATTTCATGCAAATATATTGTGTCATAATTAGTTTGTAAAGAAATTTTTGCTCCATTAGCTCAGGCATCTAATCAGCAAGCACCAGTACTGTCTGGTCCTCGTGTTTTTTCATGATATCACTACAGTCCAACCGTACAGCTGCAGTATGAGAAAAGGTCTAGGCAGCCCAACCTGCAATCTTGTCACTGGCCAGATTTGGCTTACCAAGTTACCATTAATCAATAATGCTGAATTTGTATTATTATATACAATATCATCCATTAGTATTAAACATAACCTGGCAGGAAACATATCTTTTCAGTATCAAACACTCACCCCAGGTGGAATCTGGCAATCTGGCTAGAAACAGTTGGTAAATTCCAATGGTGAGCCACTTTCACAGTAAAAAAAAGAAAGAATCAAAAATATCATCATCATCAAAAACTTCTCACACTCAACCAACTCAGCCTGCAGCCTCCCTTTAGTCTCCATGGGCGAGTGCGGAGTAGTCTGATGCAAGTATTCAAGGAAGACACGTGACTAAATTGATTAACTGAATCATTATACTGTTCTGCCAGTATGTAGGTGGCTGGCTAGACCCTGTGTAGGTGATGTGACATAAAATGTGGATGGAGAACCATAAAAATACAAGAAGTACAAGAGGTCTGCCAAACCACTGGCTAACAGCTACCACCCTGCTGTTAGAAAGCTGCTAGGAGTCAAAGAGCGGAGGACTCCTCCATTGCCGCCCAGTCGGAAGTAGCGTAGCTGGTGTGGTAAAATTGCTGAGGGCTTGTTTTAATACAAACATAAACTGTAGTTGACCTAATAATTAACTGACGCAATAATAATGGAATTACTCAAATTTGCCTTTGACTAGTAATCACACTGATGCAGGAGTGAAAGACAACGCTGGTCTGGGCGTAAACCCGTGCAGTTTAGTCCCCCTATGCTTGACAACTTACTCTTCCTCTCCACAGTGAGCCACTTCTGAAGGATGGAGTCCTCAAGCAGGAGGTGAAGCAGGCCGGGCAGCACCACTGGGTATGACTGGTTGCTTCGCAGCTCCTTCTCAAATTGCAGCACCTCCTCCACCAAGTGAGAGAAGAGCACGTCATCATACAGCAGCCTAGAAGCGTCGCTGGCCACTTTCTCCTGGACTAGAGACAGCAGGCCTCGACACAGCTCCACCTACACACACACACACACACACTCACAGTAACGAGGGTGCTCCGCTAACAACAGGCATTTTCCTATGTTTTTTTTGTTGATTTCCTCAGTAACATTTTTTGGGGTAGTGTTCAATAGATATTACATCATAAACATGATCTGCTAAACAAAATGTTAAGAATCCAGTGGTTTTGAGTCCTAGATGAAACCCAATGAAATATTAAACCTGTAGGTTTGACCACTGTTTCTGATCAAATTACAATTGTTTTACAAACATCACATGAATATGACACCTGGTAAATTTTATCATTTTTAAGGTTTCAATCGGCCTCTCCTGAGATGCAACCTAAATTAAAATGAAGGAGTTTTCCAGGTAGAATGCATTCACACAGCCGGAGGAAAACCCAGTAAAAACTGGGTAGTCTCAGTTGATGTTGTCCACACGCCATCGTGCACGAGGCCTGTGTTATCAAGTTATTCTCTGTTCTTTTCAGTACAAAAAAAAGGAACATAGTCTGGCCTGAAGCAAATGTTTGAACTACACTTAACCAGAGAAGATCACAGCAGTCAAGCGGCCATTATAGAACAATATACCCTGGCACTGAGGGCGGCCCCTGCTCGGTCCAGGATAGGTTGGATCTTTTCCTCCATGAAGGTCGAGCTGTTCCCCATCCACATCAGAGCCTGTGTGAGGTACCACTCGGGCTGAAAAATGCACAGATAGAGGATGAGTCAGAGTTTCTTGACAGTTTTCTCCTTTCATCCTCTGTGGCCACAACAAGCCACTCTCTCATCCGGCTGCCTGTCCCTGTAAAAGTAAAAATTAGAGATGGTCGGCATCTAGGCAAAGGTCCACAAATTGAAGGTTGCTGTACAACTTGCTGAGAGTGTGTGAAAAAAAACCTTCATAAATAAGGATTATGGGCTGTGCTAACAAGAAGCAGCTCGTACAACATTATGTCTGAGCACGTCGGGAGGCAATGGTGTCTATAGCTGTTCCAAACAGCCGGGATAAAAGCGGGGGAGGGGGGCGTTTAAATACAGTCACAACAGCACATATATTCATTCAGACAGTCTCTCCTGGTAGGCAGAGGGTTCATAGGGTTGCACGTGGTTGTACATGTGAAAGTGACATATAACGTAAATACACTGTATGCAAGCGTTCACGCACACATGCATGCACACACAAGACTTGGGTGCCTTGAGTTACTGCGATCACGTGTTTTCCAAGAAACCGCGGTAGTAACTGAATTCCAGTTATCACAATTTGTGTGTGAGTGATATGTATTTGCCAGGATTATACACATACACTGACGCTGGTCCATTTGTTTTCAGTGGTGTGTATAAACCCGAGTGTGCAGCTCTGACATTTACGAGCGGTCGCACGCGTGTGTATGCGATGTGTGCGTTGTGTGTGTCAGGGACCTTGCTGAGGGAGTTGGTCTGGCGATTCCCGTAGAAGTGGTATCTGAATCTCCTGCTGAGCGGCAGCAGCATGATCTGGATGGGCAGACAGAGCGGAGGAGCTTGGGACGGAGGCGTGGCCGAAGAGGCAGGCTGGGTAGTGGGGACCCCCTGACCGGAGGCCAACGCCCTCTGAGATATGAGGTCATCGCTGACAGAGGAAGTTGAAGGAACAAGCACGTGCAGTGTTGTACGCCCACATCGTCGTAGGTTTGAATCCTGCTGGGGACCACTTTCATGTCACGATCCTGTCCCCCTCTACTTTCTATCTAGTGTCATCAATTTGTTCAAAAACACACTAATGACGCTTATTCTTTAAAAGTTGTAAGATGCATATACACTGCATGTCAAAGAGCAATATGGAAATTTCATGCCAACCCATCCAGTACTTGCCAGGCCATTTTACTGTAAACCAAAAATGTCAACCTGCTGGTGCCTTTAGTTCAAAAGTCAGGGGATCATCAAGGTCACTGGAATAAACTGTCTGGACACCATGAATGCCTGTAACAGGTTTTACACCGAAGACACTGGATAACTGAAAACTTTGACTCGCAGTTGGCACTAGATGAAAAGTCAGGGGATCACCAAAGTTAGTACGATTCATTTTCTTAGGACCATGAAGGTCTGTGTAAAATTTCATGGAAATCCATCCACTATTTGTCAAGGTATTTCACTCTGGACTAAAGAGGTGAACGAACATTACCATCTCAATACACTCAGCGAGCATTTTATTAGGAACACCTGTACACTGGCTTATTCATGCAATTGTTCAATCAGCCAATCATATGGCAGCAGTGCAGTTCATAAAGTCCTGCAGATCCAGGTCAGGAGCCTCTGTTAATGTTCACATCAAACATCAGGACGGGGACAAAATGTGATCTCAGTGACTCTGACCGTGACTTGGTTGTTGGAGCCAGACAGGCTGGTTTGAGTGTTTCTGAACCTGCTGATCTCCTGGGATTTTCACACACAACAGTCTCTAGAGTTTTTTTTACTCAGCATGGATCCATAAACAGAAAACATCCAGTGAGCAGCAGTTCATGTTGATGAGAGAGGTCAGAGGAGAACGTCCAGACTGGTTGGAGCTGACAGAGGCTACGGTAACTCAGATAACCACTCTTTACAACTGTGGTGAGCAGAAAAGCATCTCAGAGTGAACAACACGTCCAACCCTCAGGTGTATGAGCTATAACAGCAGAAGACCACGTCAGGTTCCTGTCAGCCAAGAACAGAAATCTGAAGCTGCAGTGGACACAGGCTCAACAACACTGGACAGTTGGAGACCGGAAAAACGGAGCCTGGTCTGATGAACCACCTGCAGTTTGTCCAACAGTCCAGTGTGGTGGTGGGTGTGTGTGTGTGGGGGGAATTTTTTGGCTCACTTTGCCCCTTAATACCAACCAACCAATCATGGTTTGAATGCCACGGCCTGTCTGACTGCCGTTGCTCACCATGTGCATCACTTCATGGCCACAGTTTACCATCTTTTAATGGCTACTTCCTGCAAGAGAATGCTCCATGTCACAAAGCAAGAGTCGTCTCAAACTGGTTTCATGAACATGAAAAAGAGTTCAGTGAACTTCAGTGGCCTCCCCAGTCTCCAGATCTGGATCCAGTAGAACACCTCTGGGATGTGGTAGATCAGGAGACTGGCACCATGAATGTGCAGCAGACAAATCTGCAGATATGATGTGATGCAGTCGTGTCAACATGGACCAGAATCTCAGGGGAAAGTTTCCAACATCTTGTGGAATCCAGGCCACGAAGAACTGAGGCTGTTTTGAGAGCAAAGGGAGGAACTACCCAGTATTAGCATGGTGTTCCTAATAAAGTGCTCGGTGAGTGTAATTTGTAGGAGACAGGCTTTGTGTGTGTGAAGACAATGAAGGCTTTCGTAGAAATAAACGACAGATGTCCACAGAACCTAGATGTATAGAAGCCCAAAGTGAAGGATACGAGGTCTGCAGGGCGAGTAGCTGTGTGACGAGCAGCTCCAGCTGGCTGTTGATCTCCTGACAGTTGGCCGTGGGAGTCAGTGACTGAGTAGGAGGGGAGATGATCGGCCAGTGAAGCTGAGTCAATACTTTCTCAAAGTCACTATGAAAGAATTGAAGAGGAGGCTTTAGCTGATATGGTGAACACGCAATAATGAGATAGGGATACAGTATATATATCTTAGCATTTCGGAACTACGCCACATTTAGACACACAGTGACATGAAGGAACAATGCGTGGGCGGAATGGGTGGAGGTATACCTGGCCAGTCGGTCTTTGATAATCTTGTGCCAGAAGTGAAGTGTTTCTCTGAGGAACTCCTGGAGGTGAGAACATCCGGACTGGCTTAGTCCAGCGTCCAGCGCAGCCATGCTGTCCACCGCCCTGATGGCCTCCCAGACACTGCTGGTCATCAGACACTGCTGGACTGCAGCACTGCAGGCACACAACACTTCACACATCACTGCTTCTGTCAGCCCTCGGCAGACAAAAGACAGGGAGAATCCCACATAAAAGGTCATATTTAAACTCAGCATATCCGTTTTATATTCAAATGCTAATGGAGGCGATGCAGGCGACAAAATCGTAGAGACAAATAATGAATCTCCGTTGTTTAGATCAAGAGTAATCCATTTGTACATGTATTCCTCATTCTTCATTTCGCCAAGCTTTGAATCGAGCAACAGGTAGTAACTCTACACTCTGGGCCACCACTCCCAGTAAAAGCCTTCCAGCATCGGTTCTTGATGTTTGCCTGAGTGCCGAAGAAAAGCAGTGAATAATGCCGATTCACATTTTCCCTCAGTGCCAGGATTCCGCTAAACTTGCCACTTAGTCTGATGCACATACTGTACCACAGGATGTTTGAGTGCTTTCTGTCTGCTCTAAAAATAATACTTGATGACCTTAACAGTTAGAGTGTAGATTTGGTATCTGTGCCCGTCCCATTTTGAAACCCCAAGATATTAATGCCTTCCACCACTAATCCACCATATTTCAGCCTGAGCTTTGCTTCCAGGTTCTTTATTCTTCCCATTACACTCTCTAGTTATGACTACCCTCTCCCTCTTTCTCTGTTCACACACTTCTACAATGTCACTCTGCATTTTGTCTTTGACGACTCATCAGTGTCCTTCTCCCCTTACCCTCCCTTACCTGAGCTCCTCTATATGTTGAAGGCAGCGTAGGTATTTCATGTGTCTCTCTATGGTGTCCACTTGGTTAAGCGTCTGGCCAAGATTATCCATCCAAGGTTGGGCCCCCTGCAGGTGCTGCAAGACGGCATCAGTAACCAAGACAAACGATTGTTAATACCTCCCAGGAGGGCATACGTGAAAGGACTATATAGTTTCTGTCAGGCATGGAATCTGGAATATCGCTGGCTTCCTCTCTCTGTTACAGTAACATTGCGGAAACATTCGGTAGCGACTTTTGTTAAACAAAGCAGGATAGTTACAGACGTGCAACGCTTATGCAGCATTTGGCGCCTGGCATGCGGGAGGGAGCTCTGGTGAGACAGCAGACAGGCTGTAACCCAGCCCTGCAGGCTTGGGTATTACCCTGCATCATATATCTATCTCTCACTTTGTAATAGATGCTGTATTGTACGAAACACTGGTCATTCACTGAGCATTCGAGACGTTTGGCAAACTTTGATAAACAGAAAAAACTTTTTTAGACTCGGCAGATAAAGTACTGAATAAAGCTACAGATGTCTGTGCTCGCTTATCGCCAGTGAACTACAGCTTTTGTCTCCATCCCAGTCTTTGCAGTGATATCCAGCCCAAGTTACGTGCGATATCCCAGTTACCACCAAGGGAATTGGACGCAACTTCTAAAAACAGTCAGAACGAGGTGATACGATTTGTAACAGAGTAGCAGGGTCTAAATGATCAGCGAGTAAAGCGCACTGTCCCGTCAACATCTAGAACCTTTTCCCCTGCTTTTCTGGAGGCGTCTCTACCTGGTGCAGCGTGTTGGAGATAAGTCGCTCTCTCTGCTGCAGGTCCTCCAGGGAACATCTCGCCTGCTCGGCAGCAGACAGAGCCGCAGAAACTTTAGGGGGCACAGAACTGGATACGGTCAGAACCTGCATGGCAGAAATGATAGAGTGTGCATCATAATGATTGGCAATATTTGTATTGACTGGTACGATCGCTCCCTGTTCATTCTGTGGCAAGACAACAACCCCAAACATACAGCCAGAGTGAAGTGAACAGTGACGACCTCAGCGAGGTGCTTGTAAAACTGAATGCGAGTGTACCTGACAGCGCTGATGCTGTTTCAAAGGGTGGTTACGACAAATATTCATTTGATTGATCAATAAAAACTACTCCTGGCTTTATCTTTGAAAGCATCCTCACTTTCTGGCCCAAAACCTTTGCACAATACTGTATGATACAGCATCTGTTTGTGTAGATTTGTATGTGTCAGTTGTTTCTTAATTAGACAATTAACAGTAATTCTACAGATTCTGAGGAGCATTTACATCATTCAAGTATTCAAGAGCCAGGTGAGGGAAGCACTTTGTGAACCATAACGTTAGCATTCAAAAAAAAAAAAAAAACAAACAAACAAAAAACCCGGAAAGGAAGGGCTGACGTAGAATCGGTAAAAACCTGCCATACTGCCTCCTCGGGGCCGAAGTTGAGCTGTGAGGTCCATCCACATTTAATGCTATCGGCAAAACTGGAGTCGCACAACAACAGGTGCCTGCTGCAGACCGGAGACTCTGATTGACGCCTCTGGCCACCGGCCCGTATATTTCTTGCTAGCTGGTGGCCTGGCCCACGGTCCGCGTGCTGGACCTGTTGACCTCGGGGCTCTGTGCAAAGTTCTCACACACCGAAACGGAAACACCTTTTCTTTACGAAGTTGACTTTTGGGTGTGGGGGCACTGTCCCGAGAAACAGAAAAGTGGACTTTTCCCAAACCCGCATTACAAACGTGGAAGCTT
Source organism: Xiphias gladius (assembly GCF_016859285.1). NCBI lineage: Eukaryota > Metazoa > Chordata > Actinopteri > Istiophoriformes > Xiphiidae > Xiphias > Xiphias gladius. Next base: position 20,953,881 of record NC_053401.1, on the reverse strand, counting down.
ATTGTCTCAAATGTCACAGTATGTGACAGTATGTTAAGATTTCTAGCCCAAACCATGAAACAGCAACAGAACAAACCGACATAGTAGTGGAGAGGGTGCGTAGTCGGTGTCACGGAGGGGACCAAAAGGGTGAGACACCCCAAGCCAGGCAGGTTTCGAACACAACAACCTTGACACACATGTGAGCCCGCACCTGTGACTGAATATTTAAGACCATGAGGTCGGTCATTTGTTTCCTGCACGGGGAGTTTATTTGTTAATATACCTTTAAAAAGGTGTTTGATTCCAGATGTATCATTTAATGGCCTCTATAATATTCCTATCATATCCATTCAGAGACTTGGAAAATGTGGGGTTCAGTCGGTATAATAGCGCTAAAACATTCCTAAAATGACTGAGGATATTTTATGTGCTGCCATATGTATGTATGTTTTAATCCATCGTGGTTTAATGCACCTTTCACTGTGGCGAGTCAGTGAGTACAATATCGTAGGGGCTGCATAAGGACTTTAAGTCTCTGTGTCCTTTGGTTTCATTGTCCTCGCTGTGCTGTTGGATGATGATGTGATGGAGAAACAACCACAGTTTCCAAAGAAGACATGACATGTACGTCTGCTCTGGTTCAAATAGGTTATTCATTCTCAGGGCATTTTAACGATGTATTTGTAGAAATGTTCCAGAGACTTAAAAGGTACCAACACACCAATAACAGTGAAAAGAGGACTTTTCTCTGAATGAAGCAGAAGCCAGGATACCACCAGTGCAGGTAGGGGGAAGAACAATACCCACCCATGCATATCACCCATTGTGCTGTGTGTGTGTGGTCGCCACGAAACAGCGAATGTAATAGAGTAGATGATGTAGTTTGGGTGGAGTATTGGTGTGGCAGAAATGAATCCACGAAATAATAAGATCTCTAGGCCGACGTCAGGATGATACCTAATACTGCAACAGGAATTTAATGCAATCTTGACCACGCTACTTGTAGTGAGGACACTGTCGGGTAAGTCCCCAGTCCCACGAGAGCAGACTTATCAAATGTGTGTGTGAGCAGCCTTCATTCACGCAGGCCAGTAACATTTTAAGGAGTCACGGGTTGATGGCACAAGTTTAGTCGCGAACGTTGTTAATGCAGAGCGACGCTGGTGCAACATGTGGTCAAGTCCGTTTCTCCAGAGGTGAGGTGACGCTCTCCCATGTGGAAAGCCAAGGGCGCCCCCTTGTGGAATTTCACCGGCCTGCTACACCTGAGGTAGCTGCATTTCACTTTGCCTGCATCTGTTCACACGGATAATCCACTGTGAAGGCCTCAGAGGAACATGTTTATTTTAAGTGGCCACTGTTGGAGACTACAGCTATTGCGCAGGCCGCAGTGTACTTGGAAGCAGTGACCGGCCGGAATGAAACATGAGACAACTGTTTGCTTACGCACGTTAAGAATAATCACTCACTATCTTAATTTTCCCGTCCACGGTGACCTAAAGACGCAATCTTTAGCTGTCCTCCGCTTCTTCAGCGGCAGAGGCCTAATCTTTATACAGCCTAGCTCTGGTTCAAAGCAGAGGTTCAGTGGATTTGGTTTTCCCCCAAAACCTGATGGCATCAAACGGCACATTGACCGACCCTCGACCAGCTCACGACGGCGCCCTCCGGCAGCCTTTATCGTGACAGACACACGCCAGTGTTTCAGCTGTCTTTTTAACAGAGACTGTCAACGCTACATGAATATCGGTAAGGACCTTGTGTTTCACCTTTTCCGTGGCCGGTGAACATTTCAAGGCTTTGATAATAAGCCTCCGTGACGCACCACGATGTCAACCTCACTACCGAATATGGACAACGATGATCCGATAGCAGCCAGTGCTCCTTTATTAGAAGAAGGGAAGCTGTGGTGTAGCAAAGCCAGGTCTCATTCGGGATGAGTAGCAGCCGCGGCCGCTTTTCCAATCCTTGTGTGCGACAGGCGCATGAGACCTAAACAGTCTCTACATTCCAAGTTGCTACTGAAAAACCCAAATGGAATTCATGGTCGAATCTGAATCGGTCAGTGACGTCGCGCACAGCCTGGATTAGTTCTTCTGTGAGACAGGATCCAGGAATCCGGAGAGGCCCCGGGCACTGTCCCGCCAAACGTCTTAGGGTAGCACGGCAACATGTGTAATGTCAATACTAAGAGTTGTAAACAGGAAGTAAGAAATCCGAGGCAACTGGGGCCTGGCTATAATAAAAAGCCTTTCATTTTTTCTCATTTAAATTCAACCTGTGCGCATTGAGTTGACTACTTTCATTTCTAGTGGGTCTCCTCACCGGCCCATAGATGGTGACGAGGGAAATGTCCTGACACGGTTTCATGGAAGTGAATGAATCTGCAGCCTCTGGCTGGATGTCAGGCCCCACGTTGTTTCTGGAACCGGGACTTGGTTTTTGCATGATCCCGTGTCTTGGCTGCACTGTCGCGAACGCACCATCGCCGAGCAGGAGATACGTCCTTCTTTACTTGGCACCTCTGAGTTACTGAATGTATCACGTATCGCACAGTGGGCCCCTCGTACTCTGCCCAGACTTTCTCGACTCCCCCCCCCCACCCTGCCCCACGAAGCGTCAACACGCAGGGGGCTGAACACACGGCTAATCCCCTGCTCTGCTCCGGAGTGCGGGTGTCATCCCCCCCGACTTCCAATGTCACCCCAGACCAGACAGCAACTATCTGGTGGCTTCATGCATTGGCATTTCCGTGACTGTGGAAGTGGCCTAAAGAAAGGACCCACCCTCCCGCGACAAAACCACGAACCCTCTCCAAAGACCTGCATCGGACCCAGCCCTGGGAGGCATTTCGAAAGGCCGTTAATTCACCTGTTCCTCCAGTGCCTTGTTTTCCTCTCTCAGTTTCTTCAGCAGGTCGCCAACATTCTTCAGGGATTTCAGGTCGCTGCCGACCTCTTTCTCCAGGAAATCCACCACAAAGTCCCGCAGCTTCCCCGAGTCTGCTGGAAAACGGTCGCTCCCGTGGCTGGTCGTGAGATGGTCTGTCAGTTTGGTCACGGTTTGCTCTACGGCTGTGGGCGCCGCCATCTTCTCTCGCCAACGCTGTCAACAAACGTCCTGGGACGGAACGGAAGGGAGGCGCTCGTTTATCCCCTCTGCGTGACCCGCGGGCGGTCACGCAACCACGCCGCCTTCGCCCGCGGTTACGTGCTTTTGATATGCCCAGGTTTTCCAATTACGTCTCGTCCGTCTGTGATCCCAGACAAAGTGAAGCTGACACCTGTGTCTCGCTCAATCCGTGAACTGCAACGTGGGTTCTCGCAGACCTGCCCCACCGGCGCCGCGCGTAGCGGGCGCGCTGGGTGAGAAAAACAAGGCCACCCTTTTCTAACGACGCTCCTGGCTGACGTCGGCACCCGAGAGTCTGCTGGCTACACGTGTTCATACACGTCAGAGGCCACGCGTCAACAAAGTCGTACGTTTGTTTCCGTTTCTTCCTTTAAAAAAAACAAACACAAACAAAAACAAATCATCAAAGTTCAACATTCAGCTCACACGTGCTTTCTAAAAAATACAAAACAACGATTCCAATAGTAATAATAATAATAATAATAATGAGACATACATGAATTTGTTTTTGTTTAGGTTCTCTGTTGAATGTAATAATAAAACATTTCAACATAAACTACATGTTTTAATACATTTCTTACCATGAGGAGAGAAACATCATCAGCGCAAATCTGAAGGCAGATCGGCAGACAGGCAGGTAGACGTCGGAGAAATTGGACTGGCGGTAGTTTGAATGCAGAATGGATAAATGGATAAGTGGCCTGTGAAATCAGTAATCGTGTTTTCAGATTTGACAGTAAATGTATCAGTGATTGTTCATAAAATGAGCCTGAACAAATCTTTCCAGAATGTATGTCTAGTTTTCCATACATTTCCAGACATTTATGATTTTGTTTGACATTTCTCCAGCTTTGTTAGAGACAAACAAACAAACAAGCACACAAAATCCCGAGAATACCCTTGTTGTTGTTGTTCTTCCATATTATGCACTTGTGCAGGGAGAAGTTGTGTTTAGACCAGACCATCGAATGTCTGTATTTTACTGGGATTTTATCCTGTAGTTACGTTACGTTATCGAAAGGAACTTCACACCAACTAGTTGGGAGAAGACATTACTGGAAATGAAATTCAATTTTTTTTTTTTTTTTTAATTTAACCTGTTTTAACCTCACATGTATAATCCAAAAAAAATGAGTCCATCTTATCATGTGAACTCAGACTTTTTTTTTTTTGATGTAATGTGTTTTGTTTTTCCGTAAAAAACTTGAAGAGAAGTCTGGGAGTCGGCATCAAAGGATAAAGAAGCAAGAAGGTCCCGCTTTTTAACGACAGGTCTCTCTGTAGCCAAAGGTTGAATTTGGTTTGGTTTGTTCCTTTTAAAAGACTCAAATTATTAGCACACAGAGGGCCTGGATGCGCTGAGATAATAATCCCCAAGTAGTGGGCTTTGCCTTTGGTGGGAACATTACAGACAGAAGAAAAAGTACAGACGCTGACATCTGTTTTTGTTGCGATTGACCAGAAGCTTCGGGGAAATTTTGAGATCAACTCAGCTGCTACAGCTTCATCCGCCACTTGGCGGATGAGGACATTTCTCTCAGCGATGGACGCACCACGTGAGGAACCGCTACAAGGTAGCTGCCCAGCTACTAACAGACGGGCGGATATTGGGCATTTTTGCCTTATAGCCCGATTCGGATTGAATCCGGGAGAAGAACCATGAGCCGATTTGACGGCTTATGCACCTAGTGTTCTTACACGCTTACAACAGAAGAGCCGAGATGATAGAATTGTGCTCAACATGATCAAACGCTTTATAGCAGTCAAGAGGAGGGATGCAACCATCACCTGTCCTGTCATTAATGAAATATGAGTAATCACGTATATTACAAACCTTACGTGGTTAGAAATGTGTCGACTTTTCGTGAAACCCGTGGGAGATTTATCTGTTACATAATCGAAGGCATTCTTGAGTCGTTTGGCTAAGATAACTGCAAGTATCTTGTAATCATCGTTCAACAGAGAGCTGGGACAAGAGCCGTCAAGGCGCAAAGTGTCGGTTTTGGTATTTAGCTGATTGTTGGAGGTAGGTACTGTTGCTAAAAGCTTTCGCAGGATACTTCCAAGAGAAAAGCGGCAAATTCAGAGGAAAATAACCGGTCGGATTCTGAAGAAATGCCATCGGCACCTGGTGACAGGTGATTTTTCCGGAGATCAGAAAGCTGTGTCTCGGCAACTTTAACTGTAATAAGGAACCCAAGAACTGGATCTGAGCTGGATCCAAGGTTTTTCACGGAAATTTTACCGCCACGAGTTTTCACGAAACACAATTTCACAATGAGAAGCACTTTTTTAGGATCACCAATGGTGTCGTTATTATTATTATTATTATTATACTATGTTATTGGTAGAACATTTTAAGTTTCTAGTTTTCTTCAGCCGCTTCTGACCACCTCTGTCTCGATCTGACAAAGGCTCCTTCGGACGTAGTTTTGTAAACAGTATCAAGCTTGTTCTGCAATTCTGAAGAATGAGCCTTGTCAGAGTCGGATGGAATTTAGGAAAGAAACGCGATCTCAGAGACAATAGTTTCTTTTATTTCACATGCTTCCGTAGCCTCTCAACTTTGTTAAGATCAGAAAGGTTTCGGTCTCCAATAGTAACCGTTGTAGCGGATGCTGATTTGTCCTAGGATAGTTAATCTTTTCAGGGAGACGGATGAAACAGACCGGAGGTGACCTCATGACTTCGGCTCTCCACTGTGCGTCACTGCCCCCTCTCTATCCTTGGTTTCCGGCGGGGGGGAAAGAGGTACATCGTAGGTGTCGAATCTGAGCTCGAGTTACAACGTGGACCTTAAAAAAGCACAGCCCACGTTCACATTAAAAACCGCAGCACGTACCGCAGCCGATAGGCCCACATAGTGTCAGCTCATTCCAGGGGTCAGATCAGACTCACGTTATGCAGCTTTGGAGGTGAAACATGACCGTGGACGGCTTCAGTAGAGAGACACACAGAGAGAGAGGCTCATTTGGGCGATCACAGCCTCTAATACCAAAAATTACCAAGATTTCCAAAAAAAAAAAAAAAAAGTGGGCCTGTTTCTACACAAAAAAAAAACAACAGCATGGGGGGGCCCATCCACAGTGACCCCGCTCTGCTCTGACATCTTGTTTTCGTGGCCGACATCGAAGAGGAGCTGCTTCACCTTCGTGGCCCCATTTGGCCCGAATGAGTCAGCTGTCTCTCCAGGCTGTCACTCGCTCTTTCCCTTGTTGTCAGCTGCCCCATCCACACTACTACATTGTACTCAAAGGTGCCTCAATATGACGCAGTGCGATAGCCTACAACTGACACTGCACAGAGGCTGCTCATTTTTTAGGTCACTCGGTATTCAGATTTGTTTTCATGAGCTCATGCAGACACTGAACGAACTGAGACGATTCAATAGATTCCAACTTTCCCGCTTACAGCTTACAACGCGACGGGGCTGATTACACTACTGGGGCGCACCAGCTTGACTCCTGGTTTCTCGGAGAAGTGAACGAACCCTAACGAACGCAACTATATTGGACGGTAGTGGCTTCAGTTGCCGGCCAGTCATCACAGAGGAAGTTCTTGTGCTGTAAAAATGGAGCAAAAGGCCACAACCTGTGGAGGTGCTGGCCCATGGGCATGCACGACTGTAACGGTCACCCTGTTACCCTGCGGGTCAGGCTGAATATGACAACACGAGACCATCTGCCCAACAACACTACGCTCCCGTGCGTGTGTGTGTGTGTGTGTGTGTAAGGACGTGCAGTAGAGTCACACGGAGCACCGGGCTCTAGTCATGAATGAAACTTTCATTGACTAAAACATGCATGTACACTTACGGCAGTTCTGCTCGGTCTCTCTCCGGGACAAGAAAATCGTCTTGTTTTGAACTGATCTTTTTATCATTATAACAAGATGAGTATTAAGTTAAAACCACATTTTCTCATTACGAGCAACTAAAACCTTCATATACCGTTATAACAACAAAGATATCCAGTTAAAGCCTGACAGCTAACGTAAAGAGTAAATGCTGGACCTGTGTGAGCACACACCATTTAGTGTTGAGTTAAGAATAATAAAATAAAAATGTCATTATACATATTTAGTGACTGGTTTTGACCTTTGCACCTGTCCCTTAGAAGCTCCGTCCCCTGAATGAGCGACACATTAAATCAGCAGGTAAAAAGAGCCATGGACTGTGTACAGTACGTGTGTGGATGGTGGGCAGTTGGTCACTCAAATGCACGGAGGTGACTTCTGGATGTCACGGTATGTTTGTGTCTATCGGTTCTTCAAGGCTCAGTTGAACCTGGATATCCCTGATCACAGCTCCGACGGTGCCGGACGCGATGCAGTTGTCCCTGGACAGATGTCTTCCTCCTGTACAGTCCCATTAATTTCAAAATTCAAAAGAGGTTCGACATCCATCTGCAGGCCTCTGTCCAACGCTGTGTCCAGAGGGGAACATCTTGACAACTACTGGATGAATCGCTGTGATGCTGGATCACAGGGGTAACATCGGTGATCGATTGATAATCCTGTGACCTTTCATCTAGCACCTCTGCTGGGTCGACCTGTCCAACACTTAGATACCTGAAGGACTTCTCGGCAGCCACACTGATACCGTACAGGTGAAATGTCCTCACCGTACGACGCTGATATCGTCATGGTAACAGGCTGATCCTGAAGAAAAACACCGTTGACACCCGCTCCACAACTTACCGCTCTCCCGACTTTGGGTTGGCTCAGGGGCGCCGGCAGAGCCGTGCGAGTGCCGCTGAAGGGAAGGTGACCAATGAACAGCTCCGGACAAAAACAAAACGGAATAAATCAACGAATGAATACCAATTTTTACAGAGTTAGCCAAAGGTTTTGTTGTTGTGCTGTTATCATCAGTAGTACGGGGTTGCTGACTCTCTTTTCGCTCACTTTAGGCATTTTCATAAGGAGCTGCTGGAAGTTCAGCTCCGACTTTCACCCTTTTTTCAAGGTCATTTGAAAGTAGCTTGTGAGTACGTGAGCTGTAGCCGTAGCAACGCTAGCTGTAGTCGAGCGGAAGCTGACCAAGTGGAGCTAAAACTGCCTGGGCTGACCCCGCTGAGACTTCTCAAAATGGCCGCCTTAGAGAAGTGTAGGTGGATCAGGTGGTGGTGGTGGTGGTGGGGGGGGACTCCGCCCATCAGGCTCCTGCAGGCAGGGGCCTGCCCAGAGGGGTTCGTCACTACTTAGCGTTCAGGTGTGTAATGACAATTGCAGCCCTACATGGCTGGTTACGTTGTGTTTTCCACCGTGTGTGCGTTGTGTTATTTCAGAAACTTAAATCTACAGGACATCTGAAATCCAATTAAATCAAGCAAAACGTTTTCTCAGCTCACAAGAATCACCACTATGTTCAAAACTGTAACAAACTAAGGTGCAAAACATCCACCTCTGCTGTTAGTAATTACTTGTATCCTGGAAGTTACGAGACCCAGAGTTTGCGTCTCCTACCAGTAGTTCTCAGTAATTTCCTCCTTTTCAAAATAAATCAAGCACAAACTTTGTCCTCAGGAATTCTAACCTTTTCCACTGTAGTTTCCTTCTCTGTTTCTCTCAGCCAGGTAATGACACCTGACCAACACGCAGCACCGTGAGTCAGCTGCTCATGGCAGAGAGGAACTGATCACTTGACGTCATCCGACTGGCTCTCCAAACAACGTGACATTCATTTACTGCTGCCCCGTGGTGTCATTCCGAGCTCCCGCCAAGCTCGCTCATTAGCCTACCCCGCTCTTCCCATTGGTGCCTGGAGCGCTCGAAATGACCTTTCAACAGGCTGCGTTTCCTCTCTCGACCCGGTCCCCGTACAAACATTGGTACTGCACAGTGAAGCTAAAGCGTTAAGTACCCAAATGTGCTGGACGGACAGTCTGAGGACGCTTTGCCGGAATGACGTCCTGGGCTGATGATGTCATTGCTCTCGCAGACCGCCTTAGGTTACTTCGTTGTGATAGTCGTTATGATACAATGACACACACACACACACACTGTAAATACGTACAACTCTAGCTATCTAACTGTCTAGACAGATGGATGTATGTACACTCAGTGGTCAGTTTATTAGGAACACCTGCAGCAGCTAGAACTAATCCAGTCCTGCAGCAAATCCTCCCTCACGGAGGTTGTGATGTTCAGTTTGCGTTGAGACTGTTGTGCCGATTCATCTGTCTGATCACTGCGGAGGCTGCAGTTTGAGCTGCTGTTGTGTTACACAGAGAAGTGTTTCCAGCCTTCCCTCGTTGATTTGAACGGGGTGGACAGAATAATAGAAACACCTGTCAACGCAACACGATACAGTTCAACAGCACCACAAACTGCAGCCTCAGACACGATGAGGTGAATCAACACTTTCAATAAAAACCTAAACATTATAACCTTCATTAGACTTCCTTAGTTTTAACTCGGTGTGTGTGTGTGTGTGTGCATATATATATCTATATATATAAATATACATATATATACATATATATATATATATATACATATATATACATACATATACATATAGATATGTATATATATATATTTATATATACATATATACACACGTATATATATATATATGTATATATTTGTATATATATATGTATATATATATATATGTATATATGTATATATTTGTATATATATTTATATATATATGTATATATTTATTTATATATGACTCAGAGGACAGTAGCTACTCATGAAGGTAAACGATGTACCCTTCCCTTTCCTTGCCCCCGCCCTCTCTCTATCTCTCTCCCTCCCTCTCTTTTTCTTAGATATTAAAGTGAAAGAGTGAAATGGTGAGTGAGGGACCCTCACATGAAGCCGCGGGGGTCTTGGAATAGAAAAGCTTCTGCGCCGCCCGCTCTGAAACCAAACCTCCTCTGCGCCCTGCAGGATGCCTGGAAACATCAGATCAGGTAGCTATTTGCTATTTCAGCAGCAGCACGACTTTGCACGAAGGAACCCAGAGGAACGGCTCTCAAACCTGTCACTCTTTCTGCATGTCAGCCCCATCCCACCACTCCATTATGATTTTCTCTCTTCATTTCCTCCAGATATTCATTCATTCTTCCTCAAACACATTTTTAAAGATTAAAAAAAAACCAGACACACACACTTTTTGAAAGACGAGGACATGACATATCTCAGTTATACCAGATTCTTAAGCACAACATATGATTGAGGTTGAGACTTGTTCTGTGTTTTGGATCACTTTTTTCAGTGCTGCAATGTTTTGTAGTATTTAGTTCCCCTGTTCTCCGCTCGGTCTGTGGTCTCTCCTAGTATCTGTTGCGTGGGCGGTGTTGGTACTCTGCAGCAGACTGAGCAGCACGGGCGCTGCACCCATCTGCACCAACGGCCAGGCTGGCTGCCATGTGCTCTCCCTGGCCAACCTGTTTGACCGGGTCATCCAACACTCAGCCAGGATGCACGGCATTTCAAATGACCTTCACTCCAAGTTTGTAAGTCTCCTCGTGCAAATTGTCTGGCGATGCTTTTCTAATGATGTGTGGTGAATGCGTCTGATTTTTGTGCGCGGCCTGACATGCCGTGACAAGTGTGTTATTTGCTCTGCACTGACTTCGTTTTAGCTTGGTGGACTAAGGAATAAACGGGCAACTGAGTGTACAAACACAGACACACAGACACGCAAACACAGAGAGAGAGAGCGAGGGAGGAAGATCTCAAGCCATTTGTGATTATTTGCAGTCTATTCTACTATTTCATTCATCCTTTTGTACGCTGGCCACAGTTGACATTTAGATGACACCTGACCTCTGACATTTCATTCTTGCATTCATGTTTGTCCTCGCAGGAGCAGTACTTCCTGCCCAGCAAGAATCAAGTTGGCCGGGTCAGTCGCAACTGTCACACTTCCACCATCCTCACCCCAAATGGCAAGGAGAACGCTCAGAGGATGGCGGTGAATTAACCTCTCTAGAAGCTGTTTCCTCTCATTGGCATGAACTGCCCTCATCATATTCACAACAAGAATGTAGACTTGGCTCATCTTCCCCTTGCTCCCTTCTACACCACAGCTCCGCATGGGTGTTTGAAGCATTTCATTACGCACGCTCTCTATGTGTTCAAATTCACAGTAGCTAGGTGCATAACTCACGTCACGTTATATCGGCTTTTTTCTTTTCTCTCGTGTCCCTTTCCGTGTATTTTTGCATCATCCCAAACTTCCGATGACTGTCCCCCTGACTACGCACAGCTGTTGTGACTTAAAGGATGGCCCGAGTTTGAACTCTTTTACATGTATTATGCATCCACCTGCCCTGTTGTCACTGCAGAGAGAGGAGCTGACAGAGGTGATTCTGAAGCTCCTGGTCGCATGGAGGGATCCGCTGTGGCATTTCCACCAGAGCATGGCTCACCACCACGACTTCAACAACTTCAGCTCCAACAAAGCTCTGGAGATGAGCGACATGGTGCACGAGCTACGCAAAGGTGTGGAGAGAGTGGCCGAGAAGGTACGGTGCGTCTCATACCGAAGCGAAGTGGCGCGGCAGCATGTGCGGTAGATGCTCGGAGCTGCTGCGCGATGCAGCTTCCGGGGCGGTAGTTTCGTGTCAGGTTGCATAATCATAGTAAATGACAAAGAAAAGCAGACGGCAAAGTCCTGACATCACGCAACTAACCCAAAGTGCAGCGTTCACCCCCAGACGACCCACTGCATTCAGAGAGCACCTCTGTCTGGATGCTCCTCTTCCCTTTGTGCTAAACAACCATCAGACAACATCCAACCGACCAGTTTATTAGTTAGCATGAAAAGGACAGGCATGGCCCCTGCAGAAGTCAGTGACGTGCTTCTGTGTGAATTCCGTTTTGCAGCCGTGCACTACGACGGCTGAAATGATGAATGACTGAATGAACAGAATCCTCAGGATTTGTGTGTACTCAGAACACTGCTGTGCCTTCCTACTTAAATGGGTTTGTTGGAAATGTGTGAAGCTGATGTGTGTGTGTGTGTGTGTGTGAATCCTTTCCGCTCCAGATGCAGATGTTGGGGATAATAAGTAACTCAGTCAGCAGCCAGGCTTCTCCCGAGGCTTTGTTGCCATCCGACAGTGCTGAATGGCGCCTGATGAAGGACTACGACCTCCTCTACTGCTTTCGCCGAGACTCCAACAAGGTCCAGAACTACCTAAAGATCCTGAAGTGTCGCATCGTTCCAGAGCACGGATGCTAAAGGCCAGAAAACAGCGGAGGCTGCGTCAAACTTCCAGAAATAGCAACACACTGGAATGGAAATGCTTCGGTTAGAAACTACACAGATGAAGCTGTAGCTTTTGTTGTGTTTTGTATGGGATGTTAACTGATACACGCACATGTTCACTCCTACCATGAAGTGCTACTGGAACCCCAGCTTCATGCCTGATGTTATATAGTGTGTGGACAAACATAAGTTGAGTATGGGCAAGATGGAATACGTGTAATACATGTTATTATGCTCTTGTAGAACGCATATGTTTTAAATATAGTCCTACTATATAAAACATTTCAGAAACATGGATGCAATGGGTTTTTTTTTTCCCACTTCAACAGAGGAGATAATTAGTGGAAACAAAGACTGCCGCTGCAACACGCTGGGGTCAGCATCAGAGCGCCGTGACTGCAGCGTGTTGCCATAGCAGTGAATAGAGCACCTCTCCGCCATTGCACTCGCCAGCGAGACTTGACGCGTGCAAAGGCGTCGAATTCTACACTTACATTTCTTTTCGCACATCTGAAAATGAGCTCTCCTTCTGCTCCAGACTCGCCACTCGTCTACGTTAGCATCCTACCGAGCCCGTTTTCCACCCTGAAAACTCACATCTAGGATGTGAACCAATCCGCTGCGCTGACAGCTCCTGCTGCTCATTATTTCTATCGAGTCCTACGCTTTTTCAGTCAGTTACCAGCGTTGTTCACCACTGTCAGAGTTGCGGACTGTGAGAAGCTTATCAGTCGGTATGTGAAGCATTTACTGTTTTTAAGAAGGTGCATTCTGCATTACTCCATTGTACAAAAATCCAGAGGGTAAATAAATCTGAGCATATACTTGGGGCTTAATTATGTTTATTGAGTGAAAAATAGAAAACACAAACATTGCGCTGACACTGTGCTGAGGTGTGTCCTGCGACGCAGATCAGGGGCTTCACGATGAAGCTGCTATGGTGACGACCTCGGACCTTCCAGTGCTCGGTTCCACACAGGAAACATGAACGGAGCCGTCCCTGCAACACACAGAAATCACGCTAGACCAGCAGTCGCTTATTAATAGGCCCGTGGCGCTGACCCTGGAAGGGTGGGTACCTTTTCATGGTCACCACGGCGTCGATATCGTGGTTCTCCTCTCTGGGCTGCAGGTCTCTCAAGATTATCTGTACGTTACGCACACAAGCAGATAAATGGTTAATGGCCATTATGATTCATTCATCGTTAATATATATGTGTCTCGCTTTTCTTTCTCAGAAGCTCTAGACCAATACTGAAAGAACTGTGTGTGAGATATGGCTTTTAACATACGGTGACCATATTGCAATTGTTCAAAAGTTATCATCATGCACAAAGAATAACTCAGAGTTGACTGAGGTGGAGCTGTCTGTCAGTATGAGGAGAGGAGAGGTGACCATGCAAGTGAAGGAGAAAAAAAATGAGGCTCAAAAAAAGCTAAAATCTATCAGAGAGATATCAAAGGTAGCTGGTTTGCCAAAGTCAGCAGCTGGGTAAATTCTAAAAAAGCAGCTGTTTACGGGAAAACTAGAAAATGGAAAACGACGGGGTAGACGGAGGAGCACGAGTCTAGGGGATGACCAGAAAATCACTTGCATGGTGAAGAAAAAACCCTGCAAGTCAAGAACGCTCTCCAGGACGAGGGTGGACGAGGTTCCTCGTCAACGATCGAGACTTCAAGACCAGAACCTCAGGAGACGAGATGCAAACCTTGCGGGATGGGCCAGATGTCTGGCATGACACAAATAAAACTAAACCTAATCTAAATGAACTAACCAGCAGCTAAGCTGTACATGGGTTGCATGCCTCTTACCACTGACTACTGTTGACCTTTGACCTCACTTCAAGTGCCACACAGTTTTATCCAAGTTGTTTGAGCAACCCTGGGAAAAAATTACACCTGTTGATTTTTGAAGCTCAAAGAAGTAAATACAACCGTGGAACTACAACGAGCCTTTCTTCAAATGTTAAGGCTCTGTTACTTTTTATTGCACGAATTAAAAATTTGACAAGAGTTAAACAGTGACCGCGGTTTGGTTTCATTGACTCATCAGGACTCGTAAGGCAGGTCAGGAACTGTCATCAGGAATGATCAGCTGATGACAGTTCCAGAGGTCTACGACGAGGGAAACCTCGCCTGCGACCTCACCACAAAAGTCAACATCTGGAGTCATTCTGGAAACAAGTGCTGCGGACAGATGAAGTTAAAGCAGAGCTCTGTGGCCACCGTCACCAAAGCTGTGTCTGGAGCAAAAACAGATCGGCATCTGATGAAAAGAACTGTTAAACATGGTGGGTGGGAATATTCTGCCGTGGGGGTGTGCGGCAACCAGTGGCACAGCAAATGCAGCACGGAGAGAGGGAGGAAGGGATTCTGGATGCAAATGTCCTGCGGTCATTCAGGAAAGTGAAACTGAAAAGAGGCTGGTTTCTACAACGGGACAATGATCCAAAGCAGACCACCTGAAGTGATCTGCAGGAAGAGGCTGAAAATCCATCAGCCAGGAGTGGAGTGTCTGCAGGCTGAGATATCCACCAAAAGGGGGGGGGGGGGGGGGGTTACCAAGTAATGGCTTAATACGGCACACAGACGTTTGCACACGCCACAATTACTCTTCAATTGAAACAAAACAAAACAAAACAAAGTAAGTAACAGAGCAATTTGAAGAAACTTTCCTTTTCAAAGCGTATTTACTTCTTTTCACTTCAAAAATCCACAACATATGGAATTTGCCGCGGGAAGCCCAACTCCTGCTGTTGTGAGATGCGGCACTCAACTTCGCACAAGTTAACAGAAGTTAGAAAGTAACGTAACATCAAACATCTTATCGCCAACGTGCCCTCACTTCCTGTGTGGTGCGCCGTGAGGTGTCTCTTCAGGTCTGCTCCATTCTTCCCCGCTAAGTGGCGGCCGCAGGGCTTCCACCCTGACAGTAATGATACCAGACGCTCACTTTTCTCTCTGTGGTCTCACATTTGATCTGGGTCCAAATGTCAATCTGTTTTTTTTCCCTAACCGAACCCCACTTGTTGCTTTGGGGGGAAAAAAAGAAAAAAATGGAACCTATATTGTGTTATATTGTTGGGGGGGGGGGGGGGGTCACCTAATCCAGGGGTTTTCCTCGCAGCTCATTCTTGATGTTTTGGAAATGTAAAGCAGTTGACATGTGCGTTTAAAAACCAGCGACCTGGGAGGGAACCACTGAGCCTGAAGGTGCTGCGTGGCACTGCAACAAAACCTGGACGTGTACCCAGTTGACCCTGTTGACCCAGTTGACCCAGTGCCAGTGCTTTTCCATACCTTAGCTAGTTTTTCTGGCTGCTCCGCGACAAATCTCTGGTAGATCTCCAGACAGAGGGAGGAGAGTTTCCCCCCTGCGTTAAGGGTGTGATGCCTGCGGGCGGGGAGGGGCGTGCCAGATGGAAGAAGAACGGTGAACTTCTCGGCTCCGGATTCGTCCGCCTCCTGCGGCACCCACACGTCACCGAGCCAGACGGAAGAGATCACAATTCAAGCAAGATCGACTAGTAGAGTTAAAACATTTGCATTCAAGCGTGTGCAAAAATAAAAATGGTTCATATCCTGACTGCTGAATATTCAACTCTATCTTTTTCATTGACCAGTCTACCTTCACAAGTATGTCAGTGGCAGAAACGTCCACCGTGACGGACTCTCCCTCGGGGATGAGGCTGTCTCTGCCGACCAGCAAGCCCGCTTCCAGCGCTGCTCCCACAGCAATGACCTCGTCGGGAGGCGCCGAGCTGAGAAGCTCCACTTCGGGAAACATCTCGCGGATCATCTGCTGGAGGCGCGGGATCCTGGCCGAGCCGCCGCAGAGAACCACCTACAACACACCCACCAGCAGGTCAGGTTCATTCACTGGCTTCGACAGCCATAACTGCAGTTCAATCCCTTCAAACAACAGAGCATGGGTGAAAGCAGGTGTGGCTGTAGATACTTCACACACACGCACACACACAGTACCTTGTTAATGTTGCTGGTGGAGACTCCTGCCTCCTCCAGCAGGGGTCTGATTGGCTGGATGCTCTTGTTGAAGAGTGAGGAGCAGAGCAACTCAAATCGAGCTCTGAGGAAACACCACACACACACACACGTAACTTTTTTTTCTGCATGTAAACATATTGACAATAAATGCTTCCACTAAATCTGCACGTAAAGGGAACAAATCAGCGAGTGTTTCTGCCTCATTCATCCCACTGCAGTGCTGCATGGTGATCTCATCGCGTTATCACTTTCTCCCAGTCTCTTGTTCTTTTTTTACAAGCTTCGTGTGTCGGCTCAGCAGCTCACCTGGAGACGTTGCACTCAAAGTCGATGCCATCGTGCAGGGAGTCGACAAAGCAGTTGGCGGATCCCAAGGAGGACAGAGAGTGTTTGGCCATGTCCGCCCCGTTCATCAGCTTCAGCATCGCCCGAGCGTTACTGCTCAAGTCGTGCTTAAAGGTGCTGCACAACAAACACAGACCAAGATATGTTAGACACCGTATAGGTGCTGCCGAGAGCCAGAGAGCGGACGGGTCCTTGAGTCGCGGCACAACCAGATTTGAAAACCCTTTCAGAATATTTACAGAGGAACGGGCGATGTGGCTCTGGCTTGATGGAGACCGACAGCAGCACATTCCTGGTACCACGTGACATGAACAGCGTATGTCTACGGTTGACCTTGCTAGGTACATTCAGAGTTTTCATTCCACATCGGCGGCAGAAACAGCGCCACCAGTTGTTACGGAGTCAGCAAGGATCCTTTTCTGCTTTTAGACCAACTGGACATTGGAGGTGTGCAGGTATACAACGGGCAGCAGGCTTAAGGCCGTTACTGTAATTTTCCAGAAAAACATTGAATCGTCATTTGAAATCTTCTACTGTCCACCTCACTCTCAGATGCATAATCAGTAATTACGCTCCACGCCGCAGTGTTTCCGCCTCCTCAATCGACAAAAGGTACAGACCTCAACTACATCTTTGACTTTTAGTTATTTTTCGACTCAAATCAGAACATGTATGAAGACATGAACGGATGCATGGAATTAAGAGGCACGGACACTGTGCTAACGTTTAAAGTGATTCCCAGTCAGCTACCATAAACCTTTATCAACCTACCTCCAAGTTTAGTTTACGATCGGTGGCCGGTTTATTATCAGGTACACCTTGATAAAACGAATGCACAAATCCTACCTTCATGGAGGTTTTTTGGAGGCTGCAGTTTGCGGTGCTAAAAATGCGTTGCATCATACTGGGACCTGTTTCTAATATTAAAACCCACCCCACTTATATCGCTGAGGGTAGAGCCAAGAATTGAAAACGCCAAAAATAAATACGGCACTTTGTTCAACCTGCAGCCTCCAGAATGACCACGCAGCCGAATCAACAGCTGTCAAACAGTTTCGACCCAAACGGAGCATTTCATCGACGGGAGGATTTATTTCATGGCGGTTGTATTAGACTGCAGTCGGGAACTAAACTGGCAGCTGAGTGTATGTTAATGCAACAGAGCTGTGAACTGTCTTTATTAGATGTCAGCACAAAAAGTGGTATTTCCGGAAAGTTTAATGTAATATTGTGATCGTCAAAGTGGTCAGCGTTCACCGTGACCTTTTTGGCCACCATGATTGTCCCGTGAAAATCTGATACAGCCACATCCCTACTGGACATACACAGTGTGTCAGTAGTGCAAGACAGATGAGTAGCTACATCAAAGCGAGACTCGTCCCCGAATAGAACTTTGTAACACGTGGTGGCAAGAGTATGAAGAGCTTTGAGGAGCAGCGACAAACACAATAGCTACCGTTTGAACTCGGCGGCCAGGTGCTGGGCCAAGGCCTGGGTGAAGCTCTCTCCCCCGATGCTGTGGTCGGTGCGGGTGTTGAGAACGCGGAACATTCCTCCATTGACCTGCAGTACTGTCACGCTCAGGGACGTCCCGCCCAGCTTATACACCAGGACATGGCTGTCAACACAGTACAGATCAGCATGAGGGCTTAATTTTGATTGTCATAACAAGTCCGTCTAGCCGAGCTGGAAATAATACAAACAACAAGGAGCAAACCAGAAACGTGCGCCCGTGGCCCACACTGAGCACACGATGCTGGGAGGGATCAAGGCTGCAGACGAGACCGCAGGTGGTGTTTCGTATAAAAAGTGTACTGTGTTCTGCATTTACATTTGAAGCCAAATTTGAGTTAGTACAGCCGAAGCTCTGCTCCCTGCAGGGGTTGCTCCCTTTGAACAGACAGAGGGCTCGTCTAGCACCAGCTGTCCCTGACCGGATAACTGCACGGATAAGCGGGTGCGCAGGTGTTCCTAATAAAGTGCTCGCCGAGTGAGCGATGACCAACCATATCCCACTTTTGGGTAAAAGGCCGGCATCGGCAAATCACGAAACGGGTCAACTCTAGTAACGCGTGAACAGCAGCTCTTCCTCTTCCTCAGTGCTACCTCTTCCCAGAGGAACACTCCTGTCCGATGTTGTAGGCCAGCAGGGCAGCGGCAGGCTCGTGGATCAGCCTCAGCACATGGAACCCTGCCGCTTCGGCGGCCTCCCTACACAAAACAGACAGTTAGACAGTTAGACCGTGTCTAAAGGTGCAGCGGAAAGACTTTACTGATGAGTGGACAGTGCTGGGGCCTACCTCAGGGCGCGCTTCTGAGCATGCGCAAACTCAAAAGGGACCGTAATGACCGCCTCAGTGACATCGGAGCCCAGAGCTGACTGAGCGGTTTCTGTGAAAATGGAAAGGATCGATCAAGTCACTGAAGTGTGCATCTGTGTGTGTGTGTGTGCGTGTGCGCGTGCGCTACCTTTCATTTTGTGGAAGACCAGTTTTGCAACGTCTTCTGGAGCAATGTACTCTGGGTGTTCTCCTGCTGTGATCTCATAATAAGGCTTCTCGTCTCTGCTCACCACCTGAACACAGCAATCACTGCTCAGACTGAGGATTCACCGCTCCACCCCCACGCTCGACTGTCGTGGGTTCTACCAGTGTTTTCAGAAATAAAACTGCCGTGCTTTAAAGTGACGACAGCTGATGAAAGCCGGACAAGTACGATATTTAGAGAACGTGGGAAAAATGAATGCTGATGAAGGTAACTAAGTCTTAGTTGTAACGCTATTATTTTAGACGTGTGGGGGTAAAAAACCTCAAAGAACGACACAGACAACACACAGAGTGGATCTGTTAACAAACTCACCCGACACTTGGTCTCCGCTTTGTGAGTTTGTGTCTCTGGATCGTCAAAGCTGCTCGTCGAGAGACAGAGAAAGAGAGAATGGAGAACTGAACAAGTCGCTCGGGGATATGTCTGTTAGCATCTGAGGACAGCCGCAGGGGTCGTTACGCCGGTGAAACCGTTCATAACCACCAACGACCTAAGTGGACTAACTGTTCCGTTAAAAACCCGTATTTCCTCAGAAATGACACCGAACGCGACGGCACAGCTTAAAGGTTGGTAACCAAAGTGCGGCTGCCGAACAAACGGAACTCGTTCCTGGCCTGACACAGACCGTTTCCAGACGAATGCCACCAGAGTAAGAGCTCCAGCGTCAGCGTCAGATGCGACAAACTGCTGTGCCGAGGCTGACCCTGTTCTCACCGAATGCTTCCACTAGCAGCAGCAGACTTACTGCGCAGCAGTGCCCCCCCAGATTTGCTGCTATGATGGTTCAATCAATTTCGAAAGGATTATCATTTTCATGTTTTGTATGCAAGAGCTGCATGACAATAGAGTTTTCTGCCTACTGACATATTTGGACTAGAATATGCAACAAGTGAGCCAAGCGAAGTTTTAAGAATTGCCAGTAGCCAGACAGTGTGAAGTAATGTCACCTTCTCCCCAGCACTTGTTTCACTTTAACGACCGTGTTGGCAGCGTTGCGGACACGTCCTTGCTTTGCTGCAATGCCCACAATCTGCAGAAGATTAAAAAAGAAAATCAGTCAGTAAGAAGACAAGAAGCAAATACACAGCTATGGGCCAAACTCCAAAATGTTAGCCCCTCTGTTAGTCTGTGAGAAAAGCCATAGAGGCTTTAGACATCACACAACTGTCAGTCATTTAATGGAGTTTTTAGGGGAATGTGCAAAAATGTTTAATATTTCAAAATGATCAATAATATAAACATTTTAAAATAGCGTCCACCCTTCATTATGAACATTTTGAAGTTGGAATGAAGTTTCTATGTAAACGTTTGTTGTTCAGTGATGAAAAAAAAGGGTCCAGAGGAATAACAATAGATATATACAGTATATACACAAAAAATATAGTGCATTGCTTAAGACGACACTAATTATGACTTAGTATCTCTTAACTGCAAAACTGTTATTCCGAAAGGCAACTTGCATTTTCATTGGTTGCCGTAGCGACGGTGTGTAACTAGTTTGGGTCCTAGTTTACTCGCTGCCAACGGACGACAGACGTTTACTGGCATTTCAATTGAAGGGCATCATCTGCTGGGCTCAGTATGACGGCCACTATGTCTTTAACAAAAACTAATTCCACCAGCCCTCAGGGGCGTTTCATGAAGCAAGACTACCAGTTAAACCGGTCTCTCATGTCTATCAATATGATATGGTGCAAAGAAATCTAAGTACATCCTCCCAGTGTCCGACTTCAGCTACTTTCTCGACTGCAGATGCCGCCAAACCTTCTCCCCTGCTTGGTTCACTGCAGTGATTTTGTTAGTTTTGCTCTAACATTTGACGCTGCATGTTATGTGTTGTGTGACCCCCCATAACCCCTCAGGTCACGCAGTCCACCAGGGCAACTGACGAGGCAACTGGAAGTTAAGCAGGCATTGTACCTGCTCTGTGTCTCTGTAGGCCACCACAGCCGGAGTTACTCTGTCTCCTGCATCGTTAGCCACCACATCAGCCCGGCCATCCTGAACAACACACACACACACACACACACACACACACACACACACACACGTTTCATTTGCAAAAGGTTTAGCTGAGCCATTTTTTATTCTGTGAGTACATATGGGCAATATATGTAATAGAACAAAAACAAGTGATCACTTAATTGATTAGTTGACAAGTAGGCAAAGTTCTCTAATTAGCGGTTGCCCTACGTTCCCATCCTCAGAGAAAGAGCTGGAGGACGTGTGGGTTACCTGGCTTAGCCTGCTGCCACTGTGACCTGGACCAGGATAAGTGACAGAAAATGGATGGATTTCTAAAAGCCTAACTGATAAAGAAAATATTCATTAGCTGCAGCTGTAATACCTATATATCATCCAAACTGTGACATGGAATTAGATGTAGGCCGCTGGGATAACTCGGGCTGAAACGGAATTTCAGATTTGGGGAAGATCCAGATTTTTGGATGGCTCTGTATCAGGCATATAAAGCCCAATCCATTTCCAAACCGTAGTCTGTTTGCTCCATTAGTCTCCTTGGGTGTGACACGACAAGCTCAGCACACCTGGACTTGGGGATTTTCTGCCGTTCTTGTCAGGTGGGATGGGGACCGTTGGAGGACAGCCATTTTCAGGTCTCTCCAGAGATGTTTAACTGGGTTCGAGTCAGGGCTCTGGCTGGTCCCCTCAAGGACAGTCACAGAGTTGTCCCTAAGCCACACCTGCGTTGTCTTGGCTGTGTGCTTAGGGTCACTGTCCTGTTGAAAGGTGAACCTTCGGCCCAGTCTGAGGTCCTGAGCGCTCTGGACCAGGTTTTCATTAAAGATGTCTCTGTGCTCTGCTCTGTTCAGCTTTCCCTCAACCCCGACCAGCCTCCCTGTCCCTGCTGCTGAAAAACACCCCCCCAGCACGACGCCGCCCCCACCATGCCTCACCGTTGGGAGAGTATTGGGCAGGCCACGAGCGGTGCCTGTTTCCTCCAGACATGATGCTTAGACTTGAGGCCAAACAGTTCAATCCTGGTTTCATCAGACCAGAGAATCCTGTTTCTCACAGTCTGAAAGTCCATTCGGTGTTTTTATGGAAACTCCCAAGCAGCTTTCATGTGTCTTTCACTGAGGAGAGGCTTCAGTCTGGCCACTGCCATAAAGACCAGATCGATGTAGTGCTGAAGTGACGGTTTTCCTTTTGGAAGTTTCTCCCATCTGAGGGACCACTGGGTTCTTGGTTACCCCCCTTTACCAAGGCCCTTCTCCCCTGATTGCTCAGCTTGTCTGGGCAGCAGCTCTAGGAAGAGTCCTGGTTGTTCCAGACTTCTTCCATTGAAGAATTACAGAGGCCATTGTTCTCTTGGGAACCTCCAACGCAGCAGAACATTTTTTTGTAGCCCACCCCAGATCTGTGCCTTGACACAATCCTGTCTCTGAGCTCTGCAGGCAGTTCCCTGGACCTCGTGGTTTGGTTTTTCCTCTGATATGTATTATCTGCTGTGAGACCTTATATAGACAGGTGTGTGCCTTTCCACATCACGTCCAATCAGTTGAATTCACCACAGGCTGACTCCAGTCAAGGTGTAGGAACAGCTCAGAGATGATCCAGAGAAATAGGAGGCATCTGAGCTAAATTTCACAGCAAAGGGTCTGAATACTTGTGTCAATCAAAAATTTCAGTTTTTCCTTTTAAATAAATGTCTAAAATTATGTTTTCACTGTCTCATTATGGAGCATTGAGTGTAGAGTGATGAGGGGAAAAATGAATACAAGCGACTGTAGCATTAGGCTGCAACATAACGTGAAAAAATTGCTATTTTTTTGATCAATCAATTAATCATTTCATCCATGAAAATGAATACACGTAATGAACAGACCCCGAGGTGACACCAATGATCAGTAAGAGATCTTTGCAATGTCACAGTCTGTGAGCATCTCCTGCTGTTGTGGTTCAAGAGCTGGCGGCGTTTGAAGGACTAGATCAAGAGTGAATCATTACAGAACACGGATTGGCACTTGGCAGCGGGTATTCACCTGGTATTCAGACCAACTTTACGGAGCTGTCCCTCAGGACATTACTTCATTCATCCTATTCGCATGTACAGTTTATCAGCCGCTCCCTCCAGCGCTGCGTCACTGGGGTTTTGAGGTTGAGCTCAAACCCGTCGCTATATCGTGTATCAACAGAAGAAGTGGGGGGGTCGGCGGAGTCAAAGTGTGCGCGACTCACCTTAAATATCGCCACACAAGCGCATGTGTATCCGAAGTGGACTCCGATCGCGGCCATGCTGAAATCTCTCCGCTCGAAGGGCTGGACAGCGCGCATGCGTCCCGTGCCCCGACCAAGCGAACAGCTTCCGCTAGAGCTTTTTCAGAACAAAAGCTTATAACGTCTGTCAACCTGCGTGACTCTGAAACTCAGTAATTATTAGGTAACGTACAGTACTGTTTAAAGTTTTAAGTACTAAACGTAAAGTGAGGATGCTTTCAGTAATAATGCCACGAATAGTTTTTATATAACGATTGACTTCATAAAAAGTGCAGTAAATAGAAAAAAACTTACAAGTAACCTTTCAGCTATGGTCCCGTTTGGTCAGGAAACGTTTAGAAAATCGATCATTTGACAACTGTTTCTCGGATTACCCTAGAAATCCCGGAGGCCCAAGGACAAATCCGGTTCCAAGCGGAGGCCACCATGGCCAGAGGGAGATGTTTTTAAAAATATATATATATATGTGGTTACTATTGGTTAACATTGTGTTTCCTTCTTTCTGTTTTGATACTGTGAACGTGCAACCACCAAGCCAAATTCATTGTATGTGCAAATATACGGCACTCGGCCAATAAAAGTGCTGCGATCCGTGGACTGTGTTTTCCTCGCCGTTGTTCTGAGGTGTAAACTTGGGTAACACTTTAAATTACAGCCATTGCTGTGGGTTTTAAATAGCCAACATGGATGCCCGTTTGTTCTGTTCGGGTTCGTTTGAATTTTGCCAACAGCGGATGCCACAACACTGCCACGGCTCAGCGTCTTTCATCGGTAGTAGCTAACTTCCAGTTAGCCATAGCACATTCACATTAATAAAGGGTTTCATGAATACATTTGATTTAAACATTCCATAAAACATCCACAAGAATTGGCTATTTTTTAAAGACTTATTGATTTAACTTAATATAAAGATCATACTTCGCGCCATTTAATTACACTTAAGCCCGTGAAGTTGCTGTAGTTCCCTGAAGTGGGAGTTTGTCCCCATTTTTTGTCTTTAAACTTACTGTCCTTACTGTCACCGAACACAGGGACACTCCTCAGGATGTCGTACCCGCCCCGCAGGTTCATGTGACGGCCTCCAGCCTTAATGAGCTCACGTTTCGTCCGCCACTTTGGCATGGCGGGCGGGTCTAAAGACTACAACACCCATGAGCCTCGCGGCGCGAATCGGAACGTGGGGAATTCAAAGCTGCTCGTCGATGCAGGCGCTGAAGCTCCTACGAGGAGTCGCCTGACGGATTCTGTGGGAAACATTGATGGGACTTTTACTTTAGGAGCCGGGGAAGCTAGAAATACACCCCCCCCCCTCTCTCTCTCTCTCTTCGCCGCGCGGTGGCGCACTGTTTGTCCCCGGTGTCGCAGGCGTGGGCTAATAATAACGACAAAAACGCCACCATGTCGGTGCTGTCTCTGGCCGTACTCCTGTTTTTCAGAGGCGCTACCTTTTCTGCAGCAGGCAACTGTGAAGGT
Organism: Xiphias gladius; assembly: GCF_016859285.1. NCBI lineage: Eukaryota > Metazoa > Chordata > Actinopteri > Istiophoriformes > Xiphiidae > Xiphias > Xiphias gladius. The sequence continues at coordinate 20,928,929 of NC_053401.1, read as the reverse complement.
TAGACCGCATGGAGTGAGCAGAAGCCACCCACAGCCCGGCTGTGGTTTCCCAGTATTTCAGTGCTGATATCATCATCGGGAACTGGTTTGAAATGTCGGGATCGGCCCCGCATGCCTGTTCTCCCACCGTAATCTGGCCTGCATGTGCCGACGAAGTTGGGCCCTTGCTGAGTAAACTTAGCAGTGATTCGAGTCAGAAGATAGCTACGAGTTTATTAAAAGATGGGGGAAATTAGTCCAGAATTACAGACACGGGTTACAGGATAAAGCCTCTGAGGTTTTCCGGTACCGAAGTTGAGCAAAAATGTAAATAAAGGAATGAGTTTATTTCATTGGTAGCTGCCATTAAAAAAATAAAAATAAAAACCGTGACACTTTGGTCCCGTGTTCTGCCCACGGCAAGCACAGAGCTGTACAACAGCACACAGTCTGAAAAATGCCATCATGAAAAGGCAGAAATGTTACCGGGAACACGTGAAAAGGGCAGAAACGTTACCGGAAACACGTGGAAAGGCAGAAACGTTACCGGAAACACGTGAAAAGGCAGAAACGTTACCGGAAACACGTGAAAAGTCAAAAATTTTATCAGAAACACGTGAAAAGGCAGAAAAGTTACCGGAAACACGTGAAAAGGTAAAAATTTTACCGGAAACACGTGAAAAGGCAGAAATGTTACCGGGAACACGTGAAAAGTCAAAAATTTTACCAGAAACACGTGAAAAGGCAGAAAAGTTACCGGAAACACGTGAAAAGTCAAAAATTTTACCGGAAACACGTGAAAGGCAGAGAAGTTACCGGAAACACGCCAAAAGGCAGAAACGTTACCGGAAACACGTGAAAAGGTAAAAATTTTACCGGAAACACGTGAAAGGCAGAGAAGTTACCGGAAACACGTGAAAAGGTAAAAATTTTACCGGAAACACGCCAAAAGGCAGAAATGTTACTGGAAATACGTGAAAAGGCAAAAATGTCGTCCGTTTATTGCGACAGAAGTGCTTCACACACTGAGAACTTCAACAGATGTGTGTGTGTTTGTGAAAGTCCAGAAATAAGCAGAACCCCCTGCCCAACTAACAGAGAACCGCTTTTGCAGTGTGTGTGAGCTTCTTCCACAGACTGTACGGCAGTCTGACCTCAGCCCACGCCGAGCTCACGCCGGCCCTGGTGGAGGAGCAGCTGGTCCAGGCCTGCGCTGTGGCCCAGGGGAAGGAGGCGAGGCTGGTGAGAGCGCAGCCTCCGGCACCATTTCTGTCATGTGACCTTAGGAGCACGGACTCGCATTCACCCCTCAAGGATTTAGCTTATTTTGAACTCGATTTATTGGTTCTCAACCGCCCAACTGCCCAGACAATTCAGATGAACCACTTGTACCAGATAACACACACACACAGTTTGACAGTTTGAAATGTATTAATTATGCTCGGATCACTTCACGCCTTGCAGAAACATGAAACATGGAGTCCAAATTCCATAAAATAACATTTATGGATATTTTATGGAAAAAATAAAATCTATTTCAAAACTTATAACCCAAGTCAATCATAAAAAATAAAATTCAGGGTTAAGAACCTCGTATCACTGAGCATTCGTGCAGTCGTCTCCGTCTTTTCAGCGTTGCTGCCTGGGTGACGCGTTCCAAAAAAAATGTCTACTTTTTGTGATTGTTGTTGGTAAAACTTCGGGAAAGCCAGATATTATAGTTATTTATGAGACAAGACCACAATTTGTTATCGAGATAAATTATTACGTCGTGTATCCATAGCAATAGTCGGCTCAGCCCGCCATGTCAGTGCTTGTGAGGGTGAAAATAAATAAACTTCCCTTGGCCTAAACTGACTACAAACTTTAAGACGGTGGACCATTTAAATACAGCCCCATGTACCGCAGATCTGTAGGTGGACATGGTTTGAGCATGATGATCCACTCTGAGGGTTCCTCATAAGCCAACATGGTGGACTTTTTAGAGGACGCAGCCGCCCTACCTTACATTTGCACATCTGTTTGTCCGTTATCGTCAGTCTTTGACCAGCAAGGCACACGAGAGCCCTTGCTCTTCATTAACCCCCTTTTCCTTAACACTCAGCACTATTACTGATGTCTTTTCTTCATTAGACCTCATTTACAAAAAAGTGAAATATTTAATCACTCCCCTGCACATGAACAGTGCCTTGAGAAAGTGTTCAGACCCCTTCACTGTTTTCACATTTTGTTACAGAGAACAGTGGCCTCCATAATTCTTCAATGGAACTGCAGCACTCCACAGTTTCCATAAAAACACCTAAAGGACTTTCAGATGGTGAGAAACAGGATTCTCTGGTCTGATGAAACCAGGATTGAACTGTTTGGCCTGAAATCTAAGCATCATGTTTGGAGGTAATCACACATGATGCTTCCTATCTCCACACAGGATCTATGGAGCTCAGCCAGAGTGACCACTGTCTGAATACTTGTGTCAACCTGAAATTTCAGTTTTCCTTTTAAATAAATGTCTAAAAAATCAATTTGAATGATTGTAGGATGAGGCTGCAACATAAATCTTTTCTTCATTAGACCTCATTTACAAAAAGGTGAAATATTTAATCACTCCCCTGCACATGAACAGTGCCTTGAGAAAGTAATCAGACCCCTTCACTGTTTTCACATTTTGTTAGAGACAGTGAACAGTGGCCTCCATAATTCTTCAATGGAAGAAGTCTGGAACAACCAGGACTCTTCCTAGAGCTGCTGCCCAGCCAAGCTGAACAATCAGGGTAGAAGGGCCTTGGTAAAGGGGGGTAACCAAGAACCCAGTGGACCCTCAGAAGGGAGAAACTTCCAAAAGGAAAACCGTCACTGCAGCACTCCACCGATCTGGTCTTTATGGCAGTGGCCAGACTGAAGCCTCTCCTCAGTGAAAGACACATGAAAGCTGCTTGGGAGTTTCCATAAAAACACCTAAAGGACTTTCAGATGGTGAGAAACAGGATTCTCTGGTCTGATGAAACCAGGATTGAACTGTTTGGCCTGAAATCTAAGCATCATGTTTGGAGGTAATCACACATGATGCTTAGAATTGGTTGTCCTCCTGGAAGTTCCTCCTATCTCCACACAGGATCTATGGAGCTCAGCCAGAGTGACCACTGGGTTCTTGGTTACCCCCCTGTACCAAGGCCCTTCTCCCCTGATTGCTCAGCTTGTCTGGGCAGCAGCTCTAGGAAGAGTCCTGGTTGTTCCAGACTTCTTCCATTGAAGAATTACAGAGGCCATTGTTCTCTTGGGAACCTCCAACGCAGCAGAACATTTTTTTGTAGCCCACCCCAGATCTGTGCCTCGACACAATCCTGTCTCTGAGCTCTGCAGGCGGTTCCCTGGACCTCGTGGTTGGGTTTTTCCTCTGATATGTATTATCTGCTGTGAGACCTTATATAGACAGGTGTGTGCCTTTCCACATCACGTCCAATCAGTTGAATTCACCACAGGCTGACTCCAGTCAAGGTGTAGGAACAGCTCAGAGATGATGAAGGGAAATAGGAGGCATCTGAGCTAAATTTCACAGCAAAGGGTCTGAATACTTGTGTCAACATGAAATTTCAGTTTTTCCTTTTAAATAAATGTCTAAAATTATGTTTTCACTGTCTCATTATGGAGCATTGAGTGTAGAGTGATGAGGGGAAAATCAATTTGAATGATTGTAGGATGAGGCTGCAACATAAAATGTGAAAACAGTGAAGGGGTCTGACTACTTCCTGAATGTCAGTCCAGCCGCCCCACACTCCCGTACATGACTCTCATGTTTTACCTGAAAACTCACATTTTAATGTCTTTTCTTCATCATCTGGGAGGTGAAAACATCAGATTTCCACACAGTCAGAGAAAGTAAACCCCCCAATTTCCATCACCCGTCTCTACTTCCACAACAGTTAGTTCTGTAGTTCGGTCATTTTAAGACAAGACTCGGTTTGTAAAGTTTACAGTCTGCCACACTGTTGCTCCTGCACTGCTCTGTGTACTATGAGGAAGTTAAAAAAGTATCTGTGAGTGGACTCACAGAGTGGGAGTAGGGAGGGGGTCTTCTGGACGGATGCGTCAACTCCTCGACTTTTAGGGGCCAGCCCTAGTCTCCACACCCTTACTTTTCATGTCCCTGTCGTCGATGAACGACTTTCCACGGCATACATCTTGAGCTGCAGATTTAATATGAACGTAATCCCCAGGATACTGGGATGATCGAAAGTGTGTTCATGTGCTGTCCTAGTGTTACTACCTCGGAGCCAGTAGTGACGCAGCAACGCGTGTCACAGCATCGGTGTCCCGACCCCTGGCCTCCCACGTCCCCGTCGAGAAGATCTGCCAGCGCCTCAGTAGCAGAGACACACAGATCTGTCAGCTTAGATATGGTAAAGTGTGTCCAAATACACAAGAGAGACTGAGCGTTCATTCGTGTGTGGACCCAAAATAAAGGCTGCTTGTGTGTTTTGTGTTTGCCTGCAGAGCCTCGGCTGAAGGACCTGAGCAGCGATGGGCTAAAAAAGCTGAGAGTGGTGGAGCTGAGGAACATTTTAGCCTCATGGGGGGAAGAGTGTCGAGGCTGCCTGGAGAAGCACGAGTTTGTCAGCCTCATCCAGGAGAAAGCACCGCTGCATGCTCACAGTAGGGAACTGTGAAGAGGAGTCAGTGCCTCCTCAGCAAAAAGCCAATACACCTGTGTAGGAACCTACGCAGACTTTACCTAATTTATTTCAATACAAAACTGCCGGCCTTTTGATTTTTCTGAGTGTGGTGCTGACGGTCACTACACTGCACCGTTTCGTACTGCAATGCACAACAGTCACGAAGGAGCTGATACGGGTTCAACACCGGACGGAGGTTTTTCCAAGCTGCTAACAGATACATTTATTTTAAATTTGGAGTTCAAAGTTGTACTTTGATCCACATCCAGCCGCTATCAGTTGCCATTAGTACAAAATGGCAGAGCACATTCATTTCTTGTACACTGATTGTGCCCGTTTGCACACGACATGTTCTTGACAGTATTAGTTTGTAGAAACGCGTGGTTTCGTTTGAAAATCTTCAATACAAGTGCAGGTGCAATACCTTCATTTTGGTACCTTACTTTGGGCAATATTATGCAGCCTGACAGGTGTCACGGGAAAGAATAATCATCCGAGCGCACGATTTACTAATTCATGCGCTCGGATGAATTTCATGTGTGTCGACATTAATGTGAATACATGACAGGCACAAATATCTATTTGCACCAATGTGAACCTGACTGACAGCGGCAAAACTGATAGCTGCAGTGATCCTTTGGTATATAACATTTCATAAAGTAGTGGATAATGCCCTTCACATGTATCCAGAGGCCACGGTGGCATCCTTAAATTTGCTCGTTTTATTGGACAAGCTCCAAAATCCAAAGACGGTCGATTTACGGTGATATAAAAGAGAGAAAATTAGCAAATGTTCATTGCAAACGGGAGCCAGTTAAGTTTGGGCATGTGAATATATTTGAAAGATTTATTATGAAAATGATTGCCAATTCATTTTCTAATGATCTCCTGATGGTTTCAGTTGTATGTCTATGATCTGTATCTCAGCGAGCTATGGAGAAGGACGGGGGGGGGTACATAAAGAACTACTAACTGTAACTATATACCAATGCTAGCAGTAGTTTTGCTACGACAAATACAAAGATGATAATGCGACCGCCCCAGGCAGGGTCGGCAGGACTGCAGCAGGAAGCGAGTCACTTGTTTTTCTGTTGTTTGCAATGGTCGCTGCAGATTTCAACCCGTATTTATCATCGTTCCCACAGTGGAGTGCATTCTCTACACTGCCTGTAACTGCGCCCGTGCCTTCCTCATAAAACCTTTGCAAAGCCATTAAAAAATAAAAAACGAAAGAAAATCACGAAATGTTTGCCTCCATGTTTGCTTGCTAGCAGTCTACCGCCTTGGTTGGTGCTCACAGTCTGGACTGTGTGATACCAACCCCAAGTGTTGAGATGAACTCTCAGAGTAAAGGGGTCTCCTTTGACTCTTCTCTGGATTTTTCTGGTCACGTAAAGAAACCTGCAATCCAGGTTTTTCTAAGGTCAGGTATTTTATCTTTTGAAGCTGCTGAGAAACGATTCTGTGCTTTTGTGTTGTCATGGCTACAGTAAGTACGTCATTATGCTCTCGCCTAGGAGCTGTAGTTCATCTGCAGATGGTTCAAAATGCTGCAGCCCTCCTAACAAAGACGAAGCATGGGGAGCACGTTGCTCATTTTCTCCAGTGGCTGCCAGTACAGTTTAGAATATAATAGAGTGTCAGAGTTTTACCTACCGGGCTCTACATGGTGAAACCAGTAAGTCTCTCAGGTCAGCTAACCAGTGTTTACTGGAGGTTTCCAGAACCTGACTTGAAACGGCGGGAAACCGAGCATTTGTTGTCTTTTGCCCTTAAACCATGGAAGTGTTTCCCTCTCATGGTGAGACCAACCAATTATTTAAAAAATGGATGTGTGAGGCAGGAGTTGCTCAGTGACCGCGAGGCGTCTATGCTAGAGGGCTCTTTGGAGGTGGCGGTCTTTTCCCCTCCAGAATCCTCCGAAACAGACATTAGTGTGCCCCAGTAAAACCCGAAGCCGGAGCTCTCAGAGCCGAGCATGTACATAGCAGTGTGTTGCTACTGAGGGACCTGCTGCCATCTGCAGCCACTGCCGAGCCGTACGAGGGGCTGGGGGGACAGACTGCAGTCCGGTGGTGGTGGTGCCGCTACAGCCGTCAAAAGCACAAGTCCGAAGCATTGCACCAAAACAGAAAAATACTCGTAGAGGGTTAGCGAAACAGCGTAAACTCCTGCGAGTCCCAGTCGAGGACGGGTGCTGGGGGAGGTGGGCCGGTAGCCTTCTTTTTCTTCTATAAATTTCACGAGGTCAATAAGTCCCAAACGGTTGACTCTATGTCAGCGTTGGCCTTGAAAGGTTCAGGAGGATCGAAAACAGTAGAGGGCGTGTTGAGCCATTTTTATAACTTTATTAAGAAATGTCAACATGAAACAACAGCACTGATGTGATTCAACACAGTACAGTCTTATCGTTTAGTGTACGGCTCAAAAAGAACACGTTTAAGTGAGCGGTACCTCTCTAACAATCAGTTTTTTTGCGGTGAAGCACTTTGTGACTTTTGTTTTGAGATGTGCGGCATGAATAAAACGAACAAACAAAACAGGGAGCCACTCGTAAAAACATTCGCAATAGGGGGTAGCGGTGAAAACGCTACAGGGTACCTTTATATACACTTGCCACCGCTGTCGAGCTTAGGTATCAAATGCACTACATAGGATTTACAGTGTTACCAGTCACCATATGATGTCGATGCAGGTCTTAAACTTGATTTGACCGGGTGTGATAACATTAGCGCCGAGTTGGCGTTATAGAACATTTTAAACTTAAACCCCTGGTTCAGGATCAATAACCCCCCCACGAGGTAAAAACAACACAGAGTAACAGACAGGTAATAACACAGAGAGGTGATCAAAATCAGTTTTTCAGAAATGTTTCAGAAAGTCATAGCCATGGTAACCAGATGATGATCATAAAATAATGCTAAAACATAATGCTAATAATCGTAGTGGCAATATGCCTTAATAATAATGATGATAATAGTAATAAAAATACTGAGTAATGGATGTATCAGGGCTTTACTGATTACCATACTACAATTACTTCAACTGCTGTACTACTATAACACTTGAGCACTAAATGGTATCTATGTTAGTCTTTGAGTGTTTGTAGTATTTCCAGTCATGTTATTTTGTAGGCTTCAGTGTTCACCATCCGAATGTTTTCAGGTGTCAGTGTGATGTGATGAGTTGTGTTGATTTGTACTGTCACAATATATATGAATCTAGAGGGGATCCCAGAAGTAACGGTTCCTGGGGTACAGTAGCTTACCGGGATCCTACACTAGCGAGCCCACGCGCACGCGCACACCAGCCCACAGAAATGACCCGTTGTCGGGACCGTGACGGGAGTTCTGCTCCCTACTGCAGCCCCGTCTCCGAGAGCAGGTCCTCTGTGTGAATCAGCCCTCTGTCATAGAGACTCAGCTTGTTCCTCAGTCTCTCCTTGGCCGGGTTTTCCACCACACCGAAGTCAGCTAAAAACGCACAAAATGCGGCAACACATTACTTTTATTGGGCCAACATACACACAGCACAGTTCACACGTCATAAATACATGTAAATGACTGCGTTGCTTGAGTTTTATTTGAGGAGGTTTTAGATGCCCCCCCAGCAGGATAGCTCAGCAAGATCAGCCAATCTGATCATATGCAGGTTTGGTGAGCATCACACAAACACACAGTCTTTCAAGTTCTGTTTGAAGTTTTTCAAATTCTGCTCCTGTAATGAGGAGTTGAGGACCTCATAAAGACTTACTCTGAGGACTCTCCGTGTGGTAGGGGGTGAACCCGTTGGCCCTGCAGTCCTCACAGGCCAGACCACCCGTCTCAGCCGGGCAGCTGCACTGGACAGGCCAGCTGCTGTACAGGTCTGCCTCGCCGTGAGCCTCCATAGCGTCGCCCAGATATGTCACCTCCGACTGGCTGCACTCACAGGGCCTTGCCTGCGTGGGCGAGCCGGGGAGGCTGCACTGCTCATCATGCTCCACAGGTATGGAGGGTGAGGGGCTCTGCTGGGCGTTAGCGGGGGCTCCGTCAGCCAGGCTGTGGGGCTGGTCGGCGTGCGGGCATCTCGGCGGAGGGAGCAGCTGGCTCAATGCCAGAATCACCTGCAGACAATTGAGATTTAGAGCATTTGTCTCATCCACAGCTACTTAAACGATTCCAGCGGCAGAATAATAATACATGTGTCAGCACAGCTTACAGGCAACCGACGATTAGTGGGGGCAGCTCCCATACGGTGTATTATCAATAAAACCTTTGAGCTTAGAATATTTTGTTACACACACTGGTCCTCAAAGTCAAGAGTGACCTATTAACGCTCACATTCTCCATGCTCGGTCTGTGGCGTTGGCGGCTGGAGGTGCAGTCCAAGGCCAGAGCCAGAAGGCTGAGGGCCACGGCAGTCGGCCACGGACCGGCCGCCTCGTCCAAGAACCGCAGACAAGAGTCCACGCCACCGCTCTCCTCCACCTCAGTGACTAGCAAATCTCTCTGAAACGAGGAAAGGGACACACACGGGATAACCAGATAACGAGAACACTCATTAATCATGTTTTATGCAGCATATAGACAAAGGCTTCGTGAGAGGTCTGAACACATGAAGTTACTATCCCCGCTTCCGTGTTGACTCACCAGCAGTGTTTGTTTCGGCACGTCCACGACGACCTTCCGCCCCGTTACCGATTCCATTATGACCTGAGAACAAGCAGGCTGTAATTAATGGCAATGGGAAAAGGAACCAGAGTCCTATCGTCATTACAGTTACATTTACTTGTACTCCACAGTTTATACAGCACATATTTCATAACCCCGTATTCAGACGCGTGATACGCTACTTGATTTTCTTTTATACCCCACTGGTAATTAGGTACAGTAACGGAGTAGATGTACTCTAAATTTTGCGACTTGATATACTTCTACTTCTACTTTACATTACTTTACACTACATTACATACAGAGGGAAATATTGTGCTTTTTACCTCACAAAATTTATTTGACAGCTTAAGTTACTAATCATTTTGGCAAAATAAGATTTTATATGCAAAAGATGTGACCAAGTTATAAAATATGACGCACTGATGTTTTAATGTACTGATATAAATATATATGTATTTTGATACTTCATGCAACAAGATAACAATGCTGTGATTTTTAAAAAAATCAAATTAGAAAAAAAATGTACTACATGTAATGTGAAAGGTTCCCCTCGTAGTCCCTCTGAGACTCTGCAGGTCTCCTCAGCTCTATGGAGGGCATCGGCATATTGTGACTCACTGTTTCGGTTTTAAGGCCAACAGATTTACTTTTGATTCACGCTCACTGCTCCAAAAAGCCACCGTCCACTACCCGCTCAGCAGCAAACAGCAGACAGACACAGCCAGAGACCAGCTGGTGAAAATAGCGGAGCATTTAGCAGCTAAAGAGCCAGAGGTTACCCCTCAGGAGCTGGTGGAGACCAAAACCAGAGCTAAAAGGAGAGGGAACTGTTGTTTTTGTTTTGTTGTTGTTCTTAGTTTCCCTGCAGGAATCTATTACAATCTGCTTAACTACAACCCAGCTGACACACAGAATGAATAAAGTGTAGCTCGGCTTGTATTATCTTGTTACAGTCACCGTTCCAAAGCTGTAAACGTCCAGGCTGAAGGACAGCTTGCCATCTCGGATGTACTCCTCGGGGAGGTATCCCAGGTTGCTGTGGCAACTCGTATCAAGGGTGATGGTGCAGTCCTGAGTGGCCGAATGAGGACGTAGGCGAGCCAACCCAAAGTCAGACAGCTTTGGCTCCAGGGCGTCATCCAGGAGTATGTTATCACTGTGCAGAGAAGCCACACAGACACTGAGTCAAGTTATGAACTGCGCAGAGAGCAGAGACACAGCACAGGTGGAAGAGAAGGCAACTAAGGGTGGAGGTCCCAAATCCTATGACCCTTTAAAATCAATGTAACCAATATAAAGTTGTCATTTCAATAGGAACACCTACAGTAGCGAAAACGTATCCGGTCTAATCCAACAGTCCTGCGGAGGCTGTGCTGTTCGTGCTGGGACCGTGTTAAAAAGGTGCTATTAAACAGCATTACCTTACACACAGAGGTGTTTCTGTGATTTCGCCTTCCCTCGTTGTTTTGAGCGGGGGAAGGCTAAATAACAGGAACACGTGTCAACATGAAGCTATGCTTTTCAACGGCACCACAGACCACTTTCCCATTCAAGTGAATGGCTGAGCACATTTGCCAACGAGAGTTGCCACCACTGCAGGTGAAAGTCAACCAACACCGATTTCAGGCCTCACCTCCTACAGCTTGTTAAGACACTGTTGGTAAAGTACACAGCTCTAGTCATTTAAAAGCTTCCTTCTTCCAGTATTTCTTGTAAGTATGTTTGTTCCCATATCTCTTGAGTAAAACTGGAAGTAGTTATAAACATTTCATGGACAAGAGGTGTGTTTCATCCTCATGCACATAAGCGTGTGTAAGTGTGTGTGTATATCTATGTCTGGGTAAACACGCTATGTAGCGTGGAAGCATCGGGACGAGGATCGGGGACAATGCAGCGGCTGTGTGCTCTCCGTTTCTCCATTTTTAAATTGAGGCGTTGCCGCTAAAAATGTCTGTGCGTGTGCCTGGGGGGGTCGGGCACACCTTCTGAGCAGACGCGGATTCGTAAAACCCGAACTGTCCACAGTCACAAACCTATCCTACAGTGTGCGTGTTTGGTGGCCGCTACCTGGAGATGTTGCCACAGATCACGGGGCAGGGCTGCGCCGTATGGAGGTGATGCAAAGCCTTTGCGACTCCCTTGATGATGGTGAGACGCTCTTGCCAAGACAAAGGGTGCTCTCCATCCTGTAGAGGGACAACATACCACAGGACAGCTCAGAAAGGGGTCTCCCGTGAGGGTATTTTCAGCTATCGTTCACCGAGAGCAAGTGACACGTGATGGTCTGGATAAAGTAAAGAGTCCCTCCTTCCTAAATGAGAAACACGCCTGCCATGTCCCGCGGTTAATCAAGTCAGTCACACGGGGGTGTAAGAACGGCGCCACTTCCATCGAGGGTGTTGCAAATCGGGGGTCTGTTTGAGCGGCTGAAAGAGGCTCATCTGGTGGGGAATTTACAGAAAAATGTGTGTGTGGGGGGCATCAGGTGGGCTGTGGGCCTGTGCTCTCAAGAGCAGCTTAACTCCGAGCCCCTATACCTGCCATTACAGCTCCACTGACCAATGTGTTCATCAGGAAGAGGTAAACTGGTCTGAAGAGTGTCAGGAGGCTTTAGCTCGGGTCAAGGCTCTTTTGTCGAGCACCGCGGCCCCGAAAGCTCCTGACTTTAGCTCACCCTTTAATTTGGCTGCGGATGTGTGAATTATCTTGCATCCGTAAGAGGATGATTTATTTTCGATGTATGGTTCCACCCGCGGACGCACCGAGCAGCTTTTGGATGAGCCCGTGACGGGCGATGAATGACAACCCCCGGAACACACCTGTTGAAGCCGTCTCCACGACCGCACTCCCTGTAAGCTCCTCGCAATAACCGTGTTCTGACAGGACATCAAATCTCAGTTCAATTATCAGTGTGAAATGGGGTTGGGAGATTCTGCTCTAAGGGAAAAGGGACAGCGTTGACGGGCTCTGAGCTGCGGGTGATCACACGCCTCACCCAGACGCACATCGCCCCCCCCAACTAGAAGGTGCAGACCACTTGAGTCGTCACAGACAGAGCAAACTCATGCGTAGCTGTGCGTAAATCCACAGGCAGCTTTCCTCGGGCATTCAGAGGTCTGCTCAGTATCAATATGCAGAGTGGCCAGATTTGTTCCGAGACACGGAAGGTACACGCTACTACTTGGATGGTTTTTTTCCTCCGTGTAGATTTGTTCAATCTGTGTCCGCATCTCTTTAAAATGACCGATCAAAAGCCTCGGTTAAGTTATCGCAAGAGCAAAACCGCGGCACACTTGTGAACCACAAGTTTACTTCCTGTTTTCTGATCATTTCAGCATCACCTAGCAACTGCTTTGCACTGGCACTGGCCGTGAACATGTGAGCGACAGGAACAACTGCAGCGGGCCAGCAGATGTTGATAGAGCGCAGGTCTACCTGGTGGTGCAGTCTGCGGGAAAGCGATCCGTTGGGGAGGTAAGGGTAGACCAGACAGTAGTGGCCCTCGTCGGAGAAACAGCCCAACAAGCCCAGGATGTTTGGATGTTTATGCCTGTAACACAGCCACACACTTTAAACACTGAGCACGCTCTGTGCGATGGACGAGGAAAGGTGCTGGGGGGGGGGGGGGTCGGCACATACAGATGATGAACTTCCACTTCTTTCCTGAAGATATCCCACTGCTTCTTCCAGGACGCCTTATTTATCTGGAGAGTGATGGATAAGGAATGCACCTGAGTTAGCCTGAGACCCCGTCGTTAATTAGAGGCCCACTGCAGATGAGCACACAGAATATAAACCACCTCTACACACAGCATGTCCATGAAGGACATCTCTTTTCTCGTGTTCTATTTAATCAAAGTGTTTTATCACAGGCTGAAGCAATTTGCAAGTTTCCGCTTGAGGGAAAGTTGCTTCAAGACATCTAACAGGCTTCCCCTTTTCCCACGTGTCTGTGTGCGGGACGCGCAGAGTCTACCTGAGGGGGTTTAGCGGCAAGAGTGTGAGAATCAATACTCACCTGTTTGAAAAGCTTCACCGCGAACATTTCGTTTCCGATCCGTGCTCTGTAGACACTGGAGAAGCGGCCCTCTGCGACCCTTGTGTCACAATGGAAATCCCTGGTTCCTTCCACCACGTCCCGGAAAGTGACCGCAGGCGGCAGGCTTTCTCCGGCTGACTTCACTGGAACCCACAGACAGACGGCTATGACGCCACATTGCCTCGCACGCCCACAGGCTCGAGATCTCGCGGGGCGAGTCAGAATTCAACGCCGGGCCGGATCAGAGCGGGGGGGGGGGAAATTCCACCTCAGGGGCGCGGACTGCTGCGCAACACAGATTCGTTCTGCCCCCAGCACGGTGTTCGGGGTACTTACCCGGACTTGAAGCTGGACTCGAGGAGGCGGCCTCTAGCTGGAGGGATTCCTTATCAGAGAGAATACAGACAGGACGGTCATTTATTCCCCCCACTGCTCACAGGAAATGCAGGCCACCTCCTGTGGCAACAGCTACAGCGGAACAGACAACGCTACCTGCACTTGCGCTGCCGGCATCCGGCGGGCGGCCTCCGTGTGCTGACTGCTGGGGGGCGGAGGCGACTCTGAAACGGAAAAGATTGCCCACACATTAAATCAAAGTTTCATTTCTCGTGCTGGGATGACTCAAGCCGCGCAGCACGAAGAGGAACCAAGAGAGGGCTCTGTATTTCCTCTGCGTAGTAGAAGCTCCCTCCAACACAAACCTCCTCAGGGAGGTGCAGTCTCACTGACTGCTCCCTTTCAGCCTCACACAAAGGCCGAGCGTCATTGGCCCACTCAAGCCTGACAAGACATAGTGTCACAGGAGCTGATTTAGCATGCGGATCGGGACCCTAGGAGCACGGGTGTCCCGAAGTGAGACCTCGGCTCTGCTCAGTCAGACTCTAGAAGACCAGGGATATTACACATGTGCCGTGCGGTCGAACTGCGCTTGCCTTTACTCCGTTGCTGGCCACCCCGAGCTTGACTCTGGAAGAGCTGCAGGGCCCTGTGGTGGCCCATGTCCTGCAGCACCCGGAGCAGGTCCCGCACTCTCGCGTTCTTCTGGGCCCAGGACCAGAGCAGCTCCCTGGTGGGACTCCGGCCCGCGGCCTCCAGGCGCTCCAGCATGCGAACCTCTAGCAGGCTGGGGAGGACTCGCACCGCTGGGGGCCAGGGAGACAAATTGAGCTTGCTGTCACAGAAAAATAAGAACAGGCATTCGTTGCTTCCCTCCCCACACACACACACACATCACCGCGGGGTTTAGACGAACCGGCCTACACCGAGGACTAGAAGCTGCTTTCACATTCTTACCAACCGCCGGAGAGAGCGGCCACTTTACCACAACAGGCCACAGAGAAGCGACCGAGTGCGCTCAGTCGCGAGGCCGTGGCAGTTTCTCGGTAACGCTGAACCAAGGACCTGTTCCCCTGCAGCTAACGGGTCTGACTCCGAAATGTTACCGTGGCACCTGCAGCCCGTTTCGCTCGCTCGGGCCGACGACAGGCGCCGGTGGTTCTTCTCCGGAGCGCGTTCATTTCGGATGCCGCAGCTTTTCTAGCGATCGGGCGGACAGAGATCCTCCCGCACGAGCCGCGGGTCACCTGTCGGACAGGTGGATCTCTCTCCGCTTCTACCCGCGGGTTAAAGCCGCTCCGCGGAGGCGGGCTCCGCCTCTACCGTTATCCCCGGGCCGTGGCCGCGCCTCACCCAGTCCGCGCCATCCGAGGCTGTCGTCCCCACTGTCCACGACTTTACAGAGCCTCTCGACGACGACCGGGGGGACATCGTACAGGAACGTGGAGGGGTCCATCTGCTCGGCTGCTCTCACAGGCAGACACTGGTCCGGGCGCGAGCGCCGCAGTTTCTTAAACACGGAAACTCCCTAGGTCCGCTCGCGCGGGTGACGTCACGCCTCGGTGAGTCAACTGACTGCCGAGGAGCGCGGTTGAGTACGCGACGGACTTTTGCGTTACCACAGAGGCCCCGGGTCGGGGGTCCCCACGGGGGGGGGGCCGCAGTCTGGAAAGTGGGGAAACACTTGATGGTTAAAACACAGGCCGGTGACGCGTCCTAGGAAGACAACGGCCCTCGGTCGTCAAGGCCGGTTCTCAGAGCCGTTCACCGGCCTCACACCCTCTCACGAGCGGACCTGCAGGTGCTCGATCTGACGCTGTTATATGCAGTCAAGACTCTGCTTCATCCTCTTCCCATCATCATCATCATCATCATCACCGACCCACAATATCCGGACAACGAGCTTCACCCGACCGAAGACGAAACCCCCAGCGACAGGGGTTCCCTCGCAGGGGGACAGTCTGCCGCCTGAGCGCGCACACACCGCCAGACCCGCGGTTCCCGTGCGACTGACTCCAGACGGATCTGGACTGGCCGCCGCCCTCATCGGTCCCGTTAACAAGGGTTCCAGCGGTTTGACGTCCTGATGTGTTATCAAAAGTCCCACCGGGCGACTGTCGCTGAAATGCGCCGTCGTGGTTTCGCTGTCTTCATCCGTCCTCACTTCCGTCGTGTGAAGCGTGGGGTTTCTAGGGGCGGAGAACCGTTATCTATCATCAGACTGGTGAGTCCTCGGCCTGCGTTTGCTCCATCTCAACTTTAAGTCGCCTCTCGGGGGCCAGTAGGGGCGGGGAGGCCGGCTACGGCCGCCGCAGCCTGACGCCGTTGAACCCCGCGCGTTAACGCGAT
This sequence comes from Xiphias gladius, assembly GCF_016859285.1. Lineage (NCBI taxonomy): Eukaryota > Metazoa > Chordata > Actinopteri > Istiophoriformes > Xiphiidae > Xiphias > Xiphias gladius. Next base: position 20,912,901 of record NC_053401.1, on the reverse strand, counting down.
CAGCCCGTGTGCCTACACAGCCGCGTCCGCCTCTCCTCTGAATCTCTGAAAATCTTGGTCTGTTGCAGCGCGGTGCCAAGAGGGCAACACAGACGAACAAACAAACGAAAAACAAACAAACAAACAAAAAACCGAACAAACAAACGAACGATCGAACAAACGAACAAACAGACAAATGAACGAACAAACAAACGAACAAACAGACAAATGAACGAACAAACAAACAAATGAATGAACAAACAAACAAACGAACGAAAAACAAACAAATGAATGAACAAACAAACGAAAAACGAACAAACAAAAAACCGAACAAACAAACGAACAAACAAAACAAACGAAAAACGAACAAACAAAAAACCGAACAAACAAACAAACAGACAAATGAACGAACAAACAAACGAACAAACAGACAAATGAACGAACAAACGATCGAACAAACAAACGAACGAAAAACAAACAAATGAATGAACAAACAAACGAAAAACAAACAAACAAACAAGGCTAACAGTAAAAACTCACTTTGAGATAAGTGACGAAGACATTAAACAGAGATCTTAACTCAAACAATGATGCTGCGCTAATCCTCTAAACCCTGCAAACTCGATGATGGATACATTGTAAACGAACTAAGGTCATCTATACACATTCTTCATTTCTTTTTGTTTCTGACATTGCTGAAAACCTGAAAGATTACAGTTATGGAGGGTGACATTGACACGAATGAACCAATAGCCAGGTAGGCTGAACCAGTGCTGAAAACAGGCAGTTCTCCATAGTTTCTTGTGGTAAAGAGTCACACCACATGCTTTCTGTCGTCACTGTCTGCTTGGAGGGTCTGGTGTCCGCCCGCTCCCCGCGCCGAAGCTGCCGGTGGACCCCCCGTGATGGTGGGAGGCAGTTTTTTCTGTAGATCACCTCGAGACCTCCGGCCTTGACAGTCAGAGGTTGGCTGACCAGGACGTCACGCACTTACATCGCAGCCGTTGTTCTGGACTGAATGATAATGTGCAGAACGCGATGTGGACAAAATAACCACGTACAGTGTGATTCAGTTCAAAAATACTCATCACGGCCACAAGAAGCCTCTGACAGACTAGTGCTTCCCCCCAGGTAGGTGAAAAACAGGTGACTTGGGTACGGGGCCCAGTCAGGACCGTGACCTACCACTGCAGGCTGCGGGGGCCCGTGAGGTGTGGCACACTGGCCTGAGGTAAGGCTCCGGCATTCCTGTGAAAACACGGCTCGCAGCAGTGTCAAAGCAGGAGTCAGCAAACAACTTGAACGACAGAAATCCCGAAATGAATCCGCAGAACGTTCCCCTTTAACCGAAAGGACGACTTTCAAATGATTTCGAAGACCGCAAGTATTCAAGTATAAAAACGGACAAGAATCATTGTACTGGCGTGAGCATCACTAGCAACGACTCTTTTAATAGCACAGCTAAACTGAGTGAGTGTGCTGCTAATCAAGCTGAACGTTGTCACCGACTTGCTCAGCATGAAAGGCGCTTCGTTAGGCCTCACGTCACGGGGCTTTAATTTCGGTGGAAGCCTGGTATTTTCTGGTGCCACCAAGAGTCATTTACTGACCTTTGAAAACGGTAACCGACCTGTAAAGATAGTTAGAGACAAAAGGGGAGTTTGCACTAAACACACTAACTGTGACTAACTTGTCCAACTCAGACGAAGTTTCATATTCACTTCAGCTGGATTGGAGTAAAATGTTTTAGGATTCACAGCTCAGTGAACGGAACAGGGAGGACGTCCAGGATTCAGACAAACACGTTAACACATTTATTTCCACATTTATTGAATTTGAAGAGTCATCACCACATTGAACCACCCAACCATGCTGTGTAAAATACATTGGTCTACTAGTAGCCGACTACAGAAACAATATAATCAAGTGCTCAGGTTTGGAGTCATTCTGTACAATAAAGCTCAACTGGAAAATGAAGAGATGAATTCGCTTAATATTTGCCAAAATCCACCATTTAAGGCTACTAAAAACCTAACTTTTTTTCTTTCTCTTCACACCCAGAGTTTTATCCCATTTTCACTTCCCATATCACGAGTTCTGCCTAGCATACGCATGTAGCATAGCAATTCATCCAGGGGTAGCATTAGCATAGCATACATGGATGTCCACATCGCCCTGTTTCTGCTGGATGTGCAAGTGTCTGCCGACATGTCAGCCATTAGGACTTATCACTGTAATAATAAAGCATGGGTGAATTCAATAATACAGAGACAGAGTGGCACAGTCAGTCTTGATGGCAGCTTTTCTAGTAGAAAACTGTGGTGCTGCAACAAAGAAAGCTATTGCAACCCAGAAAACAGGCTCCTCTTAGACTGTGTCTGAATATAGTCTCAAATATATACATATTTTTAATCATCTTTTTGCGAGGACGCCACGAACGGCACTCAAAAGTCTATTTCCGATTTTCAGACTGAACGATCTCATAATTGTAAATCTCTCTGAGATTGGGCACGGTGTGAGCCAGCAGGTGCAGGTACAGGGGTAGTAAAATGCATGTATCATGGTCCAACTGGGAGAAACTGGGACCCGTGGGAGCCGGGGGAGCAGTATTCATTGTAATCTAGTAATTTAAGGCTTGTTGCTGTGAGATTTCAAGATTTCTGCTCTCTTCAAAGCTAAGTGATTAACAAAGCTTTGCTGGTATTTGGAAGTGCTTTCACAAAAACACACAGCTGGATTAAGTGCAGTCTCTACTCTCATTTGCTGAACCCTCAAAATTTGACAATGAAACCCAAGATTATAGACAAAGCTTTCCAGTCGTCATCATCTTCTTGAGACTCAGCAGACCTGTGGGTTATCAAACAAAGGATAAAGAGTGTGTAGTCACTCGGACATTTACTCAACAGATAGTCTACTGTATTGAAAAATGACACTGGGAATGAATATGGTACATACCTGGAGCAAGTTGGAGCACGGAACCTAATTATCTGATTCTGGAGAGGGGAGAAAAAAAAACAACCATGTTGAGAAACTAGCACCTCACATGGGGACATTTTAGACACTGTAATGGTGGGTCGTTCCAGAAAAAATACGACAGTAGGTTCAACATTTTAAATGCATCCTCACACTACAACTGAAACAACAGTCTAGAAAAGACAAAAAAAATCATTGCGGTAGCACAGCTTCATTTCTTACAGGTGTTTGTTTTGTAAGCTGAGTTATTAAGTGAAAAACTCAAAAGCAATGAGTTCTCAGAAGTCATGTCCCAGTTCATGTCCATTTAAGTCTGTTTGTTCAATTATTAGTCTACTTCTAGAAATCAGAAATGTATAAATTGTGGGATGAAAAATTAGCTCACGCTTTCCTGTTTTCACCTTTGAGAGGGTAACAAAAAAAACAAAAACATACAAAAATATACATACATATACACATATATACATACATATATATATATATACATACATATATATATATATATATATATATATATATATATACACACACATACACACACACATATATATATATATATATATATATATATATATATATATATATATATATATATATATATACACATACATATTTATACACACACACACAATTTCTCGAAAACAGAAATAATTACGGATAAATACAAACACACAACGAGGGACAGTGACGAGAGAAATGCTGCTCAGAGCCCGGGTAGGTACAGTAGTCGTAGTAGTGTAGTGTAACGTAGCGCATGTGATGTGGTGGATGCAGTGTAAACCTGAAACAGTAACAGTGCGCTTCCCGACGGCCATGTCAATCTGAAAGAGACCGTGGCCAGAGAAAGTCCCGCTGAGACAGAGACAGAAACCTACCCAAGAAGAAGGTCTTGGGTCTCCCCATATGGGTCACTCGGCAGGCGTACTGATCTCCTTTGCTCGGGGTGAACCGCCCGTGTTTGAGCAGGGTGTAGAACCAGCCCTCCTCGAAGCTCAGGTCGGACTGGATGGCCTCGGTGATGTTGTTGCCATTCTTGAGCAGGTCGATGGTGATTAGTGGCGGGTGGAAGCCGGTCACGTAACACATCAAGACGTTGTCTTTCCCGTACTCTGCGGGTCTACGGCTGTACACCTGCACAGTGGGCGGATCTGCCGAGAAGAGCAAACTGAAGCTGATTGTGTACGGTGATGAGTGGAGGACAAGTCGATAAAGCTGGCACCGAACCCCCGATCTAGATTCCAATGCTGGGTTTTCACTACAGGACTGGCACTCAGACTGATCTGGATATAGTAACAGCGGTGTCAGACCGTCCCAGTTCAGCGGTAACGGCGCCTTCGGCGACATTAACTCAGCCTTTAACCTCAGCAAACGTTTACCAGTCTGAGACACCGCGGTCCTCGAGGTTTTCCCTCTACCTGCGGGGGAGCATCTGTCGTAAGGCCCCCAGGCCTACCTGCCGTTTCAGGGCACTCCGTCGACACACTGGTACACACACACGGACGGTAGATACTTACATTCCTTGGTCGCCGACGGGCCCGGAAGGCAAAACAGGCCGATTACGAATGCGTAGAGAGCTGCCTTCATGTTTCCACCTCCAGACGGTACTGGATTTGAGAAGCTGTCGTGTATTTCCACGCTTAAAAAAGAAAAAGAAAACGCCGCAAAAGAAAGTGAAACAACCGATGTCTTTAGTTCGGGAGCGATTTCCGGTAAGCGGCGGAACGGTTGGGCGGCTCTTACGCCCAGTGCACAAAGCGCGGATCGACCGCTATCTCCGCCCCCCCCGCCCCAGGATCCTCGGCGCAGTTTGGTGGAAATACAAAGCACGTGAGTCCCCGAGAGGTTCTCTACCCGCTAATCCCACCAGTAGAAAAAAATCAAGACCAACTGTTGCTAGGTAGAGTTCGCCCCGACATGTCTCTGTGGCGTTGTTTTTCTCAAATTGACGCCTGTTGTCTGTTACCCCCCCCCCCCCACACACACACACACGCAGCTCTATGGACTCAGCATTAGACTGACCTCATTTGAACTGCAGGTCAAATTTGTCTCGGGTGTAGCCCCCGGACTGGAAGGGTAAAATAAAAAAAATAAAAAAAATTCAGGGCGACTCATCTAAATGTCTCCATATTACATTTATTGACTTCCTTGTCCACCTGCAATGGATGTGTGAAGTGACACCGTTTCCTACTTCATAAAGCCACCAGGATGACAGAATTGATAAACATTCCTAAAATAAGGGTATAACTTCTAAAAGTTTGTGTTTTTAAAAAAAAAAAAAAAAAAGACGACATCCATACATTTTCAAGTTTTTTTATTTTATTTTTCTTTAATTTAGTAGATGGAATTACAAATCTCTTGACGTGACGAATTAAAATTACAGGTCACACTTATGTCCGGTCCAGCAAAAAAAAACAAAAAACAGTTTTAAGTCTTTTAAGTTACACACTTTATTTGTAGAAACAAATTATACGCTCAATCAACAGAGGCATTTCATTACTTATGCTCAATACACACAATTTTTAGTATCAAAGGCTGAAAAATATGGTTTCAAGTAAATAGAAGCAATGTACTACTAATTTACAAATGACTTCAAGCCCTGCATCCACCGCATCCCTCGTATTAAAATAGTAGCCGAATGTTTACAGTCCCCTTAACATGATACTGATATTTAGTTTTGAGAAAAGAAGAATAAGAAAGTCTGGAGCAACGGTGATCCTGTTGATTGAAGGTGTGGAGGGTAATGCTGCTGAAGCTGTGGGCAAACCACCTGGCATCGCTCTGAAAAGAGGAAAGGACAACACGGCATCGTACAGCGGACGACAACAAATCCACATCTGATGGGACATTCCTGGCGCGGCTTCACCGAACGCCGTAAAATACAGGGAGTGAACTCACCAAGCTGGGCCTTTGCGGACAGTTACATGTTTGGCTCTGGAAAAAAAAAGAAAAAAAAAAGCTGGTGAGCCAACGTGGTCATTAGCATGTTTCACACGGCATTTGGTTACATTCTGTCTCATGTGTTTTTGGATATTTAGTTTATCGAGGCTAATGACTTGACTCACCATGTCTGTAATTGTCTTTAAGCATTTTTCTCTTTTTTTTTTTAAATTCTCTATCGGTGAAACATTGACATAACACTGAAGAGAAGATTTCAGCCCTGGTTGATGCATGTGCTCTCTGAATGTTTGTAAGGATCTTATCATTATGTGAAATCGTTTATTTCTTCCCAGTGCCTCTTTTTAATCACCTACTGTGTTTGCAAGACATGCTGATACAGTTTTATTTTTCTGTCCATTCCTTGGTTATGACAACGTTCCACACACAGTTTGGCTGATCCTGACTCACCCCAGGCGTAGTTTTTAACGGTCATCCCATGAGTGACCCTGCAGCCGTAATTCTCTCCGTCTTTGGGTGTGAAGGGCACAGTCTTGGTCAGATGGAAGTGCCAGTTGTCTTTGAAGGCCAGGTCGCTCTGCTTGGCATTGGGGATTTCCTCTCCGTCCTTAAGCAGCTGGATGCTGAGGTCAGGGGGGTGAAAGTCACTAACGTGGCAGATCAGTTGGTTTTCCTTCCCAAACTCCCCTGGCTTAAAGCTGTACACCTGAACCTTGGGTGGACCTGAAGGCAACATGGAGAGGGAAATTATGTCAAACCACCATGAACCACACAGTGTGCGAACTCTACCTGATGCAGCTTCCTGGATGAAAAAGCTCAGTTTTTGTCTGAGCGTCAACTGTTCTCACAATCAATGCCAAGGAGCACTGAAGCTTTTCTGGCGGCTCGGGGCGGTAACACCTGCGTTTTACACGCAACCGTACGAGCAAGTACAAACTAGAGGAACGCCAAAAAAAAAAAAAGGGAAAATAAAAAGGAAACTAATCCACAACCAAGGCGAGGGTCCTTTTGATTTAACGCCGACTGACTGAACAACGCAGCAATGGTAGAAACGCTCCACAGTCCTTTCTAACAACACACACCTAATGTTTTTGATCTGTACCTTTTCCATGTGAACTCACTGGCGCTGAGGGTTTACAAAATGGTTCCTCTGGAGTTTGGCTTTCTGCATGACTCCTCGAAACTCTCCTGCGTATCTGCGTGTACCATACTGAGGCCAGTGGAGGGCGCAGTCACGGCAGAGACAGTGTTACTGTAAATCGAAACTAAATCCAAACTGTTGAGGGGAATTCCAATGAAAAAAACCACGACAGGCCTGTTTTATAAAGTTTCTCTTTTGCCTTTGACTCTTCCAGCAGCTCTCACATTAACCTCTGTGGCTTTATGACCTATTACGAGCAGCTTATTACAGACATGCTCCTTATTTCCCTGCCTTGTGCTCTGTGTCGACCATCAGGCAGGGTTTCCGGCCTTCTTCGGTAAAATGTCGAGGTTTAAGTTTTAGCGGGCGGATCGAAACACACAGTACTCACTCTCTTTGGAGTCCACGGAGCAGTAGAAGGCTGCCAGAGCTGCTAGACACAAGACAAACTTCATGGTCGACCAGTGGTTCGTGTCACAGCCGCCGGTGTAACACGTAAAGTCCTACTTATCACGTAGTACTGATTAGAAACGAAAGTAAAGCAGCATTTATATACAGTTGTTGTAAGACCGCCCACTGCATGACACCAGCCAATCGTTGAGTTCCATCGTATTGTTACTAGGTAAAATATGACCACACAGGTTCCTCACGGACAGGACAGGTTGAGGAAACTCCCTGAGGATCCCCAGGCACCATTTTTCTCTGGGCTTTATTTGTATCTTTTTGTTTTGTTTTGTTTGTTATGATGCCGAGAACAAGTCAAGGTGACATCCGGACCCCGCACAGGAAGGACATGGTTCAGTCCCATAGTTCAGAGACCACTCTCAGCCTCACCCCTGCTTTTTCTTATATGTTTCTTCTTCCTACCCTCTGTTCTTTTGTCCCGTGTTTGCTTATCTATTTTTCTTCCATTCTCTATTCACCCTGATCGCTTCATGTCTTCCAGTCTTTCTTGACCCCCCCACCCCACCTCCCACCTGAAGCAGTGACTGTGTTGTGTATTTACTTATGCTTTTGAGTCGTCATAAGGAAAACTTGCCCCTAGTCTTCCTCCTGTGTTTGCGTGTTGTCCGTTGTTAAGTCAAGTTGTGGCTTTCTTGAAACCAACAGTGGGTCAAGTATTCAAATATGTCAGCACATATTTTTTCAAAGTATTTTTCTATATTTGTTATTGTCTGTTTTGTTTGTGTTTGTTTCATCGATTTGCAGTATGGTTGACGTTTCACGGTCCATTTTACAGCGCTCCCTGAATGATTCCATGATTATGTAAATGATGTGAATCATGTGCTGTGACCGTCACAGTCACCAGATCTCAACCCAGTTGAACACCTATGGGAAGTTTTGGACCCAGGTGTTAGACAGCGCTCGCCACCACCACCATCAAAACACCAGATGAGGGAATGTCTTTATGAAGGATGGTGTTACACCCTCCAGTAGAGTTCAGGAGACTTGGAGAATCAATGCCAAGGAGCACTGAAGCTTTTCTGGCGGCTCGGGGCGGTAACACCTGCGTTTTACACGCAACCGCACGAGCAAGTACAAACTAGAGGAACGCCCAAAATAAAATGGGAAAATAAAAACGAAACTAATCCACGACCAAGGCGAGGGTCCTTTTGATTTAACGCCGACTGACTGAACAACACAGCAATGGTAGAAACGCTCCACAGTCCTTTCTAACAACACACACCTAATGTTTTTGATCTGTACCTTTTGAGAGGAAACTCTCCTGCGTATCTGCGTGTACCATACTGACGCCAGTGGAGGGCGCAGTCACGGCAGAGACAGTGTTACTGTAAATCGAAACTAAATCCAAACTGTTGAGGGGAATTCCAATGAAAAAAACCACGACAGGCCTGTTTTATAAAGTTTCTCTTTTGCCTTTGACTCTTCCAGCAGCTCTCACATTAACCTCTGTGGCTTTATGACCTATTACGAGCAGCTTATTACAGACATGCTCCTTATTTCCCTGCCTTGTGCTCTGTGTGTCGACCATCAGGCAGGGTTTCTGGTCTTCTTCGGTAAAATGTCGAGGTTTAAGTTTTAGCGGGCGGATCGAAAAACAGTACTCACTCTCTTTGGAGTCCACGGAGCAGTAGAAGGCTGCCAGAGCTGCTGGACACAAAATTTTTCACCTTCCATTTTATTTGTATCTTAAATTCAAAAATGAAATTATAATTATATGTCCATATTCTGTCACAAAAACAACTTTTAATAACAGCATTCTAATAGCAATCAAAGACTGAATCTTATGGTCTGCATCCTAAATGTAGCACAAGTAGCCTACTCTGGGGGCCCCGGTTGGCAGTCTACCCAGAGTCCTACTCACTGAACCCTGACTGACTTTAAAATGACATCAGTACATTAAGTGGAAAGAAAGTCTCCCGTTACAAGATGCAGTCATTTATGTTTTGTTTAGAAAGCGACAGAGAGAAAGAGAGAGCGAGAGAGAAGGTGAGGACAAGCATTGAAACAAAAACAAACAGAAACTGACACCGAGCTTTGTTTGCTCTGTATTTCATTGTGGTTACTTTGCTAAATTAAAAAAAGAAGACAAAATTCTCAGCATCAGATCTCTTCACGTGCTGTTACATGCTGAAAGTCAACGTCCACAGTGACAGCATCGACGAGGCCTTACAAACATCAGCGTGCTGGAAATGGGGCCGACCCCCTACACGTGCGGTCGCGTGAGTTGGGACCAGAAGGTTACCGAGGACGAGATGCTGTATTTGGCTTTAGCCTGCTGAGGGCCGGCATGAACCACACCAAAAAACAGGGGCCGAGTTCCTAAGGGTTATAACCCTGGGCCCTGGTGGACTACTCAGGAAGGCAAAGTCTGTGGCGGACACCGAAACGGTGCCTTTAAATCCCAAACATCCAGAGTGCAACGCCTGTTTGTTTGTCTCAATGATCCTCAAAGAAAGACATATCTACTAGCTGCTTGTACACACATCCTATCCTGTACAATACTCAAGGGTGGTGTATCACGTTCTTCCTGCACTGTGCCACCTGAAACTGTTTTTTTTTTCATCTCTAATTTGTCTCTACCACTGACAAACTGCGAGACGCTGAACTGTTGGTTTAGTTGAGTAGCCTGTAGTTTCGGTCCAGACCAGGGGGCATGAAAAGCAAGCAAACAGCATTAGTCTCATGATCGTAATTATTTGGCTAATCTTTTTTTCTCCTTTTTCGGCCGTTTCTCCATTGGCTCATTATAGGAAAGCTGTAACGACTGTAAATGAGCGAATTGCGTTTCATGTCTAAATATAGCCGAATCGTTTTCTGTCGCCTTGGTCGTTGTGTTCCGTCCTCGGCATTGTACATTGAACGCATTCAATAAGGATTATTGACAAAAGGTCTTCGGCGTTCACTCAGCTCTCGGGTGCGCCCTGGCGGTGACAGCGAGCGCTTCCCGTTACACGTCCATGGCTCAGCCTCCCAAACGCCAGTCCCCCCCGTACTCTGGAGAATCCGCAGTAACTAGCTTCCTACTTCGGTCTAGCTGAGAAGACGCCACGGGAACACGATGAGCAGCGAGAAATACCCCAGGTCTTCTATCGAAGACGACTTTAACTACGGCACAAATGTCGCCACAGCCAGTATCCAGATACGGATGGGTGAGTAGAGCAATGTCTGGGTCGTGGCGGGGGGACAGCTCCGAGCTACGTCAGCTAACGCTAGCTAACGCTAGCTAACGCTAGCTAAGGCTAGCTAAGGCTAACGTCAGCTACCGTAGAAACACACAGGAAAATGCACTGCACTGTTGTTAATACAGACCGTCGTCAACAACCACTTATTAACGTTACCTCGGTTTCCCATAAAGCCAGAACAACGTCAGCTAGAAAGCGCTGGTCGAAACTTAGAGAACAGTAGTTAAACCATTGCATTTCCGACATTGTTAGCATTGCTGTGTTGTTTACTGTGTGTGGTTAGTTATCGTTACATAACAGAGGTTGCCTTCAGAAGCTTTACCTGACGTTGTTAGCTCGAGGTATCACCTTAACTTAACGTTCATGTTAAGTTAAACGAGCTGCTCACACTGCCGTTGCCGAAACATGTCGATATTTGTGGTCCGGTAATTGAAGGACGCAAGCCGGCGGTATCCGCCGTATAGCCCCGGTTCAAAAGTATGTGTCGACGGCCGGCTGAGCGTCCAGCGACTGTAATGTTGTCTCCACCGCTGTCTTCGTTGAGCAGACTTCCTAAGGAAGGTGTACAGCCTCCTGAGCTTGCAGATCCTTCTGACCACAGCCACCTCCGCGCTCTTCATGTTCTCCCAGACCATCAAGGACTTTGTCCACGCCAGGTGAGGAGGGTTTGTCCGACCCAGATGTGAGGGACTCCATGTCAAGATGATATGTGACAGTTTCGCGGCCCAGTTAACAGTCAGAGCTTAGAAGCACAGATTTTAATTTTCCCATCACAGCCCCTGAGAAAGAGCGAGTGGTCTTTTCATTCAGATAAGGAGGGAAACCACTCTATTTGCCCTGACATTTTCTATTATCTGTGGGTTTGTGGCGGTGACCATGAGAGCTGACAGCAATACACATTAGTTGCAGATCAGCCACTGATAAAATGCAAACATGTGCGCGTTAAAGGGTCATTTCACCAAATCGCCCCCCCCCCCATATTTCCTCCCTTACGGCCAGTGATATCAAACAAGGCAGGTTTATTTGGATTGGGAGATGCCCTAAAGCTGTGCTACCGCCGCCTAACACTGGGATTAGATCTACAATGTGTGTCTCCAAAGCTAGTCACTAACTGTGCGTATGTATGTTTGTACAGTCCTATTTTGAGTGTTAATCAAAAGTGCCGGCGATGTTGTCTGACTGTGGTATGGTTTCTTCCTCAGTCCTGCCGTGGTTTTGGTTTCCGCACTGGGTTCTCTGGTTCTTCTGCTGGCCCTGGCCGTGTACAGGCACCGGCATCCAGTCAACCTCTACCTGCTGCTTGTATTTGTAAGCATTTCTTTTTTCTTTTTTCTTTTTCTTTGTTTGCAGTCCGTTGAGCAGTGAACTGTTTTATCTCACAGACTCAGTGTTAGAGAATGTAACTTTTAGATGTAGCCGGATGATGAATGTAACATCTGCCAAAGCTGGAGTCTGACTACAATCAATTTTAACGCTGTCCAGCCATGTAAGAGGTGGGTTACGGTGTATATTGACCCCTTCCATTTATTTCCATAGTTCCCAGTTTCATTTTGTGATGATGGATCAGCTGCTCAGTGACCTTTGCAGCAGCCGGTTATCTAATAATAACTGCTAGCTGGTTAGTGCGTAAGTGCCACTAATTGTGTGTTGTTTTTCAGACTCTGCTGGAGGCAGTCTCTGTGGCCACAGCTTGTGAGTCATTTTTTTGAAGGAGTCTGTCAGTTTCCATCCTTTGAGCCTGTTGGCAGACTGTCCTGACTGCGGGGTTTTTCTCTCCGCAGTGACTTTCTATGAATACTCCACTGTACTGCAAGCCTTGTTCCTGACCTGCACCGTGTTTGCTGGGCTGACAGCCTACACCTTCCAGTCCAAGAGAGACTTCAGCAGGATGGGAGTAGGGTGGGTGTTACATACGGTCGCAGGTGGTGGTTTTATCAACACTGCTGTGTCCCTCCTCTAGAGGGAGCCACCATGAGACTTACGGTGTCTGGTTTGCTCTCACCTTACAGTCTGTTCGCCTGCCTGTGGATCCTCATCATTGCGAGCTTCATGAGGGTGAGTGGAATGGCCACACATGAATGTGTTTATTTCCTATGAAAGAAATAGAAAAAGGCTGTAGGAGCGAAAGAACAAGAGAGAAAGTCTGCGTTCAGACAGAAAACAGCGCTTCGGGGGCTGTGCAGCATGTATGCAGCAGATTCAGAGAGAGCACGAATGCATACAGAGATGCACACTGGCTGTTGGCAGTGCAAAATGAGCCAAAGACATCTGCTCACGTTGAAACATGTTTCTTATCTGTGTTGATCCTAAATTGGATGAAGACTCTTCATGAATGTGTGGAGGCAGAAAGGAGCCTTGCACACAAAAACAGACACACCACACTCTGTCACTATCGGGTGTTCTAAAGCCTGTCACTATAACAATGAGCAGTGTTAGAAGTAGATATTTTATGACTTCTGTTATCTCGCTATTCCATCGGCAGAATGTCTCTGGCCCTGTTCATACCTGGCATTAACATGTGTCTTGGGTGGTCTGATCACAAGCGGACAGCTCTAAGTACAGGTGTGAATGCTCCCAAGACACATTGACATCCGTTTGAATATGGCAGCATTCTTTTAGCAGCGCGTACGCGAATGTGTCGAAGGACCGCCTACTCAGCTGACGTCCTCTGCATAAGCGGATGTACGTACTCACTCGCAAACAGATAAAAGTCGCACGAATCACGTAAACTGGCTTTGTTTATTGCGTCTAAAAATCTCCAAAAGCCCATAGAGAGATATTAAAAGTGTGTCAAACATCTTGGGTGATTTGGTTTGTCTGGAACATGCTAAGGAAGAGACCCAGTGTCTGTTGTTTAGATTTCTTCTTCTTCTTTTACCTTCTGGCGTAACAGGCACAGGAAGTTCATTGCTGCCTCCCGCCGGTTAAAAACAACACATTTGGTCTTTGCAAACGGAATTGATGTGTGTGTTTATTTGCACAGAGAGCGGGGAGGTCCACTTTGATCGGATCACCCGAGACGCATGTTAATGCCAGGTCTGAGCAGGGCCTCTGTGTGTGTGCGTGTGTGTGAGCCAGCTGTTGCTAAAATGTTGAAGGGAAGCTTGGGATCATACAGTACCTGCCCGCTCTCCTGTGTTTTCTGGATTTTGGCTGCAGCTCATCTCCTTGCCTGATCATGTACGTTGGGATTCTGCTGATAAACCCAAAGCAAAGGGAAGCTTAAAAGGCTATCGCTACATTAACAGAGCAGTCGTACCTCTGCACAGTCTCTTCAAGGCCCCTGGGCAACCAAAAGTTGCTCCGAGTCTGATTTGTGGTCCTGTGGCAGCCATGAGACAATATTAATAAATAACATTTAAGTAGCAACCTTTTTTTTTTTTTTCATAGTGATACCTAGTAATACCCTCTTTACGTCTAATAAATTCTAGTCTCTTGGATATTTAGCCGTAAACAGGCTGTCAGTTTGTCAATGATATATCAATGTGCATATTGAGTGTTGTACACTATAGTGACAGTGTCAGTGGCTGCTGCACGTGTGGTGCCACACCAGCGAAACTTAACTCAGGGTCAGCAAGCTCGACCAGTTGTTATTAAATAATGAATTTGTTTTTGCTTCCAAATTAACATCAAAACATGGTGTATTTTGTATTCTCTGTCCTAATGGTTGCCATCCCAGCCGTAATGTGTATATATTAATTCAACACAAGCTTCCTCCTGATCCTGCCTCCATCTAACACAAGTGCACAGAAGAGTGCGCCCTGAAACCAATAGAGCGACGGTGCTCATGAGTGACTGGCCGACTGGTCAGTCAACGGCCCGCACGAGTGAGGCTGTCCCTGTTTGTCCGTCTTAGATTAGGTCTAATATTGGTGTCGCCATAGTATGGTAGCATCTGTAGGACACACCCATGCTGACTCCGTCTCTCTCTGCAGTTCTTCTTCAACAGCGACAGCACAGAGCTGGTCCTGGCTGGAGCCGGGGCTCTGGTCTTCTGTGGCTTCATCATCTATGACACCCACCTGCTGATGAAGCAGCTCTCCCCTGAGGAGCACATCCTGGCCTCCATCAACCTCTACCTGGACATCGTCAACCTCTTCCTGCACATCCTGCGTCTCCTGGACTCTATGAAGAAGCACTGAAAGCTGCCGCGCCACATCAAACTGCTTCACTCGGCCCCGGCGGCTTATTGTCGATCCTAGCAGCCCCTCTGGAAACCCACAGAAATACCTGTTCTGTGATCACACTGTGTTCATGTCAGTCATCAAAAGCGAGATTTTAGAGACCAGTCTTCGTAACTAAAATGAAAAAATCCTCTCTGTGCTTGGTGAACTCGTTCCAGCTAGTTGCGTCACATGCTTCTTCGTCATTCACCCAACGACTTCCTGTAGCTGATTGTGCTTGTGCATTAGGTCGAGGAGATCTGCCGTAGGTCGGTGAGGCTGTTTGTTCTGAAACCAGGATGTACTCCTCGTGTCACGAGACAGCTCAGTGACTTAATCGACCGCTGATTTGATGTAGAGCCCACCAGCACCCCCCATTGGCCAAACGGCTGCTCACATTGTTGCTTGGGTGCAAGGAAAACCTTTCCCTTTTCAAAGTAGATTTTTCAGAACAGCAGCAGCTCAGAGGGGTTTAGGGCTTTGAAGTGCATGCCTGGGTTAATTAATATCTGTGATTCTACACATTTTTATGGTGTAAATGTAAATGTAAATGTTAAGTGCTGTAATTATTAAAGAGTTGATTCTGAAGGCTTTTAATAAACACTATGTGATTCTATCCTCTGATTGTTCTCCAGCACCAGGATAGAGCTAAATGTCATGATAGCATTTGCTTCGACTGTAGATTATATCATCATGCGTGATTTAATAAAAGAAAACCACATGCGATGTTTTCATTTTCAAGCTACACCTGCATGACCGTGCACGTTTTGAGCCGCACTAACAGCAAAAACCAACGATTCAGTATCAGAATCCCAACTTGTGCTCTCGCAAAGATTTTTTGCAAACCTTGCAGATTTATTTCATCTGATTCTCTAAATAAATGTGGAGTTTTTACCAACAGACCTAAAGACATCAACTACTGACTTAAAGGGGATGAATACTTTAATTGGATATTTAGTTTTTTATGTTGTACTTAATTCAGATGAATTAGTATAGACTGTTCTCACTTTTACAGTCTTTCTGTTGATTACATCTGAGGGTGAAGGGGGAGATACTTTTCATAAGAACTGTGAGAACAAAAGTTGCCTTGGCGACGTAATACAGCTGGTTATCGACGTATGCCTTTTAATGCTAATAAAGCCTGTCGGTGGAATACATGTCTTTACAAAACTCAGCTGACGCCGCCGTTTCCATGCTCGAAAACCAGGGTTATCGACGGTTGGCGTGTTGTCATGACACGACAGGACTGTGCGTGGCAGACATCATATCAGTTGGAAGGGAAATGTCTGCAGGAATTTATTTGCAGCTTGGAGTCTTCCAAGGGACACTACTCCGCAGCGCAGAACAACACAGGCCTGCACAAACTCAGACCACACACTGTAGTGTCTATCATCAATAAGCCCCTTCAGAGAGAGCAGGGAGTGAATGGTTGCCCCCTGGTCCCACTGGTCTGCAGGAAATGATGCAAATCCAGATAAAATTCCTCTCGGAATTCTTCCCATCTCTTTCGGCAGACTGATGTTTATTCTGCTCTCGACTTCATCCAGGCTGTTACTGCATAATCTTCCGAGGTCAGTCCACAGTCAGCATACATGTCCTGCTGTACCGAGGAGAGTGCATCTAGTCTGTAACAACAGCTCTGATGACATTATAGCAGCGTAGGTGGAAACATTCAGACCATCTGACTCCATATTTGGTCCAAAGTCTTCTCTGGTCAGCTTTGGTCATTCCCTGTTTGCACAGCCCAGTGAAGTGGATGTGGTCTGAAGGTTTTCAGACCCTTGTGGCATCTTGTTAGCACCAAAAATATACTCTATATTAACGTTGGCAATAATAATAACGGGCTATTTTCTAAATCCACACCTTGCCAAAGCTCTGGGCGCTCATCTGTCAAGGGGTTCAAGGAGACATTGGTACTGAGCAAAACCTCCTTTGGACCACGTATTAAAATAATGTTTGAAATGTGGTGGAATATTCCTCACAGGGTCGATTTCAAGTGACCGAGCACGTTACACCAACTGAATATGAAGTATTTTTGAATGTCTGGAACCACTGAGCGTTAAGACAAAATAGTTTGGCTCTGCTAAAAATGGCTCTTCATTCAGGTGCTCACAGTCCTTCCGTGCTCGAGCGTCGTACACGTCTAAAAGCGCACATTCAGGAATTTGCAGCTCTCTCTAGCTCTTCGCATTTCCCCACAAACCCAGGTCTTCTATGAAGTGCCTCTGGGGACAGACATACACCTTGCTGCTAGAACATCGGACCTCTTTCGGTGAGATGACATTTCTTCCTTCATTTCCTGCCATAAAGGCACGTTTTACACTCATTTCCAGCACCCCGTCTTGTTCCGTAGGTTTCTTCCGCTCTGTGTCCTCATGCTCTTTGGATGAGCAGTATAATCAATCATTCCATCAATCATTTTCATGTATTATTATCAGTAACATTACTGATGCGTCAACATGTACCTAGCGTGTTAATGTTGCAGCTGGTGGCGCCTCAACATTATTGCAATGTTACTGTAATGTTGCTTGCATCAAAACAAAACGGGGTCTTCACCATCCACTGAATCTGACCTGGTGGACTCCAGGAAAAGACGGATGCTGTGCTCATCAGGTATGTCATCAGTGAAGACCCACAGCAACAATCAAAACACCTGTCCTCAACTGGTCTCTCAACCGTAGCCTAACAGTCTCGGTATGGAAAACTGAATGTAGCGTACGTATACCCAGTTCACGACGCTGAAAATAAACCTGGCCTCCTGTGAGGGAAATATATAAATCGACGCCTTGCCAGAGGTCTTGGAATTGATCAGTCCAGGGTGGGTTCAGCTCAAATTGCTCAGTTTCAATAAGCTTAAATTTAGATCTAAAAAAATCAAGTCGAGTCAGAAAAAAATGTGGTTTGGTCACATTCGCGCATTAGAATTCAAGATGTGAAATTTCGATCTATACCCTAGGGATGAGCAGTTAATCCCGAATGGAATCTCCATTTACGCTGCTTCCGCACCTGCAGAAATCCAAGCTTTCCCATTTTAAGAGCCCGTCCAGGTCCAGGTGCCAGCCGTGGACGTTTGGGTCTGAATTTCACACCTTGAATTTCAATGAATTTGACCAAGCCTGTTTCAACAAACAGATTTTGGTCTTGACTTGGACGCTTTACAATAGTTTTTACTGAATTTGAGCCGTTTGAATGTAGATTTTGGACGCTTGAATTTTTTGTGAACCCTAGAATATATTGACAGTGGGAATAAAGTTTTTGAAACTTCACAACTTGAAATTGACTAATCAAATTCAAACATTAAGTATTCAGCAGTGGCTAAATTTCACAATTTTTATTTGTTTCAAATCTTTATGGCCATTATTTGCCTCCGTGTTCTCTATTCAATGAATAATCCACAAGACAACAAAGATGAAGAGGGGAGAAAAATAAGCAAATGTTTTTATTCGATTCAGATCCGCCTGAAGCCAAAGACGTGAGCTTTCAAATCTTCCCTAACAACGAAATGTAACTGGTGTCACTGAGACCGTGTAAGACATTTTCTTCCACTGTGAAATAAAGCAGAAATGATGGTTACGTTTTCGGGGGCTGTATGAGTTTCATGCTGCCCACCCACTGAGTGGAAAGTCTGTTAAAGCGGGAGAATCCGTGGGGGAGAAAAACAAAGGAAGTTCTCATCTGACTGTGCTGGACGAGCATCTCATTCATAGATGTTAGTGCTTCAAGGTTAGGCCCCAAATGACCCCCGTCCCCAGAATGTGAGTCAGACAGGACAACACTGAGGTAAACGAAGACACGAAACTTCAGGAAAGAAGAGCTAGGATGAAACATAAAAGACAGACTGAAAGAAAGAGAAGTGATACACGCTGCTAATAACAACAAACAGTAAGTGAAGCATTTCTCATTATTGAGAACTTGAACAGACTCAACGTAATCTGGTGATGAATAACCCAACAGATGGGGCAGAGTAGAGTCATGGGCTAAACTTGGCTCCCAACTCCGCCGTATGGTCTGCCTGTCATTTTAGTACAAATCATCATCCAGAGGACTGCTGCGTGTTAACGTGTCTTCTTCGGGCTTGACAAGGACCCCGTTGCTAAGCTGAGAGGAACGACAGACTTGTGGCGGGAGCCATGTTTTCGGCCACGGGGGCTTAGACAAAACGGGAGATCCTCGGAGAGCGTTTCCACGCGGAGTCGTTTTTCTTCTGTAAAAATGAGCCCCCGTGTGCCGTTGATGCGTTTAAGGCGGTCCCCCTCTGTCCCACTCCCGCCAGGAAGAGCAGCTAAAGCCCCTCGCTATCCTTGACACGGACAAAAAGGGCAGGTTTTCGATCTGAGCAATCGCTCCTCACTGACAAGCCGAGCACGATCGTTTACGGACAGCTGACGGTTGCTCTTGAACGCAGCCCACTTGGTCCACCGCCACTTCCACCCCCTGCGTCATTTCCGCCACACAACCTTCTCCGAGAGTTTTGTCTAAGATGGCGTCAATGCAGTTAACGGATGAGGAGCTTTTCTCCGAATTAAAGCTCTTTGGTTTCACCCCAGGCCCGGTTACCGAAAACACCCGCCCGGTGTATTTGAAGAAACTGAAGAAGCTTCGCGAAGAGCAACAGCAGCGGGGCTCCAGGTCCGGTAAAACCCGTAGCGGCGGGGCCATCAACAGCACCACTGGCGGCGGCAACACGGCGGGATCCAGGCCAGCCAGCCATGACGTCACGCACCTGAGCTCTAACAGGAGACCGGGCCGGAAGTCCTCCGTCCTCGGCTTCAGCTCCGACGAGTCTGACGCTGAAACGCCACTGAAAAGAAAGGGCCTCAATCACAGCGCCAGGGCAGACCGAAGCTCCGGGTTTCAGCAGCAGCCGAAGATAAGGCCCGTTACAACGCGGATCGTGGCTGCTCAGAGTCAGTATGGCGCTGGGAGTACGCTGAATAGCAGCAGTTCTTCCCCGGGTCCGGACGGACAGAGAGGTGTTTCGCTGGGCTGGGGAGTTCGTGCCAGATCCAGCCCTGAGGCGGAAGGGAGGGATTACGACGAATCGGGAGACGAGGACGACTATGAGGGGGAAACGGAGAAGAACTCTCGCTCTTTAAATGGTTGCGGGGCGTCTCACTTGATCACTAGCAAGTTAGCCGGGGATTACTCAGACTCGGACGAGGAGGAGGTTGGGGCCCTTGGCGCCGGAGACCGACATCGGGATAGGTCGGAGCCCAGACGGAGCCAGCCGAAAGCGGCGTTCCCTTCCCACGGAGTCGGCCGAGGGTCTCAGACGGGAGGGGCAGCCAGAGAGGTTAACCCGCCCGGGAGTCGAAACATGGTGGGAAGCCGGAGGGAGGAGGGAGAGGAAGACGAGGCAAAGAGAAGGGACTCGGACCCGTCGGGAGGCTTGCCGAGCCACAACTTTCCCAGGAAGTCCATCTACGTGTCCCTCGCCGAGAACCATGGAAGAGAGGCCGGCAAAAACAACCACGTCGACAGCGAGGACGGCTCCTCCAGGAGCAGCAGCCCTCATAGGTTCAGCATTGGGCTGAGACCGCGTTTCTCCAGCTACAGCAGCCTGTCCCAGCCGTACCGGGGCAACCACTCCAATCACACCGCTCCAAACCACTCGTATAGCCAGGCGGCGCTGAAGCAGAAACTGTCTGTCCCGGAGGATGAGCTGCTTCAGCAATTCAAAAGGGAAGAGGTGGCCTCCTCTGGGAGCTTCAGCGCTCACTACCTGTCCATGTTCCTGCTCACGGCAGCCTGCCTCTTCTTCCTGCTGCTAGGCCTCATGTACCTTAGGATGAGGGGCTCTGGATCCTCGGAGGTGGATGGAGTCAGTAAGTATCCCATCGGATGGTCAGTCGATGCTTTTCCACTGTTTATCCCCTGAGTGCGTAAAAGATGTCCGCTGGCGAGTTAGAGCCAGGTGTTTCTGGCATGGTTGAGGGGCTTGTGTTTGTATGTTTGTTATTCTTTCAGGCATTTTGGCTTTTAGCCTCTGCAGTGATTGTTTGAAAGAGGGATGCGCTTCATGTTAACAGAGCTGCTGAACCCACCTGCTGTGGAATATCGACTAAGACTTCCCAACATGGCAAAAAATAAGACTTTCTCATCCTTTTTTTTTAAGCTTCAGGAGATTCACAGCAACAATCCAATTTTTTTTTCTGCACAAATGTCAAATGAGGAAAAAAAAAACCAAAAGGCTGCTTTCACGCCTGCTATTATTGTGCATATTAAAAAAGGGACAGACTACCCCATCCAGCCATGAGCTATCGCTACTCCATCTAAGCAGAGCTCATACGATATCTTGTCAACAAATGCAAACCGGGACCACAGATCAGCGTGCACAGTCCTGTTTTCCATCTATCCCTCCTGCAGGTGCAATCACTGGATCTGCTTCGTAATAGCCAGAGCCAGCTAGCCATCTGACAGGAACATAATCCTGCCCTCTCTTAAGAAGTGTTGGCACAAATGTGGGTCCAATCCTGACCCAAACATGTCGAAGATGGTGTTTCTGATGTGTTTGTTATCAAGCAAATGCATGCTTTTCAGCCGTCTCCAGGCAGTGGCTCAGAGCTGGCCCCGGACGTTCACCCCTTCCTCCTTGATGTATGGATGAATACAAATGTCCAGACTTCCTTGCACTTGCAGACTTAAAGGGTGCGTTCCCAGGAAGCGAACAAGTGCCAAGAGTTGTCCAAATTCAAAGTTCATCAAGTGCACGGGGACTCTTGAACACACTTTCTCCAGACTTCCAAAGAGTCCATTTGGTGTGCAGCCTTTGCTCAGAAGATTACCCATAATGGAAACCAGCATCAACTTGAGAGTGGAAAAAAAGGAATAATAATATTACTCCATAATAATGATGCTCAAATAATTAAAATAGAGGTCAAGGCCAAAAACTTTCACATAAATTTAGTCAATCTAATCCAGATTTGGAACAGGATTCAGATTCGTCAAAACGCCACCGAACGCCAACCCCGCATCCAAGCAAACGTGGTGTGAATGCATTTCCTTCCATTTGAAACAAATTTGATAAGCCATTTTTTCTTAAAAGTTTGAAACCAAAGGTGTCAAAAATTGTTTCCAGTATTTTTGTCCACCTCATTTAAATACGGAGCAGCAAAAATCCTAAAAACACCACAGTTTACCACCTCAAATATTTCCCTGGATCTCAGCACCAATTAGACACGGTTTCAGCACTTAACATTGTGCATTTGACGAAGGTATGTACATGAGTCAGGTTGCTTGACATTGCACATGGATCTTTACTTTTGTGCTCACATGGTGCTTAACCAATAGTAGTATTCATTCTGTAATGAGCTTGTGAGTATAGTATTACCAAATGGTTTTGTGAAGTGGCTTCAGAGTTGAAGTTTCCAGGCTCCTAAATTTGCTCGAGGAATAAACAGCCAGATGTCAAATTTGTGAATATTACGTGTATAATTCTGTCATGAAATAATTAAGGCTGGAAGTGCCTGGTTGATGTGGTGAGGTTTCAAGGGTTGAGCTTCATGTGCAGACACTGACTCACTTGTTAAGTGATGTCTGAGCTACACTCACATTTCATGTCTCCAAACATGCCGCCTTATTGTAAAAGACCAGGTTTTTCCTTCCACTAATCCAGCTTGTGCCTATTGCATGTTTGGTGTGTTAGGTTTACAGTGCAGTTTTAACGAGCACGCTGTTGTTTCTGTTCCTTGACTCTACGACTTTCTCTCTTGTTGCAGTAAAGAGCCACCCTTTTGGCGGCGAGTTTGACTCTTCTTATGTAAGTAGATATTTTCCTCT
Source organism: Xiphias gladius (assembly GCF_016859285.1). Taxonomy (NCBI): domain Eukaryota; kingdom Metazoa; phylum Chordata; class Actinopteri; order Istiophoriformes; family Xiphiidae; genus Xiphias; species Xiphias gladius. The sequence continues at coordinate 20,890,324 of NC_053401.1, read as the reverse complement.
GACCCCCCTCTTCTACTTCTGTGTACAACAAAGTTGTGTAGCAAAGTTTTTGTTCAAATATTCAGAGCACAGGAAATGCAATGTACTTGTTTATACTTAATGTGGAATTAGATTGGAGGCATAATGGATGTGCCATGGTAAAGAATTTACCTTGCTCACCTGGCCATGCTGTGAACAGTCCCAGAGGCAGCGCCACCTTTCAAGCTCCTGATAGTTTTTGGGATGTGCACATTGGCTCGAAAGCTAGAGAGTGCTTATTGTCTTTTGTTTTGTCCACTCCATTTATATCAACGAGGGTAGCTCAGAGATCCGAACTGTAAAAACAGTTCACCTAACCCGATACTGAATGCTACCAATAACTCACATGAGCTTCCAAATTCATTTTTAGACTTCACTAAATCTCAGGTTCTATATTGTGAAGATGTCCAGAGCCGAACCGGGCATATTTTAATCCATTGGTATCTGCTGAAATAAAGCCGACCAAAATCCGATCCTTTCTTCACTCTACTCTGTTGTGTTGTTTCCACCTCGGCCTGCTAGGGCTGCAGTGCTGCGCTCCTATGACAGCCGGCCTCTAGAGTGCAGCATTCTGCTGCATATGTGAGTGAAAATTAGAGTTTGCAAAGGCGGAAAATTATTTGGGCAATAATTTGAGTGACTCTGAGTTCAAACACTGAGACATCTGCATTTGCTAAATTCCAACATTAATCATAATTAGCAAAGAGCAGTGTACAGAACATCCGGATAGCAGCTTCTCATTTTTAGCTGACAGTGACCATCACTTTGACCAGTTACAATGACAAATGTCGCAGGCAGCAGATCATATCGGCGGCTATGAACTAATGTTGATTCTGTGAGTAACTCGAGGACCTGCTATAGACGTGCCTCTTGTCTGGTTAAACTGGTTCTGCAGCCTGTGTCTGTGCTGAGCCAAACATCGTTTGTGATGGAAGCTCTGTTGTATTACACCACTGTATAACAGCAAATTGACCGAGCGTTTCTGTAGTTCCAACAAATCCGACAGACAGATACGTCTTCTCTCTAGCTAATCGTGTCAAGTCCATTTCCCCGTTTAACTTTGATATTTAATTAAATCTATAATTTAAGATAATGAACATAATAATTTTAAAGCTGGACGTTCAGTGTTTGGATCAAGTAGTTCGTGAAGAATAAAGTGTGCCATATATAGTAGCGACAGTTGTTTTCTCAGTGTGTCAGTTAGTAATTTAATAAACATTTAAGTAAGTAAAAGATTGGATCGGACTTGGCATATACACAATGTAAAAGGACTCGGATCGGTGCTGGGGCCAAACAACCTGATCTGGACATTGCTACTAGATTGTAATATTTTGCATCCTCCCCCCTTTTTTTTTCTTTCAGCTATCAAAGTGCCATCAGAAAGGTCTACAAATAAATGAACAAATTAATGCAGTTGGGTTTGTGTGTCCACTAAGTATTTATTGTTTGCAGGACAAGGCAGAGAAGGACCTGATCCTAAAGCTGCTGCTCAATCTACACGACCACCTGGCCCACATTGCTGGTAGCTATAAAGTCTCTGCACTGCACTCTGACTGACTGACTGACTGAACAGCTGTGCAAAGTATAGACTTTTCTGTTAGTCCAGTTTCTCACTCTGATGTCAGTGTGAGCATTGAGTCTTTTTCTTCATTAACCATGTTTGATCTCAGTTCTTTCACCTCATAAATGCTTTGTTTAGCTACTCCAACTTTTGGTCGCGGTATCAGTAAACATTGATTCATGTTAATAGGCATTCAGATGAAACTGCCTATCAAGCCAGTAGAACCAATTAATTAGTAGATTCATGAAGACACAGCCTGTAACTATCCCTGCCCACTGCAGGGCCAAGTGCGATTTGCTGTAATGCAGTGAATATAAGTTGAAATGTATAGAATGTATTCCCAGACCATACAGTTAGGTATGTAAGTACTTGGACAGTGACACAATTTTCATAATTTTGCCTCTGTTCACCACCACAATGGATCCGAAACGAAGCCATCAAGATGTGATTGAAGTGCAGACTTTCAGCTTTAATTCAAGTTGTTTAACAAAAGAAATAATTTTTATTAACCGTTTAGGAACTACAGACATTTTTATACATAGTCCCTCATTCTCAGAGGCTCAAAAGAAATTGGACAATTGACTGGACAGTTTCACGTCCAGGTGTTGCTGGTTCCCTCTGTATTTCATGACCTATTTAGCAGATAATAGGTCTGGAGTTGATTCCAAGTGTTGAATTTGCATTTGGTTGCTGTTCATGGCAACTCTCAATATGCAGTCCAAAGGGGTGTTGATGCAAATGAAGGAGGGCTTCATTAGGCTGAAAAAACCAAACAAACCTATCAGACAGATAGAAGAAACTTTGAGAGGCCAAATCAACAATTCGGTACATTCTTAAAAAGAAGGAATGCACTGGCAAACTCAGCAACACCAAAAGGCCCGAAAGACACGACTAAAGACTAAAGTGGTTGATCACAGGATTCTTTCCTCGGAAAGAAAAACCTTTCACAACATCTAGTCAGGTCAAGATCGCCCTGGAGGAGGCAGGTGTATCATTGTTAAAGTCTACATCAAGAGATGCCGTCATGAATGTAAAGAACAGAAAGAACAGAAAGTCCAGATTAGACACAGAAAACATTAAAAAAACCCTCCCTAGTTCTGGGACCAGATTCTTAGGACAGATGAAACCAAGACTAACTCGTACCAGAATGATGGGAAGAGAAGAGCATGGATAAGGAAAGGAACAGCTCATGATCCAAAGCAGCCACATCATCTGTCAAACATGGTGGAGGTAGTGTTATGGCATGGACATGTATGGCTGCCAATGGAACTGCGTCACCGGTGTTTATTGATGATATGACTGCTGATAGAAGCAGCAGGATGAATTCTGAAGTGTATAGTTCTAAACTATCTGCTCAGATTCAGCCAAATGCTGCAAAACTGATGGTGCTTCACAGTAGAGATGGATAATGAACCAAAACACACTGCAGAAGCAACACAAGAGCTTCTCAAGGCAAAGAAATGGAAAATTCTTCAATGGCCAAGTTAGTCACCTGACCTCAACCCAACTGAGCATGTTATTCAATGACTGAAGACAAAACTGAGGGCAGAAAGACCCACAAACAAGCAGCAACTGAAGGCAGCTGCAGTAAAGGCCTGGCAAAGCATCTCAAGGGAGGAAACCCAGTTCTTGGTGATGTCCATGGGTTCCAGACTTCAGGCAGCCATTGACTGCAAAGGATTTTCATCCAAGTATTAAAGGCAAAATTACGAAAATTGTATCACTGTCCAAATACTTATGTCAGTAACTGTATGTTGCCGGTCTTCTAGTTCTTTGCAACTACAGTGACAGTGACTCAAAGAAGATGATACATTGTCTAGTAGTCAACCAAAGAAAATTATGGTCAACTGAAATCGAACCGACTATTCAACCAATCGATTGGTCGCAGGGAAGAAAAATCTGTACGTTATCTCTAGATGAAATAAATCGGCCACCTACCTGGTTGCCTTATTAGCCCAAATCAATTAGAAATAAACATAAAAAGCCAGTATTTGAAGCATATTAAATCATTTTAACCTAATTATTTTATACTGAAATGATAAGAACAGGCTCAGAGCCGACCAACGTGCACCTGCCCATGAGAATTGGGTGGGGCGAAAGCATATCGACCGACCAGTTGACCAGCCGTTCAGGAGAGGTTAGCAGAAGTGTGCTCTTTTTCGTCACTGACGGTTTGATACTGTTTTTACAGGCCAGCATGACTGCGGAGACCAGAAGTGTCCAAACAGGAGTCTGTCCATGGACGAGGCCTCCGCGTATTTACTGGTACGTCCCAGCCCGTTCAACCTGAAACACTTGCTGTCACCATCACCACTGTGTTATTCGAACAAGCAGAGATTTCACACTACACAGCAATGTTTTGGGGGTCACAATGGCCAATTCCAAATTTTTGGAATTTGCATATCAGACAGGGCACCCTGGGAGCTTGAGACGTCTTTTTAGCGAAGTCTGTGAATATTGCACAAGGGTCACTTTGCAAGAATACAGCAGAGTGTATTTTCCAACATGTTTCCTCTGGTTCAGATGTGTTGAGCCTAGTCTGAAGGCAGGATACAAGAGTGATGCTGAATGAGAGTAGAGAGCATTACAGAACCAGTGTGTTTGTTTCATCTAGAGGGTGGAGGAGCAATTTTAAAGTTGCAGTATTGGCTTTCTCTCTCACTCCAAGATGAGTCTTTATCCGACCCGGAATGACTTTTGTCTTGGACGTGGTGTCCATGTGTGCGATGAAAGGCACCATTCATCACAATCACTTACATTTACTATCGAGCAAACACTGCAGTGTGTTTTCTCTCCGTGAGAGCAGAGCTTAAAAGAAAAGCCAGAGAGTATGGAAGGTTACTGACGAGCAGTATTAATAAAGCAGCGGCCTTGAGAGTGGAAACTCGTGGAAGCTTGCGTAAGCGCCACAGTGGAAACTGATTTGTGCCGTTCCTCTCATCAGTAACATGTGTCTTTTGTTTAGGCCCAGAATCAGGAGTTTGAAGGCTTCATTCATACTTCTCTGGAGTGGATCATCCGGGCGGGCCAGGATGTTGGGATAAGGTAGCTCACGATATACGTTTTCATGCTGATCGCAAGCTTTGCAGAGCTCCTGATTGTGTGTGCATGTGATATCTGTACTCACTCTGTGTGTGTGTGTGTGTGTGTGTGTGTGACAAGGCTGACTGGGCAGGTAGCTGATGATCCAGTGACTGATGTGTCTGAGATCTCTCGGCTGGAGTCCACACATCCCAAGATGCCCTTCACATGCCGCTTCCGCCGGGCCCTCCTCACTGTCGTCAGCAGAGTCTTCCTCATCGCAGTTGGTGAGATGAACCACAGCAGGCCTGAAACATGTGGCGTGTACATCGCAGCTAATTAATGTGTTCCCAAAGCGCAGTGATTGATGAGTGTACCTACACTTGTCACAGCTGTACTGCCAGGGTCATTAATGACGACTAAATGTAACTGACACCAATAGACAGTTAAAATATCGTGACAGAGATGAGACGGCAGCAATATATAGCATGTTTTCCTGCCTAAAGTTGTTTTTTTTGTTGAGCGAAAATACTGCTAAAGAAGATAAAGATGCAAGTAAGGATAAAGACCTGGAAAAAGATAAGAAAAATACTTGTTATTCTCCAAAGTAATGTAAGCTCATGTGCAGGAATACAAAAAGGAAATGTAAATCATCACAGTATCAGACAGGTACTCAAATAAGCAGTGGAATTTTATTTGTGCACACTGTTGCTGGTTGGTATTAGATGAAAAGTCAAGGAATCAATAGAGTCAGCAGCGGACCTCAAATATTTGCCTCGGTCTATCCAGTATTTGTCAAGAGTTTTGTAGTGTGAACCAAAGTGGTAGACCAACCCACGCTGCCACTCCTAAAGCCTGCCGTTGTACGGCTAACGGCACATCTGCACAGGAGGCGTTCCCAGGCTTGTTTTAATCAGTCCAGCTGTCCACACAGGCCGCGGAACGGCTGTGGCGTGTGTGGGGCTCTGAGCGCTGCCAAAACACGAGTGACCTACACTCAATTGTGTGCCTGAACGCATCCTGCGTATACAGATGGAGCACAGAAGCTGCTGCTGCTCTCCTAAAGTGCTCTTTTCCATGAGCAGCTTGTGTAGGCATGATGTAAAACATATATCAAACAGCAGGTACAATGAGTTGCACTACACACAGTATGTTAATATAGAAACTATAAAATAAAGTGTACTACATATCATTAATTAAGTAACAAAGAAATTGTCTTTTTTTGATAATACCACTAGGAGTCACCGCAGCTAGAAATGCTAAAATCCTACACACAGTCTTTTAGGAAAAACAAAATGTGTTTTGTTGGTTGATACAGGGTTAGAACATCATTAATCGATAACACAGTAGCTGAAAAAAAGACTTGCTGAAATAAGTAACCTTACACTTATTTTTTTCATAGTTAACTGCTGACGGATCAGCCGTAACAGTAGAAGCAGTAGTGGTAATTATTATTTCAACAGAGTTTTGCTCTCCACAGCAGTGGAAAGAGTTTTTCTTTAAAGATTTTTTGGGCATTTTGCCTTTATCTGACAGCTGAGTCTCTAGAGAGAGACGGGAAACAAAGGTAGAGAGAGAGAGGGGTATGATGTGAGAGACGATCGTCCACACAGACGAGAATCGAACCGTGGACGTTGCGGTTATGTTGGTATGCGCTTCAACCATTTGCCACCAGATGCCCCAAGTAGCTGTGTTTGAACCCGTGAATCCTGTGTGTGTCTCTGTGCAGCGGTGGGCTGTGTGTGGAGTGTGGTCTGCTACGTGAAGTATCGCTGGAGGAGAGAGGAGGAGGAGACCAGGCAGATGTACGACATGGTGGAGAGGATCATCGGTAAGGAACACCGCACATACACCTGACTGTCAAACAGGGGAATGAGTGCGCTTACAGAAAGCGTCTGCTGTCACTGCTGCTCGCTGCCTTACACGGACACGAGGAAGTAGTTATCACATTCATCTTTTTATCCAGTACCAAGATGGTCTCCAGCACGTTTCACTTCGAAGGGCTTGAAGCAGTGGCAAACTGAGAAAACCCTTAGCTTTGTCAGAAGTGATAAAACAAAAACTACCCGTGATAAATTAATAACATGAGGTACGAATATACAGAGACATTGAATCACATATCCAGTATCTTTACAGGGGCTTCGGAAAGTAGTCAGACTCCTTCCCTTTTTGCACACTTTAATGTGTTGTACATTTATTTTTAAATTGAGAAGATTGCCTTTGGCCCATCAATCTACACATGATAACTCATAATGACAAAGTGAAACTATGTTTGCAGAATTTTTTTTGCAAATTTATGAAAAATCAGAAACTGAAATCTCTCATTGACAAAAGTATTCAGACCCCTTGCTCTCTGTCAGGACAAAATCCAAGGAAGTCTCTGTAGACCTCTGAGATAAAACTGTGGCGAGGCACAGATCACGGCAAGGGTAAAACACCATTTCTAAAGCTTTGAGTTTTCCAAGGAGCACAGTGAATCAATAACTGTGAAATGGGAGAAGTTTGGAACCACCAGGACTCTTCCTAGAGTTGGCCGTTTGGTCAAACTGAGTAACCGGGCAAGAAGAACCTTGGTCAGGGAGGTGACCAGGAACCCAACGGTCCCGCTAACACAGCTTCAGAAGTCCTCTGCAGAGATGGGAGACACTGGGGTGGGATCAGGACATGTCTCCTGTCTTTCCTCGAGTGGCCCAGCCAAAGCCAAGACTTAAACCCCACAGGCCATCTGTGGAGAGGCCTGAAGATGTCAGTTCACAGACACTTTCCATCCAGTCTGACGGAGCCTGAGTGGATCTGCCGGGAAGAACGAGAAGAACAGTCCAAATCCAGGTGTGCAAAGCTTGTAGAGACTCACCCAAGAAGACTGGAAGCTGTAACTGCTGCCAGAGGGGCTTCTACAAGGTCTGAAGTAACGGTCTGAATAAGTTCGTAAATGAGAGATTTCTGTTTCTGATTTTTAATAAATTTGCAAAAAAATTCTGCAAACATAGTTTCACGTTGTCATTATGGGTTATTGAGTGTAACTCGATGGACAAAAAGGCAATTTTTTCCATTTAAAAATAAATGTAGAGCACCATAAAGTTGTAAATAGTGAAGGGGCCCGAATACCTGGCGAAGCCACTGTATATGTAGATGATGTCCTAGTGATTTGTGACGATTGAAACCAGAAGCTTTTTCTCTGAACACGGCATTTTGTCATCCTGCTTTAATCCTTTATTCCTCCTAATTTTTTTTCAACCACCTTGCGTTGTTCAGACGTGTTGAGGAGCCACAGCGAGGCTTGCCAAGAGAACCAGGACCTGCAGCCCTACCTGCCCATCCCCCACGTCAGAGACTCCCTGGTTCAGCCCCAGGACCGGTCAGTACCAACACCGCCACAGCTCGATCTGCATCCAGATAGAAAACTTGACAAGTGTTAAGAACAGTATATTAAGGCCTGAAACCAGCACCTGCCATACAGCAAATGGAAGTCAAAACCAAAGAATGTATTTGAGCTCGCCCCCTGATTTTATTTCCCTGTGCTTAATAAATGTTTATTAAATGGGAGCTTTATTACCGTGCTATTCTAAGGAGGGGGAACTAGAGATGCATTTGATGCGCGTGCGGTGTAGCCGTCCTGTTAATGTGCAAGAGTTGCAGAAATGTTACTTTTTTAGGAAAAGTGACTTGGGAGTTTATCCAACCATGAACCTGACTTTTAAAATTGCCAGCACTTCGATAGAAGTGTGTGTCTGAAAGAGACCTGGACGTGGTGTGCAGTAATGATAGTTTGTGTGTTTACTGCCGAATGTTGTAGTCTTCAGTGCATTGTGTTCCTCAAAGGTCAATTTCGATGAACCGTCTGCCTATCGATCTATCAGGAGGATGTGAGGAAGATGTGTCAGAAGTTGTGATATTTTACAGGAAGAAAATGACGAAGATTTGGGAGCGGGCCGTCAGCTTCCTGTCGGCCAACGAGTCCAGGATTCGAACAGAGAATCAGACGATTGGTGGATCGGACTTCCTGGTCTGGAGGTGGATCCAGCCTTCTCTCGGTTGTGACAAGTCCTCCACGATGCCCTCTAAAGTCTGGCAGGGGAAAGGTAACGCACACTAAATATTTTCTTGCTCAAGAGAGCAATTCACTCAAACTAATGAGTCCTTCAGAAACCTGAAAATGCAAGGTACCGTGGGTAAACATATTTAGCGCTGGCAGCACAACATCACTGCCCCCTCCAGATTGCCCCTGGCAGTGGATGTCTGGTAAACAAGCTGCTTCTGAGAGCCCCAGCAGGCTCTGTGCGGCGCCCTGCGTCCAGTCTCCTCTGTGGGGGTGTTTGCACTGTCTGAAACAGTTTGTGTGTACATTCTGGCCTGAGCCGAGTTCTGGTCCATGTGGGAGTTGCCACTGATCCCTGACACTGTAGTGGGTGTTATTTACCAATCCGCTTCTCAGAATTTATCCCGGGAGACACAGGAAGAAAGGGGGGAAAAAAAATTGGGGGTGGTATTGCTCTGGTCCGTCCTGATCTCTCTGATTACCTATACTGTGTTTATGTTTTTTTGTTTTTTTTATGTTGTTGGATGTCAAAACTAGTGTGAAATATGTTCATGGCTCATAAATAGTCTCATATTTTAACCAGCATCCATTACTAAGGTGGTGTGCTGCAGATAAAACCATTTTATTATCACTTCAGCATCTGACAAAATGAACTTAAGTACAGGTTAATGACGGCAGCTGTGCTGTGAGCTCTGCCATATTGACATTTAAAATGAGTGATGACAGGAAGTGTCAGCCACAAAGCATCCAAACGAGCTGTAAACATGTATTCAGTGAACTGTAAAACACAAAAAATGCGGGCAAAACCACTCTCGGATTTCGGGAGGGACGTGTCGGGTCCGTGCGTGTTTGTGCGGCCCGCCGCAGGAAGCGTGCGGCCGGCTCGGATCCCTACACTTTGCTTAACCCGGGGCCTGTAAACTGTAAAGGAACCTTGTTCGGCATTGCTCCGACCCAAGACAACATACTTTGACTGCGATTCCCTTCCCGGTTACCGCCAACACACGTTCACTGCACTGTAGTGAACCAGCTGTGCGTTCCGACGTGATCTTCGGCTCATCGAGATTGTTCTCTCTCGCCTTCAGCTTTCCCTCTGGACCGGAGGAATTCACCTCCCAACAGCCTGACTCCGTGCCTGAAGATCAGAAACATGTTTGACCCAGTCATGTGAGTACTGTCGGTAGCTACCGGGCTTGGTCTTCTCCCAGATTTGACTTCCTGATTTTGACGTCTTTGTATCTGCTATTTCAGGGAGGTCGGGGAGAACTGGGATCTAGCCATACATGAGGCTATACTGGAGAAGTGCAGTGACAACGACGGCATCGTCCACATCACTGTCGACAAGAACTCACGAGAGGTTTGCTCTATTGTCCTATGATTGATGAGCAACGCTTCATGTCTCTGTCCTCTACGCCGTTAGCTGCCAGGGTGTGACACTGTGCCTCCTGCTCTCTCCACAGGGCTGCGTCTATGTGAAGTGTCTCTCTGCAGAGCACTCAGGGAAAGCCTTCAAGGCACTTCATGGCTCATGGTTTGACGGTAAATCACACACTTTAAGAACACTTACATTCACAAAGAGAACAACAAGGAGGAGTGTTGATGGGTGTGTTGCCACAGGTACAAGTGAGAGGTTGATTTACCATCCAGGAGGTCCAGTTTGGATAATCATCCATGAGTTTTGAAGGCTGATCAGTCACAAAACACTGAACAGCAGTTTGTAATACTATGAGACAGAGGGTTACATCTCAGCGCAGACCTGTCGCCAGAGGAAACTAACTGCAGGGGCCTTTTGCCCGCGTTACAAATGATATTTCTTGTATTTTAACAACATCGTAGCGCAGAATTCAGCCATAAATGGATTAATTTCTTACACTGTTGGAGTGTTTCCTTATGCAAGACTCATAAAGGTTATTAAATTTCCTAAATGAAAGACCTGAGACAGTGTCAGTTAGTATTTTAAAAACTCGCTGGATGAGAAAAATGAGAGTAGCTGACAGGCCGGTAGATTAATTCTCTCCTCCATGCTGCCTGTTCATAGTGTTTATGTGGAAACTCAACTGGAGGTTCGCTGGCTCCAGAAACACTGGCACAGCTCACTGCACACACAGACCTGATGTAGCTGCTAAAGTGGCAACTCACAAGAGGGCACAGATACACCGCCCTCACAGTCCAGCCGCTGAGACTCCATCAGCATAGCTTCTTTGAAAAGCTTTATAGCCCCAAAAGCCATGTCACTTTCATTTGAGTCCCCCTGGGCCCTGCCCATACAGACGAGTCTGCTCAGTCTGGTTCTGTGGTTTTCACCTCTGTCTTCCCAACCGCAAGACACGAAGGTCCGCTTGCACGTTGGATGGGTCAGTGAGGTGTGCTGCCAGACGATGGCGCATTACGTGGGCTAGACGAAGCCGCTGGACAACCCTGCGTTTTGAGCCCTTCGGGGAGCCCAACGCAGTGGTCACAGGGCAGCATAGAGGCGGGGGTGTGGTTCCCCACAGCTCTAAAGCCCAAAGTGTTTCTGTCCGGTCTAAACGGCGGCGCGAAAAGCCTGCCGTCAGAGAGAGGAGCGAGATGCATGAATCATACAAACGGGGACAACAGCGAGCACTCTCGGGCAGTCTCTCCTTGAAGCTGTTCACGATGTCGCCCTTGGTTGTTCATACAATAAATGACAGAAGCACTTGCATGAACCCTCCTGTATAAATGTATGTACAGTTCCACACACCTGACCAATCACTGTGTGAAGCGGCCGCGATTGGCAGATTGTTTCGGAACGTTACAGGATGTAGCCCCCTATTTCAATGCTGGAAAATTGGGCGGAGGAGCTTTCAGATGCCGCTAGATATTTGGTTTTTAAATTCAGTATTTAACAACCTGGGTTGCATTTAGAGTGTTGTATCATTTGTAGAAAATATTTAGGGACAGTGGCAACGAAGTGAATATATCTCACACCAAACTACTGCATGTAGTTTTCTAGGAAATGATGATCGACAGGTAAAATGTGATTTATTTCCAAGAGACATCAGACCCTCCTCCTCTCTCACGGTGTATTATCCAAGATACAGACACAAAGGGAAAATAATAGATGGTGCAGGGAAAAAAAAATTCTAATGATTAAAATTTGTTTATGGTTCTTTTATTAATCAGACCCACTATTTTTAGTTTGATGGTAAAACAAAATCTAAAATACAACCTGTCAGTAGTCGTCGATCATCTGAGCAGATAACGGCACCAGTGTGTGGGAGGATTGTACGAGAGTTGAAACGGCCGTACGAGCTTCCCAAAGCACAGTTGGCGCCCAGCACCCATTGAAGAGCGCTGTAGTGAGTGGTCAGTGACGGTGTCCTGCTTTCGGTTTGACAGGTAAGCTGGTGACGGTAAAGTACCTGCGTTTGGACCGATACCACCAGCGCTTCCCACAGGCCCAGGGCTGCAGCACGCCCCTGAAGGCCTCCAGCCTGCACCTGAACACCACATGCGCCATGGACACTACGCCCTGCCTGCAGCACCATGGCTCGGCCAACTCGTCGGGCTTCTCGTGAGATGGCCATTAGCATTAGATTTAGCATTCTCCTCTGTGCCCTCCCAGCATCACAGCACCAGTCTGCTGCTGCTCCTTCACTGCTTTATAACGGGGAAGACTTCAGTCTGTGCCACGGGAGAGCTTTTTTCGTTTGTTTGTTTCGTTTTTTGTTTTTTTTTCCAACACAGGATCTTTGCAAGAAAAGCTGTTCTGCGTTGCAGTGTTTTTCTATAATCTTTGTATTAGAAATGTCATGGATTTAACAAGGAAGCAAAGCTCTTCTGGAATATTTAAGATGTGTGCAGATACTCCAACCCTCCCTCCTTCTCTTCCACAGTGTAACTAACTGATCCCATGATGGAATTCATTTGGGCACTGTATGAAAATGGCTGCATGTTTCAGAGTATGCCTCTATGTAAGCTTTCAAAACCAACACAGTGTGGATGTTGATTTCCTGAAGATGTTCGATTGTACTCCTTGTTATTATTATTCTGATTATTATTATTTAGTCAAGTGAGGAAGGCATGAACAGATTTGCAGAGGGTGTCCTGTAAATACATATGAATGGTGGCACAATCGTTATTACATCTCCTGTATTAAAAGCAAACCATAAGCTCACCGTTTTTCTTGCTGCTCACTTACCACAGCGGAGTACGGCTGTATGCGGAGGCAAACGCTCCCTGAGAGGCTGAGGTAGCACAGATACACACGCAACCGCTCGGGTGGTAGAAGCCAGCGGCAGTGAGCCACTGTGTGTGTGTGTTGTTGGCTCCGCGTATCCATGTACGGGCTTTTCTTTCCCTTTGTCCTTGATTTGGTCCGAGCGTCCAGCAGTGGTCCCAGACTCTCAACTGTGGAGGGGCATACCAAGGTCAGGGAGCGTACCTTTTTAACAGTCACCTGAAACTTTCTACTGCAGATATAATCCAATATATCCCCAAGTTATTATCATTATCACTTATTATATTTATTATTTACCTCTTTCAAGTTGGGTATTTTTTTTTTTTACCGTTGGTGCAACCCCCCCCCCTCATGGAATTGTACTCCCACACCTGTTCTGAACGAGCGGTGTGTCCGTGGCCGACAGACCAGAGGGAGGACGCTGAAGCCAGAACGTTTCACGTCTCGTCTCATCTCATTTTGGCGAGACAGACGGGCGTCTCCTGCCGCGATTGGAACCCGATTCCGTCGCTGCCGGTCTCTGTTCGTATCAGCCTCTGGTAACGATGCTGCCGCGCTTTGTGTCAGGAGGAGCGCTGTGGGAACGTTGACAGTTTGTAACACTCAATTCTAAATGTCCCAGCCCCTGTAAGGAGACTTTACCAAACTTAGGGATTCCTGATTGCTTGTGTTTGTTTTTGTTTGTTTGTTTGTTTTTTACAGCATCCGTGTATCCAGAAAATGCTAAAAAAAACCCAGGAGACGCTAGACACAATTACATTTTTTAATGCAGTGAAATTGAAAGTTGGATTCAGTATTTGCAGTGTGAAATTGTACAAAATGATGCACATGTCAAATGTTCAAAATCTGCTGCAGTAGGTAGCAGACAACCCAACAGTGCCTTAAATTTGTGCTTTTTTTAAAACTGGCACTGCACTACTGGACAATGTACTGGACTTGAGAAATAGAAACCGTTCAAAGGGTGAGTAAGGCCTGCCATAGATGTAGTTTTGTTAGTTTCCCATCTTCAGATTTGGTATTTTGTAGCAGTTTCCTTTGATATTAAACCAAACGCTTCTCTCTATTTATTTCCTTATTTTTTTTTTTTAAACAGCCATGGTGATGTACTATTTTAATGTCACTATACCTGTTACATGTGTGTCATAACTTTATTTCATCAAGAATCAACCTTACATCCACTTCCAAACAATTGTCGGGATGTGTAAACCAAGAAAAATAAAGTGAACACTTTCAGAATGAAGCCAGCGGTCGGTGCATCACTGTAATCCCGTTTTTGTTCTCCAGCAGGGACGGCGCGCCGCCGTGGGTCTGATGTGAGGGCCCCTCTCCGGGCTTGTGCCTCACCTCTGATGTGTTGGATGTAAACACCGTACCTTGATACAACTGTGGTCTGAGCCAATACGCGCGGCTTGGTTTCCATTGCATTGTACGTTTGGATTCACCGGAATCCCTAACCTGCGAGCCAGACCGGGGAGGTGTAAAACACTGGACATTTAAAAGAGGGCAGATGTTTTAACGAAATTTCAAACATTTAAACAGCTCAAATTCAAGATTTATTAGGAGTTTTTACATTATAGTTTCTTGTGCTTCTCTGTCGGTCGGGCCCTGCCAGGTCCCCCCACCGCACCTGCAACTGGTTCTCTTGGATCTTTTTCTTGTATTGGAGTCAGGCAAACTCTCCCCCCTGTTCATACGCTGTTAGTTCTCCCGGAAACATTCACGCTCCCAACAACAGATGAGAGGTCCTTTAAGTCGAAATCTGCAAAAAGCCCGGTTTGCACTGTGATGATGGCTGTCCATCATCACCATCATCATCATCATCATCACCACCATCATCAGCGGTGTCAGTTGTGGGAACTGCTTTATTGATCCGAGGCAGTATTCCCTGCGTTGTAACAGAAAAAAATACAGGCAAAATATAGAACTACTGAATTGGGAAGTAACCCAATAGTTTTTGGTGTATTTATGATCTTTTTTTAAAAAACTCAGCTCGGCTTATCATGAAGTGTTTAATCCTGCTGCTTCCTTTTTTTTTTGCTGCTATTTTATTTTTTATTTTTTATTTCATTCCAGCACTTTTCGCCGAGCGCGTTCGCCATCCACCTTGACTCTGACCAAACAGCCGCGTACACCTGTGCTTCGGTAGCTTCGTCGGTTAACGCCGTTTTGTGTCCCGCTCGGCCGCCGTGCCCGTGTTGAGGATGCTGTTCACGAGTCCGGAATGAAGTGAGCGCGGCTGTCGGGTCCTGCCGTCCGGTGGCATTGTGATGCGGCGGGGCCGCTCTCCGCGAGCAGAGCGGACGCTGAGCGGGGTCCTGGCCATAATTGGAGATGCGCGGGCCTCCCGTCAGCGTGCAGCCTGTTGATCAGCGTCCTAGCCCGTGCTAAGCTCATGTGCCGAGGACCCGCCGCCAGACTACCGCTAGCCGCACGGCACCTCACCGTCACCGTCGCCCTCCTGCTGCCGCTGCTTTCCCCCGGTATGTCAGCGTCGTCCGTATTTCTGTCTCGTGTGTTTGGTGTTTCGGCCACGAAGGGCCCCGTATTCACGGTTAGCATCAAGGGGGACGTGGGGAGAATTTTAGCGGCGACAGGGACTTGTTTTCGGAGTTTTCTCTCGGGCGGGGAATACAGCAATGGGGGGGAGAAAACAAACAATATAAGTAAGCGAATTTGGGATAAGGGCATTCGTTTAAGAAAGGACACCGTCAGCCTGTCAGAAATGGAGACGGAGCACTAAGACTCCGCTTTTGTTATTTTTAGGCGCTTGTGTTGGCAGGCACAAATTAGACATGGCGGCAGCGCGCTACGACGCCACGGAACGCAGTGTTGTACAATGTGCTAATTACTTTGACATTTCAGGGCGTTAAGCACCGTCAGCTGTCTGGGATCACATTCCGTCCCCCCCCCTAAAACATGGCGCCCTGCCACTCCGGGTTCCAGGGAGGAAGCCGCCGCGGGGTCCGAGCCCGCGGCCCTTTTTCGCGGTGGTCTGTGATGGCGTCAGAGGGCGAACGTTTGGGGTTCGTTCCGCCACGTTCAGCTCAGAAACCGGCCCGGTGGTGGCGCCCGGAGCCAGGCTCCCCGGTCTGCTACACCTAACCGCCCTCCAGCGGCGGAGGCCGTCGTGGCAGCCACAGGTCACCACCCGGCTGACGGCTGGACCGGGGCGCTGCTCCGCGGCTTATGTGTTGCGTGTGTCTTACCAGTGTCCACCCGGTGTCGTGTGGCGTCTCACTTGAGCTGAAGACGTCGCGGGTTCTTAGGCCGTTAAACACGGTGCCTGTCGCAGCTGAGTTACCCCCTCCTCCCTCGGCCCCGGTCGCTCCTGCCAGCACCCGAGGAAGCTGTGGCAGGAGGTTTTACCCTGGGGGTTTGGATTTCTCCCTTATAGTGGGTTGTAGCTCGTTACGGCACATACAGTGTCAGAACCCGTGTGTCTAAGGCAAGACAGGACAGGAGGCTGGGAAACTGACGTAAACACGGGTTTTGTGAGGCAGCAAGTGCGATCAGCATATTAAGCTTGTGCAGATATGCGGTTTCTACGAAGAAAACTCTGCACAGAACACCTTTGACATGTTGTTGACGAGAGCACAAACGACAGGAGCGTAACTTAAAATCATTTTCAGAACTAAAATCAAGTGGGGGAAAAGTAAGGGGTCTTGGCACCTATTACATTTTTAATGGACAGGAGATGTAACAACGCTTGTCCCACCATTCACCCTCTGCAAATCTGTTCATGCCTTCCTCACTTGACTAAAATATAATAATAATCAGAATGATGATAACAAGGAGTTCAGTCGAACATCTTCAGGAAATCAGCATCCACACTGTGTTGTATTGAAAGCTTACATAGAGAAAAGGTTTGTGAATGAGGCGCCGCATGTGATCATGATATAAAGCTCCCTCGAAACCAGTCACAGCGATCAGCAGGTAAACTGCTGCTTAACTAATCCTGACTGACTCAGCACTTTGCCTGGGCGTAACGGCGACGACGACCCACTGGAAGCAAACGAATCGCCTTCGGGTGCGTTGGCGCTCGCAGGCTAGTGAGTGGCTTGCTCATTATCCTATTCAGGTGGCTCTGTGTTTTTTAGAGGTACTTCATGGTGAGGAGTGAAGGTTTTGTCCCAACGTCTCCACCTGTCACTGCCTGCCTGTCTGTGAGTGGCTGACCGTTGCCTGTTGTTTTCTGAGGTATCAGGTGTCACTGGCAGTAGCGGGCCCACATCAGAGGCCGACTGGCCATTTTAACAGACTCGCAGTGGTGTGACAACTGCAGTTTTGTGTTTTCGTTATGTTTCAGACTACAGACCAGTTATTTCCTCTCACGCAGGCATCGAAGCTGCGTTTTTATTGTTAGCCGGCTGTTGGCTGTAGTCTGAGGTGTGTTCGTTTGCAGTAACATCAGGCAACACTTTATTGTGTTAAAGATTTAATTTTAAATGGATCAAATTTGCTATGTTTCTCCAATCTACACTCAGTAACCTATAATGACAAAGTGAAAATGTGTTTTTAGAATGATATACAAATTCATTAAAAATCAAACGCCGAAAACTCTCGTTTACAAAAGTACTGACGGGCAAAAATGACAGTTTGATCCATTTAAAATTAAATCTGCAACACAATGAAGACTGCAGAAAGTGAACGGTCTGACTACTTTCTGAAGCCAGTGTATGTCCCCGGGTAGAATACTGTACGCTGCTGGAAACGCTGCCATATAAGGCGCCTTTGTAGAGCTTTTCCTCTTGGAGTTTGGTTTACTGGCTTTGAATATGAGTTGCTATAATGTGAATATTTCCCTGGTGAACTGTACCATGTTGATCCAGAGAGATCACATACAATCCAACCGTCACTGGGCTGAGGTAATGTTCAATGAGGTTATTAAATATTTTTTTTACAGAAATGGGCAGCTCTCTCTCTCTCTCTCTCTCTCTTTTTCTTCAGTATGACTGTGCGTCTCATGGATGTCCTCCTCAGACGTGGGCTCTTCGTGGCCCGGCATCTTGCGGTCAGCAGCTCAGTCTACAAGCCTGCGCTGCGTGCTGCTCTTCTAGGTAGAGTAACCTGTTAGCCTTAGAGTTAACATGTCCAGCCCCCTCTAATTAGAGCTATCGGATGCACAAAATCGAGCATGCAGCCATGAAAGCTACAATGATAAACGTTTCCAGTCGAATGAGTGGTATTGAGCTCAGTGACTTTTAATGTGTCGATGTCTTCTGTATATGCCTCTGGAAGCAACATCAGCAGAGTAACTGCTTGTCAGGAGCTTCGTGGCACATGTTTTCATGTCCAGACAGTGATATACAAGCCTAAGATCTCTATGCACAATACCAAGCACACTGCAATTTGACTCTGAAACGGTGGAAATGTGTTGTTTGATGAATCATGGTGAATCACTTTTCTGGCAGTCTAATGGACAAGTCTGTTTTTGGCGGATGTCCGGAGAGTGCTACCTGCTGGAATGCATATATGGTGACAGAGGAGTAGTGGACTGGATCTGGTTTGTGCTGGTGTGTGGTTTAAGCTCGGCAGAAACCAGCACAAGGGAAGTCGTAATGCTCCAGCATACAATGATATTTTATTTCATGCCCGCAGCGACGGTGATATTTCAGACGACATCATCCAACTTTGTTTACTAGGTCTGTCACAAAATTACCGCCGGGGGCACAAAATCTTGTCGCCTCAGTTTTTTCAGTTTAGTTGGGTTATTTATGAAGATATGTAAATGAGCCCGGCCAAAATTCATCTAATTTGCTGCTGCTGAAAGGTAAATTTTTCTTAAAAATAACAGATTGCTCTTCTTTTGTCTTGTGTTGTGGTGCTGGTTAAAGAAACTTTATAATGTGTCTTTGAGTTTCTCTCTCTCTCTCATACACACTGTTCCTCTTGGCTACAGAGTCTTTCCCTCTGTGTTTGTCTGCTAAAAGAATGCTGCAGATTTTACACTTTTTCACTTGTTCAATTTTCAGTAGCAGTTTTGTGTGCTGCAGGAGTTGGTCTGCGGTGACAAATCAGTTGCTGAGGGTATTTGTGTAAATTTCCATTCCCTCCTCCCCTTGGCTGAGGAATCACATGTTTAAATATCCCTTCCAGACATGTTCTAAGACATATATAAAAGTGCTCTGCTTGGAAAAATAATTTGTGTCTTATGTGCTTTTTCCACAAAAACAAGGTTGATTACCTACTTAACAAAACTTTAAATCCTAGTCCAATCCTGCTCCTATGTCCACATCTTAAACTCATATATGGATAAACACATAAACTTTTCAGTTAATAATAATAATAATAATAATAATAGTAACAATATGTATAAAAATGTGTTTTTTTTATTTTATTTTTTACTAAGACATACTAAAGAAAAAAGGTATTCTGGAGAAAATCAGAAATGCTCCTTGTCAGTGGTCCCTGTATCGGAGAGCTTTGATTCCAGTATCTTAGAGTCCTTTGTCATAATTTTAATAAAGTATCGGCATAGACCTCCAATGTTTAAAGCCACAATGACATTTTCAGAGCCTCTTATTTGAACAATTTGGTTTATTTTGGTATAACCTGAACTTTGGATCAAAGTACGATATAGACAGGTTATTCCATAGTGTAATAATGGGAAATCCATTCAACAGAGTGCACATGCTTTCAACGTTGAAAAATCTGCGATGGTAATATCGGTTGGTTGAGATTTTCTGTATGTTTTCTAGTCAGGGAGATGAGTTGGACTTTGCTTTCTGAGAACAAGTTTTCTTTAAATTTTGAGAAATTAATTTAACATTATTTAAAATTTCATGGTGACTTTATTTTTAGACATCACCAGCTGAAAGTCAAACTATACTGGGTATGTGGATTGCAGTGAAGGAATTATTCACCCATGCAGGATAAGGTATTAATGTGTTTTGTTTTTCTAGGTGTGTGTCAGTGTTCGTCATGCCTGTTAACCAATGTCCTTCACCTCTGCATGACCAGTGGGAATCCCAAACAGATCCTGATGACCAGCGCTCTTATTCCACATTTTGTCTCTAATGCTGTTCATTATAAAGCTGTGTTGTCATGTTATTTCTCCCTCTGTCTGCCCCCCTTCATCCAGCCCAGTCCTTGGTGTAGCCCTGCTGAGGGCTGTTTGTTTCTAGTGGTGGGTGGAGTACTTCTGTCCAGCAGCCATGTCGGGCTTCAATCTGCTGCATCTAATAACCAAGAGTCAGCCTGTAACACTGAGGTCCTGCAGTCTTCCCTCAGGTCCACTGACTGGGTGCTGTGTGCCTGCTGTGCTCTGCCTCTCTAAAGCCTTAACACTTGGCTGGTGTGTCAGCATGTCTTTACTGTTCCAGTCTGTGTATAATCAGAATGATGCGAGCTGCTTTCAGTTCTTTTCTTACATTTGATTTGGAACAGCGATAAATTTTTTTCTAAATTGGACCAAATCTGAACAGGGCTGGTTATTGGACCTCAATACTGTTTTTAAGTAGCAAGTGATTTGTATTCGTAGCAGTGAGTATTGAACTAGTCCAGGTACTGCAATTATACAACTGAATGCTTGGTGAGATTCTTAATCCTGTTTAGTCATTCTTTGATCAGATATTATGTGATTTTAAAGTCTAATTTAGTTAACTTTATTTTATACTGAAAATCTTAGATATATTCATTCTGGCATGGAAGGTGCTTCTCCATCTCAAAAAAAGAAAAAGCGCCCTTGCACCTCTGCATGAAAACTAATGACAGCGCTTTGTGTTTAGTAATGGCAGGTTTATGCTACCCTCTGCTAAAGGACACTGAAATGCAATGCACCAATTCGTTTTCTGTCTTGTGATTTGATTTTAATGTAGTAATCTTACCATTTGTAGTCATTTTTTGTGGCCAATTGAGTCCAGCACATCGCTCCGAGTTCTGGAACATGGAGTCATACAAAAAGAGCTTTTTCTGGGTTTCCAGCAAAATTTATCCAGATAAATCAGTAAACCTGCCTCTTGGAACACGTGCCTGGTATATTTAAAAAAAAAAAAAAAATCTGTACCAAAACTCAGGTAAAAAACTGGGACTGCCAATTTAAAACCACACCAAGCTCAAAATCTGGGCACAAAAATGACTGGGACCACTGTTTGTAATCAAAGCTGACATTTGTGTGTGGATGTGTGTTATTAAATGAATAAATAGTCCTTAAATTTTTTGTGATAAACTTTATGAAACTGCTGTGTTTACATTAGCATACATTCCCCTTCATTCGACTGGAACATGCACACATCACCCACGCACTCTTGACCTGCTGGTATCAGATACAAACAGTAGTGCCGCTAGTGTTGAAAATGTCCACACTGTTCCTTTTTAAAATGGTCCTTGTTGCCTTTGGTTTCAGCATCTGTTGGGTTTGTAGCTCTACTCACATGCTCCTGTCACACAGCTGATATTTCAAATGCTAACACAATATTCAAATGATTCACTGCTTGGCTTCGGTTTGTGATTTTGTTAAAAAAAAATTTACACTTAAAAGGTTTTATTGCTCATCAGTTATTTTTTTGTTTAGTTTTTTTGGATGAAAACAAGTTATGCCTTTGGTTTTTTTTTTTAGTTTTTTTTTTTTATGTCAGTTATCCTTGCACAAGAAATGTCTGCAATTTGAAGCAGTGAAGATTCACCCACATCTGAGAAGAAACAAAATGTCAGCGCCAAGAGTTTCTGCCCCACCTGCTTTTAATTATTTTTTGTGTCTCAAAATGATGTGAAGACAGAGGATGATTTTACATTTTTCTTTGTAGAAAAATAGCTGGATATAAGGGATAGTGCTATTGTGACATGCAGTTCTTTTTTCTTCCTGGTGCCGTCAGGGGACCTGCATAGTTACCATGTTTTGTCCTCACTGCCTCCCCCCTCAGGAGCATGTAGGACCAAAAAGACATGGCCAGTGAGCTTCTCTCAGGAGGAGTTGAAGAAGCGCCTTACACCGATGCAGTTCCACATTACCCAAGAAAGAGGAACTGAGAGGTAGGATCAACCACTGTAACCACCTGCTTACCATAAGCACTTGTACATCAATTACATTTTCTGCTATGCCTCTAATTGCTGTGCCAATGGTTTTTCTCAGTTTCAAAAAATATGTTTTTCTTGTGATCAAAAATCAAGCTGTGGAATATCATAAATACCCATCCTGAATTCTCAACTTTCAGTCTATACATACAGTATATATACTTGGTGTGTGTATATATGTAAAGAATGAAAGTGTGTATATATATAGAGATATAGATATTTCATACTCATCAAACCATTCAGTGACCCCTCATGCCCTATGTATGGGGGCACCGTCATCCTGATTCTCCACTAATTTTTCAGGTTTTTCCTTTAATTTGTCACCTGTCTGTATATATGCCGCATATATTGCAAATATATATTTCATGTTGGACACATGTTGGCAATATTCATCATTTTTCAGCATTCAGTTTTACTGATAGAGCCTTTTTCCACAGTGCGTTCACTGGTGAGTTCACACATCATAAAGATGAGGGGACCTACACTTGTGTTGTCTGCGGGGCCCAGCTGTTCAGGTAAGGACTTCACCGTTTCTTTGCGTGAACAAGTGCTTAACTCCAGTGTTGGTGTGTAGGTGTAGGTCTGACCTAAGCTTACAGAAAGAAATGTTGCCTGTAGGCACGTCTTACCCATCTAGAGAATCGGCAGCTAAAATAATCAGCTGGATGAAAACCGGAAGACTGTAAATTCTAGCTAGCTCTTAAATTTTAAAAACTTTATTGTTAGTCAGATGCTGGGAGTCATAAAACTCCACTAAAGTGTAAAAGAATAATGTTAGAAAGATGACAGTATTTTTTTCTAAAGCATGAAATAAACAATTTTTACAACTGACATTTTTGTTTCTTTTATAGCTCAAACACTAAATTTGACTCAGGATCAGGTAAGTTGAATCCCTGTTGTCCACTTTCTCACGCTTCCATTTTTACAAGCTGGGTCTATTTTTGCTGGAATAGGTCACGCTCCTGAAGCAGTTCTTTGAATGTACAGTACATAAAAGCTGTTATTTGTTAATTATTGACTTAATGTACATACAGAAAAACTACTTTTTCTTGTAGGTACGTGTCACATTTCCACAGTCTGTGAAGCAGGAGAATTCTAGGTTTTTTTCTTCTGATAATGTACACTGCTCAGGAAATACAAACTGAAGACAAGGCGGCATGCTTTGTACAGTATTTAAAAACTAGTAAAGTACAGCCACAGAGTATTTGTAGGTAAAGAATAGAGTGCTGGAAGATGCTTGGCTTCCGAAACGTGTCCAGAGGACATTTGAAACGCAACGGAGACAAGACGAAGCCTTAGTGCAGCCGCATCCAGTGGACACGACAGGTTAAACTCTCCGTCACTTTAATTGACTGGTCTACAACCAACAACTCAATCAGTAACTGGTTCATCAGCACAATAACCAGTCAGTGTGAACAGACGTCTGCAGTGTGACTTAGTTCCAACGTCTATGGATCCAGTACGTCCTGAACCAGTGAAGGGCAGCAGACGGCTCCATCAGATCGGGGCCCTGCTGGGCCGAGTGGTTTCACAGTCGTCTGCAGTGTAAATTAGAGTGCGCTTCTGCTGGGGGGTCAGAACACTTACCTTGTTTGTTTGGCTGAAAACAGTGTGTTATGTAGAGCTAGCAGCCAGTTTGTTGTTAGACTGTGGACCAGTTTGCGCTATACACTTTCTGAGCTGTCAGTTTTCAGTGTTTTATGGTGATCACGGTCCAGTTACATATACTAGATAAGAAAACACAGTCAGTCAGCAGGGGGCGCTGCCTCTCCAGCTGAACACAAGCATACCAGCCCTGTTTCCAGAGACTGCCTGATTTAGCTTCAACGGTGTCTGTGCTTCTCGTCACTCCTCAGCGATGAGGTTAGGTTCTCCTATAGAAGTTAAAGTAAAGCTGAGTATCCAATCGGAGACATGACAAACGCACAGATGAAAAGACTATCCATTCATCCATTTTTTGAAATATTTCAGTTTGGACCACAGTGGTGGACCAACCCTAGAGCCATGCAGGTAGCATGGTTAAAAACACGTTCTTCAGTGTAGCGTCAAAGGATGTTTTTTGTGTTTCCTGTCAACAAAGGAGAAGGGGAAAAACATTTAATCCATTAATACATCACCACAAACTAAAAAGAGGTAAATCAAGCCTCCTCTGATCCAGTCTCACCAAAAAATGAACAATTTGAGCTGTGCATATTTACCTCAGGGATGTTGTATCAGGTTGCTTTACATTGTACTGGTTCACTGACATATCGTCTCCAGCTCTGTCCATGTACCTGGATATAAACATGCCCTAGTCATTTCACATGTGTAAACAGGCTTCATTTTTTTTCTCCAAATCTAACACCAGCCCACATCAGATGAAAAGTATGACTAATTATCACTCTCCTCTGCACGACACGCTCATAACATGGTATCGTCATGTGTTCAGGTTGGCCATCCTTCTTTGACCTTGTGAAGGAGGAGTCCATAACTCTGTCAGATGATTTCTCCTATGGGATGCACAGAGTGGAGACTACCTGCAGCCAGGTACAAGTAGAAACACTGCATTACACCCTAACAGTATCTCTTGTTTACTCCTTTACCACAGAGTCACTGTGAGACTAAAGTCAAATGCAGCAGCTTGTCTGCAGCTTTTCAAAGACAAATGAAAAATACGACCAGTCAAAACTTGAAACTTAAATAGAAACAGAAATAACTACAAAATATGCACAGCAGAGCACAGACCTCCACCAAGGCCAATGTCAAACAACATGAACCAGACTTAAGAGGAAAAAATGCAAATTTATCCGAATGACTACATAAAAATAACTCAGTAGTTGACAATATATTCCTTGTAACAGTAATTAATGAACCACACCTTTGACATAATATCAACAGTAAGAAGTTCTTCATGTAGGCCTGGGAGACGTGTGGTTTTGAGGTGGTAGATCCAGTAGGCCACATGTTGCTTGAGGTGTTGACCGTGACCACCTCTGATGTCCAGACCCATGGCCTCTATGCCCCCTATGCCCTCCAAGAGCACCAGTGGTTTGGGGGACACGAGGAGCAGCAGGGTTATGCAGGAGTAGTGCACAACCCTGTTACTGCAGAACACAAACAATGTCGCAGCTCATGTGGCTCATGAGCTCTGTTTCATTGACTGTCAAAAAGCTGCGTATCAATCTTTCCTACTGTGTTTCAGTGTGGAGCTCATCTGGGACACCTGTTTGACGATGGACCAAGACCCACAGGGAAACGCTACTGCATTAACTCGGCCTCACTGGCTTTCCAGCCCAAAGACACGGCCCCCTCCGCCTCCAGCTCCGCGGCCGAGGGTGGAGCTGCAAGCAGCTCAGTGAGCGAGGGCAAGACAGAGCTCTGAAAGACCGACTTGGGAACCACAGCTGATTGATGGCTGTGCCTGTGTAGGGGGAGTCCAAGGGTTCAAATACATAAAATAGTTAGGAGATCTGTGTTTCGGATTGACAAAGTAAAGAGAGAGAGAGGTGATTATATTGTGAGATGAAGGTGGGTGCTCGGGCGTCAGACACAGACCACTTACTCTGATGTATAATCTGTCACAAGGAAAAGTGCATGTTTTCCAAAACAGCTATTTTGTAGTCAGCAAAAGCTGCAAGACTCACTGCATACATTTATTGCCTTAAGGGGAACTTTCAGTATTTGTCAACCTGCGTGTTGTTCTCAGATTTTCCTCCGTTATGAATATTGGCCGTGATAACATTGTAGAGATTTGGGACCAGGGGAGCAGGAAGAGGCCTTGGTTTGCTCTGCAGTGTGCCGCAGGAGCTCAGAGGGACGACTCTGTGTTTACATTCGATATGATTCAAAGAAAAGCGCTTGAGGTGATTTCTGTTAGATTGATGCTTTTAGAAGGCTAGCGGAGGCTCGCGCTTTTTGCCCCATTTGACGTTGGTCTTGCTGGTATCTGCATTTACCATCTGTCTACAACAGGAGTTGTAAACATGTAAATCATGTAACATCCATGTTGACAAATACTGGACTTTTCTCCCTTTGATTTCCTAGGTCTGGGGTAGTAGCATTTGGTCTGCCTATTTAATCATGGATGAAGTGCTATGTTGTAGACACACACACACACACATAAAATATATAACTGTATTCTATATTGAAGTTATCTTTGATACTGAGATGACGATATCAACTATGCAAGTGCCCCTGTCACCAGTGACACAGGCAGTAACGGAGCTGTGATAGATGGCGCCTTGTTGTGGACAAACACTGTCCTGTGGCCTTTAGGTCACTTCCTGTATTTGTTCCGTTTTTAGTCCTTTGCATTAGGAAATATTTTCAGTTATTGTTCACAGTTTGCATTAAAACAGTTAATAAAAATAAAATATCTAGAAACCATGTGACTTTCTTGTTCTACTTTCGAAATTGTAAGTAGACATATACCGTATCAGCTGTATATACTCACAGTATATTCATATATACTGTGTGTGTATATATATACATATATACTGTATATAGAGCCAGTATATGTGACACAGTGTATGTCACAGTTGCATGTTTCAAACTCAAATGACTGGCGAGTTCCCGTCTGCTGGTCGTTCGAACAAGGCACCAATACAACTCATATAATCCTTCCAGGTGTTACTATATATCACCGCATCGTCCAAATATACAGTGCAACCCTCAAGACCATCAGCAACCATATTGGTACGTCGCTGAAACGTAGCTGGTGCATTATGGAGGCCAAAACTCATGACTGTAGACGAACAGGCCAGATGGTGTTATGTTTCCGTATTTTGCTCCACCAACTTGATCAAAACAGTCTTCAACACGGGGCAATGGGGTAAGAGTCAGGCTTTGTCACAGCATTTATATTGCGAAAGTCTGTGGGGCATCTGTGTGATTTATAAGATTCTTCAAGTAGCAAACCTGGATAAGCCCAACTAGAAGAAGGTACAGCAGTGTTGTTATCAAGCATGTACTTGACTTTTGCATCAATAATTTTTCGCTTCTCTTCAGAAACACGTTAGAATCTTGGAGGGGTTGGTTTTGCGCCGCCTTCACATTAATGTCTTGTCCAATCAGATTTATTTTTCTCCTAGTGAGGACGGGTAACCTTTCGTTAGTCGGGCCAACTCTGTAAGCCAACAAAACATCTACATTTTTGAAGTGACTCGAGTTTTTCGAGCGACCGCGCAGTAGAGTCATCAGGCACACACCACCTGAGGCGGTGTGTGCACATAATGCGGTTTTAACAAATTTATGTGACAAAGTTGGTTTCTTTTCCTGTGGTCAGGTGTAGCAATTAGATGCAGTACACAGTATATGGCCCAACAAACTTTGGCACCAAAGTAAGAACTTTGTCACCCTGACTAAGCTGACATGTCTCAGAGCAGCGGCCGTACAAATACTTCATTTTGGCCTGACCCGTTTTTGTTTGGCCAGTTGACCAGCCATATAAAGCCTGTGTTGAAAACCATTTAAACGATTTATCAGTTTTTCTGTGACCAAAAAATTCAGTACTCTCTTGACACATCTCTCTAGAAGCTAACAGTAAGCACGGTGTAGATCTTCCTCCCAGTCCCTGTCTGTTTCTGTGCTGATCAGCGATGTGGAGAAAGACATAGGAATCCCCCTTGTGCCGCTCTCTCTGAACCTGTTGCTTTTCTGCCAGTCCTTGAGGATCATGACTATAAGTAGCTTCCAATGAGTGTAAGACAGAACAACCAAGGAGCAAAAGCTATGTATCTCCATGTAGCCTTGATCATCAGAGCAGCTTCATTAGTAACTTAACACCCATAGGATCACTACTGCATGACCTATGTAAGAGAGCTGAGTGACCAACCCTGGATGTCTTCCCAAAATGCAACCTCAATCAATAGGTTTTCTATTTGTGACGCCCTGACAACCTCGTCACATCACCAAAAGGACCCCGGTATCGGCCATCCTCATCCTCCCCATAGTGATGGAGGGGATCAAATAGGCAGTATCACGGGAGGGGACTGTCTAAATTACACAAAGTAATAGTTGTGTCTGTATGGGGATTATTTTAGGGCTGGCGTCTTATTGCCAGATCATCATTAAATTTCACTACTTTCCATACAGACATCACACAGGCTACATACAAAGAAAAACTCAATAGGTCGTGTACGTTTTTTTAAACAGAGCTGACGCTTCCTGAGATTATCTCTGTTGATTCCTTAATCATTACAGAGTTTAGCCTACTTCAGCAAAGTGTAATGCAATCAAACATTATATTGTTAAGGAATTTTTACTTAAATTGTTAAAATAAAAATAAATTCCAGGCTAACAGGCAGTAAAGTACTGAAAGCTTGTAACGAGAGGCATAACTGCCATTCTTTGAATTCTGGTTGATCACAATTTGTCAATTGCAGCAACAGCCCGAGGGGCAGAAAACTGTCCTTAGAAGATAAGTAACGGGAAACGTGTCAAGAAAGCCCGTGATATCCAGCAGATGTTGTATCAGCAAAGTAGCAGATAATATCCATGGTACAGGAAGCTTGTGTGAACTGCAAGCATAGCAAAACACCATGTAGTTAGAGTCTTTGTTAAGACAAAGACGTACATCTAATGGTGATCCCCTTTACAACTGAAGGGAAAATCAGTCAGGAAGCTACAGTATGGCTTGGACATATAAAGTACCTACAGTGCCTTCACTGGACGCAGCAGCTCTACTGGCTGTTCTGTCTGCCCGGAGGATCAGCAGGTTTGAATGCCACCAACTGTTTATAACTGTTACACCAAGAGCGTAACTTGCGATTCATTTCTAATCGTGTACACGCTGACCGGGGAACGCAGACCGGCAAACCTCCAAAATGCCCCGTCCCATTCGCTCCGTTTGCATTACGAGATTTAATCTTGGTTGCTCACAAAATGGCTTTTAGTGTGCACATTTCTGCCCCACGGCAAAATAACAAATGCCGTCGATGCGGCTGGGGCACTCTGCAGCACTCATAGAAGTATGGACTATTGAAGGACCCCAGGGGCAAGGATGGTGTTTGATGGCCTTAGTGCTTGTTGTATACAGTACAGGGGCTGGCCAACACCCACAGCTCTGGTTCCTCTCAATCTGGAAGCAGAAACAGGAGACACAAAGGAGGGGTTTGTCTGTCTGAGGAAACTGTAGCACTCATGACAATTAGGGACGAGGGGCGAGAGTGGAAACAGATTTAGGGAAGGAGATGTGAAAGGCAAGTTACTCTTAAAGCTGAGGATGTTTGGAATCCGTTACCTACTCATGTTACTCGATTAATTTAGAGGCTTAGAGTGGTGGAAGGGCAGTGGGGTAGGGTGGGCATTGGGGGGGCACTTAGTGGAAGAGGCAGGGATCAATTATGAGCCTGGGGGGCTGGGGAGCCTAATCTTTGTACCCATTGCTGACTTCTGAGAATCTGGGACCGAATGACAGCTTGAGACAGGAGATATGAGGCCACCCAAGAGTTATTTATAGAAATGGCAGTATAGCAGCAAGTCATCACACCACTGAGCTCTGCTCTCAGTCGTGAGAAACTGAGGAGGTTTCATAATATAATATAACAAAGTTCTTAAAGTATAAAGTTTAAATTTAAAGCAAAATGTAACATTTAAGGATCACATAACTTCTGTCACATTGCTAGCTAACACTAACTCTTTAATGTCATGTTAACATTAATAAGTTAGCAGTATAAGCTTAAGGCTTGAGTTCACATTTGTCCTTGTGCAACTTGAATGTGAGACTGGGGACAAAATCGACACTTCTTGTTCCGTGCAAAAACGGGCCGCATCGGTTTGAAAGTACGGCAAGCAGCAAGAGTTATTCGCTGTATTACACATCACTCCCAAACCGCTTATAGGTGCAAAGTTGGGTAGAGATGTGGTGACTGTGAAGGTCGTAGCAAATGAACATCATATTGCAGAACATCAGTTTCTTTAAAAGGTTAATTCAACCCCATCTCCTATAAAGATTGAATGTTTACATATCACTAAATTGTTTTCCCAATGATGTTGTGGTGACAACTGTAATGGCTGGCTGCCTTACGCCAAGAAGAAACCGCCACCATCACAGGGAGGTGGTCGGGGTGGATGGTGGGTGAACAAGTGCAAGAATGCGACATCAGAGTCCAGGGTTCACGTCCCGATTCCCGACTGTGGTTTATTCAACAAAAGCGCTTTGGTCAAGGTTCGGGGAAAGACGGTGGTTTTTCGGTTCAATGTTATCAGCGCGTTGCGTTTCTATTCATTGTGGACTTTCCCCCTAACCTCAAGGATGTCTAAACAGAACCATAAACATTTTAATAATGCTGGAGTCACTACAAGTGGATATAGAAGTTCAAATGCTGTTGCATATTTGCTGCATATAAGCGTAATTTCTAGGAGACCGGGTTGGATTAAAACGGCTACTTCATCAGTCAGGAGGTATCTTCTGTTCTGCCCGACACTCCAGTTAATGCTACCTCCATACCACTGCTGCTGCTATTTTTATTACCACTGTGTGTTAGTTCGGCGTCCTCTTCCTCCTCCTCTTTCCTACCACTACTGACAGAAGGAGAAATTGAAAACACTGATAACGTGTCCTTGTCTCGACAACAGAGGCTGTTCTCCCTCACGCTCTGAGCAGTATATTGATAAGGTCCGTCTGGACTGGTGAGTGTTGCTACTGTTTGGGTAGTGACCTTGTTGACTCCAAGAAGTCTGCTCTCACATTCCTCACATTCCCCACAGCCCCCTCTCTCTCAGGGGCAGAGCTGCTCTGGACACACACATCATCTTACTGGCTCAGTCAAATCTTGATGGGTGGTATGAAAAAAATTTTTTTTTGGCTCAATTACTCTGTGAAAAAGTGTGAGAGTTCACATTATGAAGCCTAGCTGAAACTGTAAAAATGTTATCTAGCCTTGCTACACTGTTAAAGGGACTGGTTGTTGAGTATAAGATTTCAAATACTGTGTGCTGTTGTGAAAAATGACAACAATGCAGAGTGAAATGAAAGGTTTGTATGAAATCCTCAGAAACGTTGCTTGGGAGTCACCTTCGCTGCTAGGCAGGAGATTAGCAGCTACGGGCCAGTAGCTGGCATGGTCGATGCCCCCAGTTCAATATCTTCAAGTTCAAGATCATGTTCTTGACGTTCCTTCCTACTTCCGTAGTACACACTTGACACACACGGGAGCAAAATATCTTCTCCACAGTGCAACATATATTACAGACAGGACATCACTAAAAGTTGTAGTCGTGTTGACTGCGACATTTAGTGACGTAAGTAACCCTTACTTTCATACTGTAGCGTACATTTTTGTGGTTTTTCCAATCAATAAGGTCTATAGACAAGATGGAATCGGCTCTCCGTTTGCCTTCCTCGGTCTCCGCAGAAAGCGGAGGCCTTGCTGGGCCTTGTTGGTGAGAGCGGAGGCGTTGGTGGTCCACGTCCGGTAGTCCACAATGTGCACTCCCGGGAAACTCGGTGCTACTGGCTCTCTCGACGGCAAGTCCATTGATGGTCAGCGGGGGGGTGCTCACTTTGGCCTGAGCACACAGCCCTGGGGAGAGCCGGAGCTCAGTGAAGTGGTGCTAGAGGTTCTGTTGCCTATCCTCACCGACTGCGTTCTTCCGGCGAGATAGTCCAGGACCCAGTTTGCATAGACGTGTGCTCAGCTTCCCTATCAGCCGTTGTGCTGTGATAGCGTTGAATGCTGAGCTGAAGTCTTTGAACAGCATTCTAACGTGAGTGTCCTTGTTTTCCAGGTGTGTTAGGGCCAGGTGCGGGGACCGGTATTGACTTTGAACTAGTGAGGGGCCGCAAACAGAATGGCGCATATATGCACGCATATATTTCAAGTGTTCAACCAAAGTTAAAGTATATTTCTGAACACTGGAGATCACCAGAAAAAGGATGATACGAACCATTGAAACCAACCACACCTCCGACTGAGCAGTGGCATGACAACGGGTGCAAAAAGAAGGAAAGAGTTTCTATGATCTTGTTTGTGTCCCACCTCATTGATGCTGACTTCAGCCTCAACGTACTGTAGGCCCTTCTGGATGATGCTGATGAGGGCAGCAGGGGGAACCAGAGCACCATTGATGATGGACTGGCTGATGTGACTCTCTCAGGTGTTTGTGGGATATTCTCACATTGCAAGCAACAACGGAGATGGTCATTTCTCTCAGCAGCCCTTTAGTCAGTAACAACTTTAATTCAAACCAACTACCTGGAGATATACTTCATGACATTCCTTTTTTTTTTGGAACTGTGTTAAAGAGGTTGGTTGGTTCAGCTGTGGCCGTGTGGTAGACTGGCAGCCTGTCCCAGGTGTACCCGCCTCTTGCCCAAAGTGAGCTGGGATTGGCTCAAAGGATAAGCGGTATAGCTGATGGAGGGATGGATGATTCACCTGTAGGATCATTTTAGAGGATTTAGTTTTGGGTCCATTTATATCCACCCTATTTATATCATTGAGGGTTGGCTAAAAAACAGCAACACCCCTCTGTACAACACAACACAGTTCAACAGCAGCACAAACTGCAGCCTTCAGAGTGATCACACAGTTGAACCAGCTCCTCTTTAACACAGTTTCGACTAAGACTGAACATTAGAACCTTCATGGAGGAGGATTTTTACACAGAATGACTAGTAAGGTAGCGTTTATTTTGTTTGCTTCATAAAAATATCAAAATCATGTTCCCTCTCACATCTATCTTTTTACTTTTATTTTTTATTTAAGAAAAAGAAAAAAAA
Source organism: Xiphias gladius (assembly GCF_016859285.1). Lineage (NCBI taxonomy): Eukaryota > Metazoa > Chordata > Actinopteri > Istiophoriformes > Xiphiidae > Xiphias > Xiphias gladius. Next base: position 20,857,770 of record NC_053401.1, on the reverse strand, counting down.
ATTGTCTTATAATTTGGATCTTCCAAATGTTCAAACCGAAACATCACTTACTTAATTAATAGCATACTTGTTGCACTTTCAACATGATTCTGCCGACTGATATCCAGAGTCGGACGTCTGACCACATTCTTGACATTAAAAAAAAAAAGAAAAACAAAAAGCGGGTTGGCAGGAAAGCAAACCACTAATAAAAGTGAATTACCAAGTTGTTAATTACCATCTGACAGTGCATTCCTAGAGCAGAGCAGCAAAATGCAGACACGATGAATCTAAGGACTTGAGAGGACATCTGGCTCCTGTAGGTATCTGTAGACCAGGAAGTTGACCTCATCAGCGCTCCTGTTACACGCTGAGGTCAGCACCCACACACCTAGCCTGAAGAACAGAGAGAGAGAGAGAGATTCATCAGCGAAGGGGAAATACTCACCATTAACACACTGCTGCTCAATGAAGAAGTAACACGGACACAATAAAAGTGACCACAGTACAATACAGACAGGGATCAGTCAGCAGCTTTCATCAGCCTCATATGAAGACTTTTTAAAACCTTTTTTAATTTCAGCCAAGATAATTCTCCACTGCAGCGGCTATGAAAACAGAAACAGCAGCTGTAAGGTTTAAGGTTGACTGAGTAGGTTAGGTTGGAGCAAACACACTGCAATTTTTTTTTTTTTACATATCTTAAACCTGTTGACCATTTGCAGTTATTCCCAGCATTTGCTCAATGCCAGCGAGAAAAGCTGTTCCCTGCCTCGGTGATTTGAAACGCCATAAATGATGCCCAGGGTGTGTCGTGTCTTTGCTGTTGCTTGTCCTCTTAATTAGCGTTGACCCCCTGATCCCCCCGTTGTGTATCAGCAACCCACTTGGTGAGCGCCCGCTGCGCTACGGCATCAGAGCAAGAGGAAAGTGAAAAAAAGAACCTCTGCTAAGAGGGCTGGAGACCTCTGTGCTCTGTCGGTCCATCCCTCCTGCATGTCTGTCGGTGAGGAAGGGGGTACGGCAGAACTGCGACCTAACTCATCCCTTCAGCCGAAGGGCATCACTTCCTCCTTCAGGTCAAGAGTCATTTAACTGAAGTGGTTTATCCTCCACCTTACAGTAGCGAGGAGGAGAGGCACCTTCACACTTTGTGCCCTGTGTGGGCTTCCTGCCGCATGCTAAGCCTGCGGAGCTTGTCTTGTCCCGAGTGTAGTTTGAGACGGGCAAACCACCATTGCAGGTTTCTCATGTGCAGCGATCCTAAGCGCACAATTGAGCGCGCATCTGACGTCATCTCCAGCAGCAACATGAGCCTTCCCCGCCATTACCCTTCCACCCGGGGAGCCAGCTGTAACAGAGCTGTAATGCGTTCCTCCGACAGGCGCACACTCATGTACCAAGCATCCAGGTGCAGTCCCAGATACTGCACCTGCTGACTCGGTTGCAGAGCGCTCTTTCCAAAATTGACAACAAAGCCCAGCTGCTTGATATGAAACATGGAAGCAGCCACGCAGTCAGTGTGGTGACTGTCCTTGAGTTTAAAGGAGAAAAATATCTGACTTCCTGGCTGGTCCCTCGTAGGATTGACCGAGAGCATGACCAGAACTTGGATGCAATGCCCCAGTGCAGGCATGGGTGCGTTATCCTGCCTCATCGCAAAAAAAATCATATATTCCCTCAGCAAAACCCAGGCGCCCAGCTCGGCTGTCCGTGACGCTGCCTGCTCCGCAAATGGTACATAAACAGGGCGTTAGCTGAGAGTCATAATACACCTTATGCAGGAGCCAAAGCTGGAGGGAGAACTAGTGAAGGTGTGTGGTTTCTCTGCTTTTATGCTGGCTCCATACACAGCCTGTATGGAAGTGCCGGAGTTAGCATAATCGCTGTGTGAGGCCAGTGAGGGGGAACATACTACATGCACCGTTTCCACCCTACCTGTCTAACTTATGTCGGCATCGCTGTTGTGTGGGGCAGCTGATGAGGAGCAGGCTTAACGCAGCGTCCCCTCTCTGACATGGTGCCTCTCCTCCACCGTGAAGTGATTATCTAATGTGTCAATGTGTGTGAAGCGACCAAACGTTATGGGAACATAGCTCTTGGGGGGAGATGTAAGGTTTGGGGCGACACCCTTTATTGACCGTAAAACACTTGGCATCACACTTGCCCAAGACGGTGTGGACGAGAGCAGCGCCCCCCGGCTCTCAGCACGCAGAGGGGGTGGGAGTGGAGATGTAACGGGGCAGTCAGCAGCTGCCAAAGCTCGGGCTCTGGGATGTTGCTGCTGCTGCTGTCGCTGTTGAGGGGAGGCAGTTGGGGGTGAAGGTGGGTGCTCAGCTGCTCCAGCGCCTTCCTTGCCATCTTCAGCCAGTCAAGAGAGGCAGAATCAGAAGCTGGTGGCGTTAGTTCTCCTTCAGGGACCCAGCCAGAAGTCCCTCTGACCAGCTTGAGTGGCACACAATGAGCAGCCGCCGCTTAAGGCGAAGACCTGGGACATATGGAGGACCATTGCCGCCCTTGTCTGGATCTCCAGAACCTCCTCAGCTCGGTGCATTGGTGTTGGAGCTTATCCAGAGAGCCATACAGGAAAGCCAACTGCCACCTGGGTGGCATAGGCGTCACCACGGTTGAACAGCTGTCACTCTGCCTCTCTTGGATGGGAGTGATGGTCGCATTGTTCAACCACCGACCCCCATGCCAGAAAGAGTGTCGAGGGGAGGAGGCAGACCCTGGCTGCATCCTCTAAGTCATGGTGGTTGTAGAGTGGCGCCTATTCACTGTGGCTGTCACTCCCATCCAGCCAAAGTGAAGAGGCCGGGGATGTCATCGAGGAGGTAAGGTAGGCTGGTGGTTCACCAGGTCCTCCTCCTTGTAGTCATCCTCCTTGCCTTACTAATCCCAGGGCTTGGACCTGGCCCTGGACTGAGCTGCCGATGCCTCCCTCACCTGTCTCTAAGTACAGGTGTGAATGCACCTCAGACACATTGAGATCCAATTGCGCAGACCACATTCGGAGGTGGTCTGGGCCACGTTGAAGGACCGCCTAGTCAGCTGACGTCTTCTGCGTAAGCAGATGTACGGACTCACTCGCAAACAGATAAAAGTCGCACGAATCACGTAAACTGGCTTTGTTTATTGCGTCTAAAAATCTCCAAAAGCCCATAGAGAGATATCACAAGTGTGTCAAACATCTTGGGTGATTTGGTTTGTCTGGAACATGCTAAGGAAGAGACCCAGTGTCTGTTGTTTAGATTTCTTCTTCTTCTTTTACCTTCTGGCGTAACAGGCACAGGAAGTTCATTGCTGCCTCCCGCCGGTTAAAAACAACACATTTGGTCTTTGCAAACGGAATTGATGTGCGTGTTTATTTGCACAGAGAGCGGGGAGGTGAGATCACGAGCGGTCACTCGAGATGCATGTGGAGGCACCTTCTAATGCCAGGTGTGAAGTGACGTACTTAGAGCTGTCCACTTTGATCGGATCACCCGAGACGCATGTTAATGCCAGGTCTGAGCAGGGCCAATGACAGTTTCCCCTCTACTGTGATGCAGTGTTACACGATCTTTAAGTTTAGGGTTAAGCCTCTGCCCACTGCAACACTCATTTGCCAACATTGCCGTAATTAAATACAAGTTACAAAATTTGTCTTCAGACTTTTATTTAACTGCATGGAGTGAATCAGTGCATTGCAAAGCCATTTCCCTCTTCTTGTCTTTATCGGTGTGCGTAGCTCTGGGCAGTCCAGGTCCAAGGTGTTGACTGCAGTGGTTAGGCCGTTAGGGCTCCATCCCGGATATGGGACAATGTAATTGAAATTGTTAAACTGACTGTCTTTAATGTATTTTAGTTATTGATGAAAGCTAATACAGTGTTTGTATGGACCGGCCCTGCTTTCTGACTAGCAAGGTCAATTCAGCAGCAACGGTGCAGTTTGATAGTGCATGCATTGTCATTCATTTCAACACTGTGGTAATGTGGTACCCGCACGGCACATAGTGTTTGCAGCGGCATGACGGCTCAGTGGTTAGCACTGTCACCTCACAGCAAGAAGGACCTGGGTTCATTTTCAGCTCTGGTCCTTTTCCGGGTGTTCCTTGCATGTTCTCCTCGTGTTTCCTCCAGGGACTCTGATTCCATAGTATAAAGACTTGCACGTCTGATGATTAAAGACTCTAAATTTTCCATACAGAGCATGATGCAAAAGCACCTGCTTAATGACCCGTAGGGCTTGCGGCCACCAGAGGGCCCCCAAGAGTGCTCGAAATGTCCCATAAAAGAGCTTGAAACAGAGCCTGGTGGGCGCAAGTTGCGTAGTGAGCAAATTACGCAAGGGAGCCGCATGCGTCTGCCTCGCTAACCTCGCCGGACAGTGCGTCTCTTGGTCTGTCTGCGTCCTGCTCACCAGCCATTTCCAGGGCTGTTTTCTGTGACGCTGTGTCTGACAAAAGTGAGAGTGAAATACAACTATTCATGACATTTGATTAGCTCTGCATACCTGGCAATATGGTAAATAATAACCATCAAGTTTTCAGACAAGCCACAGTAAAAATAGCATTTCATATTTGAAAATGGTTTACACGGCTCAAGGGTCAGGTGGGAGGGCCCCTTAGCGGAATTCTGCTCAGGGGTGGGTGGGCGTGGCCAGAGGCACCGCCCTGCGGGAGAGTTTCAACGTCGAGGGCGGTGCAGCTTTGTACCCTTTAAAAAAAGACTATGCATTATGTGTGATGTGATGGAAAAAGTTTCCTACATTTGCATCCAGATTCACAGCTAGAATGTAAAAGTACACATAGATATAAAACTAATAAGATTTACCTTCAAATTGCAACGAAAAACGTTAAACTGTTAGTATGGACATAAACCTTTATATGATGGCCTAAATATTTCACTACAGATCATTATAGTCATTTTACATAAAGAGAGAGTAACTATCTGTAAAAATAAGGTTTTTTTTTCTTCAAAGAGAGCAAACCTCTCTGCAGGCTAACCAAAGCCTCTGTCTGACACGGAGGTTGCTGGTGTATGATAAACTATGAGAGCTTGTCTGCGACACAGACAGAGAGAGAACACTTGTGTGTGAGCATGGTGGGAACATCTCAGCCTTTCTGGAAATATTTCCTCTCTTGGAAAAACACTCGGAGGAAAAACACTCGCAAGCCTGTGGTTTATTGCTGCTACTGTGGACCTTGCCAAAATAAGACCAGTAATTCTGTACTCTCCGTACCTCAGTTCATTCACTGGCTTTATGTGTTTGGCAAAGAGTTACACAGGAAATAGATGGACTTGCTGTTGCTGCCCGATTGGAGAAGTTCTTCGCAACAACTGTAGGAAAACAAACTGGTTTCCTCTTGCCAACTGAGGTGATAATGCATGGAAACTAAAACCCCTTTGAAATCCTACATGCTCTGTCTGACCGTCTTGACAATTTTCACTTTCCCCATATACGACCGACTCATTTGGTCTTCATGGCAGAGCATTTTACAAGAGCAAAACCCTGATATATAAATAAGTAAAATGTAACTCAGCTGGCAGAAGGCTCCTGGTTGCTCCCCTCTAGATGTTGTATCATCCTGAAGACCCGGTTCCGAGGGACAACATTTTGGGAAATCCTTGTTTTTAGAAGGCCATTAAAAGATAAGGGTTTAAGGTTATGGTTTGAACTTGGATTGAATTGACCTTTTTGCACAAACATGGAATACTTTTGTAAATAAGAGATTTCAGTTTTTGATTTTTAATACATTTGCATACCTTTCTAAAAAAAAAAAAGTTTTCACGTTGCCATTATGGGTTATTGAATGCAACTTGGTGGTGATGGAAAATGGTAATTTTATTCCTTTCAACTTAAATGTACAACACAATGAAATGTGCAAAAAGTGAAGGGGTCTGAATACTTTGAGAAGCGACTGTATGGACGGCAGGTCAGAGTGGAAGGCAACGGCCAATGGCCTGTTTTGACCTTAAAAGACTTTCCTTCATTCTTTACGTTTTCAGGTTGACGTACTGTATGAAAACCATGTGTCTTACTAGCACTTTTTCGTATTTTGTGCCCTAAGGCTTGACCTAAAGCTATCAGTGGATAACTATAGCTGTGCTCAAACATAATCACGTATGGCTTATGTGTGAAACATACAGTGTGTTGTGTAGTGTTGGAGAAGTAACTATATCCTCTCTGTGTAAAAGGGTTTGGTTATCGGCCTTGAGGTTAGCAATGCAGAACTTAATGTTATGGTTCAGGGAATGAATGTAGTCTGTTAGGGTTCTTACGAGTATAGTAGTAGAGATGTGTGTGTGTGTGTATGGCTATACATTGTGAGGACCATTGGAGTGAGGACATTTTGGTAAAGTGAGGACATTTTGTCCGGTCCTCACTCCTTTCAAGGGCTGTGTGAGGGGTTCAGACTAGAATTAGGTTTAGGTTAAGGTCGGGGTTGTGATGGTTGAGGTTAGGGTAGGGGGCTAAGGAATGCACAAATCTAGTACAACATGGATGTGTGTGTGTGTGTGTGTGTGTGTGTAGGAAGTTGTTCCAAAGTGATACAAATGACCCGAACACTCTTAATGTGGATTAGTGAAAATTTAAACATCCTCTGGCCGAGGCAGGCCTGGAGCATGTAAAAAGAAAGACACTTAGCATGTCGGCTTTGAAGCTGCTGCTGTCACAACGAGTCACAGCGCTGGCCCGCTTTCCGTAGCGTTCCCCCGTGAAGACGAAATGTTACAGGGAACGCTGGGAACACTGGGGCTACTTCCAGGCAGAAGGTGCTTTTGAGAGTTTCACTGAGAGAGCTTTCCGGCTCTAGACTGGAACAAAACAGATTAGAGCTGTTACAATCCAGTCACTTACAATACTGAATATGCACATATTTACTTCACAGTGAAAGATGCCGGATTTAAGATGATACACTGATAGGCTGCCGTGTCTGCTTGGGTCTGAGATGTAAACTTTTATTTCCTACACCTTCGCTGTTTCTTTGTGTCGTTGCTTTGTCTAGGCGCCTGCGGCTGGAGTCTACCCCGGCATGCTGCAGACACCGTGGACGGCTCTCCGGTCCGTTGCAACCCAAACACAGACAGACTGTAGTTTTGAACAGGCTTTCCAAAAACAAAGAAACAACCAGAGAAACTGGACATCCATGGTTTAGCTGCTGGGACACTTTGTTTTACTATTCAGACAGGATCTTACAACTCCGGGGGGTTGCCATGGCTACACTTAGCGATGCCATGTCCCGGTTTCAAACTATACACTAATACTATACACTGTTTGTAGTATTTAAGGCGAGGCAATCATATTTCTATGGTGTATTTCAATACAAGTAGACTCAGTGTGCTTGCAATACCCAGTAAAATGTATAGAGGAATAGAAAAATGAAAATACAAGAAAATACAACAACACCAAAGGCAGGAAAAGTAATAGTAACACATGATTTGCCGTTTAATCCTTTGCATGCAGATTCAAGGTGAGCGGGGACTCGGGACGCTCTGGAAGCCTGTGGACCAGCAGATGGAGCCTTCTCCCTGCCGGCACCGACACTGCTGTGCAGAGTGCTGTGGGAGAGATGGGCCATTACTGTAAACAGAAGAAGAAAAAGCGAAAACAAGTCCTGCTCCGTGCCTGTTTAAAAAGTTATGTTTGCCAGTGAGAGTAAAATAAGAGGCGACAGCCATGTTTGTACATCAGCAGTGCAACATCTCAGCAACATTACCGAGGTTCCTGAATCAATCCCACAACAAAAATGTCTTAGAAAGTCTCTGGCTATAATATAAACAATGTCAGAGGCCATTTTGAAATCTGATGAGGTTGGTCCAAAGTTTTACCTTTTAGCAGAAATCTCTTTAGGATGCTGACAAAGTGCTTCTATGTTGCAATGTGACCTCTGACGTCTGTGGGTGTGGTGGCTGGATTCCACTGCAAATCCAGTGGAGTTCAAATGCAGTCCTTTAAAAGCCACAGTTTTTTTTTTATTTTGTTTTTTATCAGTGTTCTCTGTATCTTCCACAGGAAGTAAACACACCACTTTGTGACAGAAAACACACTCTCTGTCTGCGCTGCCGGATGGAGTCGGATAACCATGTTTCTGCGCAGAGGTTTTCTGCATGAATTCTTGTCGTCTTCTCCTGGGTATTTCAGGTTTTTACAGTTGCTAACCCACATTTCTCAACACTGAGTTCACTTTTTCAAAACTCTCCACACAGTCAGCACAGCAGCAGTCAATGTGGTCTAAGCTGTGGATCGGTTTTCATTGCTTTGACACAAAATGTATTCAGTGACCACAACTTTTTTCTCACTTAAAGACAAAACTCTCTGTACTTACTGTCCATTCTTGCACGTTTACATACTGTTGTAAAAACTGTTAAATTTGCATTCGAAAGAAAAAAACACCAAACACAATGACTGTAAATGAGACTGAAATTTGCTACTTTCTGCTGCCTGCATCTAAAAGAAATACCAAAATAAAATGACAAAAACTCCTAATTGCAACATACTGTACAACATTGAGGCCTATTTTCATTCCTTGACGATTCCTCTATGAAAGACTTGCGCCAGGTGAGGAAAGGGGGCAGAATGTTTTGTGATTGAATAGGACGATGTAGGGTTTCACCACTTTCTCCCAGTCACAGAGTCGATCGCAGTCCTTCCACTCCGTTCCTCAGCCCCAGGTGGAAAGCTTTCTACCTCCAGCCACAGAGGATCAGACGTCCCTCTTGGACACGATGAATGCTGGACCCCCTGGGATCAGGACACCCCTATGTCCTGACCCCAGGGGTGGATCAGCACATAGGGTGAGATGTGGATGGAAGATTTGCCAAAATGCAGAAGACAGGGTTGACTAGCTCTGTTGTATATCTGTAGCTGTTCTATACATGTACCATACAGTATGTACAGTGAATGTGTATAGTTCGATACTGTATTACTGGAATTGCTTTGGTTTCATTTTGTGCGCCTTGAATTACTTTTATGCAGACATTATTGAAGCGTATTGCAGCATTTCTGATACTGTGTGCTAGCATAATGGGATTCCGATTCATTGTGAGATGTGTATGGAGTGTTTTGATTGCATGAATGCATTCTGGATGTGACTCTAACTGTCAAGACCTTACAATATTATGGAGAGAAACCGTGAGGGAGCACTTGGCAACAGCGGAGAGGAAAAACTCCCTTTAACGGGAAGAAACCTCCGCAGAACAGGACTCGGGGTGGTGGGACCGTCTGCCTTGACTTGGGTTGGGTTGGGGAGAGAAATGGGGGAGAGAGGAGAGAGAGACCAGGAACAACTGTATATACTGTTGTATTCAAATGCTGTCAGACTGGTTGTTATAATGGTAATAATAACAGTTATACACATTGTTGTAATAGTTTTATTAATAATAACAGCAGCAATTATAGCAGCACCGATTAATGGTAATAATAATAATAAAAATAATAAAATGAATAATGAGGATGATGAGTGTTGACTAGTAGTGGCAGATCCAGATCCTGCAGTTCCAGAGTCAGAGATACCTGCAGAATGAGGACAGGGAGGAAAAGAACAAACTTACGGGAGAGAGAAGACATTAAGTTAATGACATACAGTAGAGTGATATAAATCCATGGGGAGAGACAGAGAGAGAGAGAGAGAGAGAGAGTAGTGTCAAGTGTCAAGCTGCATGTCAGTAGAGAGGTATGTGTGGACAGTTTTGAAAAAGTGAGTGAGTATAGAGAAATGTGTGTTACCAGTTACAAAAAAAAACGTAACTTCCCCCACAAGACAGGTTTTTTTTGTCAAACTGAGTTGGCTGCTTCAGTGGAGAGAGAAGTAATATGAAGCTGCGGCCAAAGCACGGACTTCATACGTGACCCAAAATAGGTCAGGAAGCCAACAGCTCTGGTCAAAGGTCACCGTGCAGCGAGCTCTGCCGCCAGACAGCGGCCTTTTTATATGAGGCTAAATTTGAATAACGTGGAAGCAGCGAAGGAACTTGAGCGCAAGACAGACCAAGTAATGAATTCTAAACAGAGGAGACATATAAATAGGACAAAAAGCATGTTCAGCAGCCCTGTCTCCGTGAAACCACCTTTCCATACAACTACACTGCAACAGCAAATATGTTTTGCAGGAAATGTCATCGCCGGCTGAATTATGTTCAGAGGCAAGGTTTTGTTTTTGTTTTTTGAATGAATGAATGAATGGAGCTACATTTGTTAAAAGCATCGGAGTCACTAGGGGGTGGTGGGGGTACAAACCGCAGAACTGTCGCACCAGAGACCAGGGTTCGCTTTAGGCAACAAAAGCACTTCGCTTAAAATTAAGAACAGATCATTAAAAAACTGCAGAAAAAGTTTCCCCACAAGCGGACGTTGTGCTGCAAGACGGGAAATGTTGGCAGGAAACAAACATGTTGTCTGTGATACGTTCAGTGTCAACGTGTCTGCGACTTCTCGAACGTTCCAAACACGTGAGTTAACAACATATCCTCATTGCGCTTATAGAAAACATAATCCGCTTGCACTGGTGTTTCCTACTAAATGTATTTGCTGGCGCGGTGTTGCCGTATCGGAAGGCAATCTCCGGGAGACAGGGTTGTGTTCAGTGCGTCCACAGGACTGAGGTCACACAGTGTGACCTTCTCCGGACGGACCCTCTTGAAGTCTATCCAAAACCCTTAAGAGGGTCTACTCTGACCCTAAGGTCCGACAGGCAAAATAAACAATAGCATTTCCAATCAAATACTTGAGAATGAGGAGTTCCTCAACATTTGACCCACCGGACTGCAACACTGAGATGTGATGCCTCTGTTCTTTTAGACGGTCAATATTCTCCCTACTGTTTTCTTACTGTTGTTCACAGTGAGCTATGATATAACTTCAATCACTCCGTCACAGTCCCTGTGAATTTAGCAAAGTGGATGAGGAGGCTTGGTGGTCACATGGCAAAGACACAGTATAGAAAGCAAGCACTACCTGCCCTTTGTAAACGATCCTTTCTTTGGTCTTATCAGCACTGATCTCCAAACTGCTGCTTTTGCACCATGCCTGAGGAGCATGTGTTTGGGCCAAATAAGGCTTCTGAAGAATAACCTTGCTAAGGCTCCTTCCACAGTTTATACAACTGGTACCGCACGTTTCCCTAGACTAAATTCTCTTTTTGTAAAACTGTTCAACCACCACCGGTCACTTGTAATTGTAGACTCCTGACAAACATGTCTTCTGATGACTGGGAGCAGATGGCGTTGAGGGCGTTTCTTAACAAGTCTGAGGACTGGCCGTCTCCTTTCTCGCCCCCCCCCCCCCGTCTCCTCCATGTCTGGCCGCGCCGCTTTTGACCATGCTGTTAAAAGATCATTTCCAAACACTGGAAGGAATCAAACGAATGTCAGGATAAAAAACTAGGAACAAGTACACATTCACCAGAGACACCATCGCTGAAAGCAAACACAGTTTCCAGGTCACATGGGGGACTAGCCCCTGACCAGTCAGTGAGAGGTTGGCTCCTTTAAAAACAACTTATGGCAATGTCATGAAAATGTCTTGTTTTAAAAGTTTGGCAATTGCAAACCAAACTTGCAAAAGTCCTAAGAATATAAAAGTAGTGGTGGTAAATCCGACAATATGATGAGAGAACAAAACCTTCTGTTTGTGGCAGAAGTTGCTTCCATCTATCATCACAAATTCCCCAGGACCAACGCGTCGCTTTCCTGCCTTTCGCCTCTTTCTCCTCATTGCTCCCTTGGGACAGTGTGCGTGTACTTCCTGCGGTCCCGTCAGTCAGGTGCAGCCTCAGACCCTGGAAAGATACGTGAACGATGTTAATATTGCTGGGGCCTCTTCTTTTTTAAGGGGACAGCTGAAGACTGGGCATTTTTAGGAAGAGTCTCACCAACGTTTGATGTGCTGAACACATTCAGACACCATTCGTGATGGCAAGGACGAAGCGACTGCCCTCTGAGGAAAAGTTCTGTCTGGAGGTTCGTGCAAAAACGACATTGTAACGCAAATGTAGATTTAACCAGGTCTCAACGGATCATATTACCACAAGCGTGTTTCTGAGGATATAAACATTTAACAGCTCAAATCCTGGTTTCCTGTACATATACATTTGCAAGGGGCTTAGACTTCTTCTGCTCTTCTCAGAAAATTACCCTGATCTGATGGACTTCTGCACCGTTCTCCCCCGATGGCTTCTGTGACGGCACATCCTGGTGGAACGTGAAAATAGAGGAATCCCTTTTAGTAGGCGATTTGGGGTTTGATTAATATCTCAACCGGTGCCTGTAAATATGAAACAATGGCTTAACGTAGTGCTATGTTGGGTTCCGAACGTGAACTTACAACAGTATGTAAACGAGCAGAAACTGCGAGTAAATACACCGAGTTTTGGTGGCGGTTGAGTTCGATGAATTTTGACAGCTGTGCTGATTGTATGAGTTTTCTATCCAAGCAACGGAAAGTGAACCAGACCGACTGTGGAGGATGCTGACCTTAAACACCCAAACCCATCACGAGGTCATCGTTCATTTTAGTGACTCGATGTGTATTTTCTGCACTAATCACAAAGTGGCTCAGGTGTGGCCACACCGCTGCCTCCCCCTGACCCCGGTGAACATGTGTCTGCGGCGGGGTGTCGGCTGAGTGCAGGGTCACCTCTGGACATGGAGCTCTGCGGAGCTCTGCCCCCCAGCGGCTGCAGACTCACCAGCAGCTTCTTCTCCGCTGCAGCTGCCGATTCGGCCCCATTCTTTTGTTCCATTCTCACACAGTTGATCATATTTACCAGTTGTTTTTTTTAACTCTCTTGCCGTCCAACTTAGTGGCAAGGATTGTTCCATAAAGTCACAGTTCCCCGAATAGGAAGAAAGTTTTTTTTTATTTTAAAGTTTATAGGATTCATATTTTTGTCCTTTGAAAATATAGATGAAAAGAGGCTTTTAGGATAGACTCCTGCATCTACGAGATGAATCCATTGCTCTTGTGGTGTATATCTAACTATATGAGGCTTGAGTGGAAAGGTGGTTTAATTCTAAATACATTAAATCCTCCGTCCGACTTGGAAAGACGTAAAGAATTCCTTTGGTCTTCCCATATCACATCTGTAATACTAGAACAGGTGACAGGAGAAAGTACAGGTTTTGGTAGCGTGATCGGAACAGTAGAACAACCATCACTGATAAATCTATATTATGCTTTTTTGCCTGTTGTATAACAGTAAAGCATGTCTTTGTATTGCTTTGTAAGCGTCTATTTTTTATGAATCCCGATTTACTATAAGAGATATTATAGTTTGACACGTAGATGTAGGAAAAATCGAATTGACTGACATATATCTTGTCCCTTGAATAAATGAAGGTGCACCGTTTGTCCAAAGCGCTGAATGGAGCCCGAGAGGATATTCGAGGTGCAAATGTTTGAAGAGTTTGTAATATTTCATCCACGGATATGTCAGATTTTAAACATCTTTTCTAAGCATCTGGAAGTTGATTCAATTTTATTGTGTACAAAAAAGAAGTTGGATCTGATAAAATGTTTTTTTCTGGTTATGCTAATTTTGAAAAACAACAAAATCAACAAAGTCTGCTGCACATGCCTGCTGCCAGTCTCCTGTTCTACCACATTCCAGAGGTGTTCTACTGGATCCAGATCTGGAGACTGGGGAGGCCACTGAAGTCCACTGAACCAGTTTGAGACGACTCTTGCTTTGTGACATGGAGCATTATCTTGCAGGACGTAGCCGTTAGGAGACGGTAAACTGTGGCCATGCAGTGATCCACATGGTCGGCAACAACACTCAGAGTTTTGGTGGCGGTTGAGTTTGAGTGAGAAAACGGTTCAGGAATTTCGAGCGATGTGGCGATTGGATGAATTTTGCATCAATGCAGTGAAAAACTGTAACGGACGAGAGCGCCCTGAGGTTCAGAAGACCACTATACTCACCCTTTGTGCGTGTTTGTGTTCTAACTGTCCACCAGGAAGAAAGGAGGAAGCCATCAGGCACGGATCCTCATTTGTCTGGACCTCTGACATACATACCCCCAAGCGCACACACACACACACACACACACACACACACTTGGTGTCAGACAGCCTGACATGTGGATCTCCCACCAGCTTCTATATTTAATTTGTTCATTTCCTCTCTGAGAGCGGGGATGAGAGACAGAGACAGCTCGGCTCTCACTGCAGTAACCTCACACAGGACCTGAGCTGTGAGAAGGTTGCGGGAGCTAAATGTCATCCAGGAGAGAGAAACCGTATCTGCTATATTTAATTGGCTTACGGACACCATTGTGGTGCGATGCCCTGAAATTATTTTGGAAAATAGTGTAATCTGAGAGTAGATAGAAATAGAAATCCTTAAACAGTCTGAAGTGTTTGGCAGATGGCCTCTCAGAACCGTGCGCCATAAATGCATCACATATGTGCTGCTGCTTTGACGGCGGCTGGGAGGAACATATCTGGAGGTTATTCAAAAATTAGAGGCTAAGACCGGCGTTATTCTATATTTCTCTTACAGTCAACAAAGTCCGTGAAACGATGAAAACCTTCAATGCGTCGGCCCGTCTGTTAACACTTTGTGACCTCCCTCCTCCGACTGTGGCTCTCAGCCCCAAACCCATTAGTTTCTCCCGGAGACATAAATCTTTCAAAACAGCTCACGAATATATTGTTTCATTTCTAAAAGAAAATTAGGTTTAAGGAGTCTTTTCAGGAGCTTTGTTAGGAATATCATAAAGACATTGTTAGATATTATCCGACTTATTCTTTCATATTCAGTCTGATCACTTTAAAGAAACGTCCATCCACGGCATTAACTTCTGCGAGTCTGTGAGGATGACAGATGTGCCTCCATGTGTTTTCAATCGGCGTTTGGGGGAAGTTTGTATAAATCGATGCTCGGCGTGTCTAGAATACTATCGTTTGATGTAATGCTGCAGCCATGAAAAACATTAGGTCTTGAAGCCTCGAGTCAGCGCCACAGTTTATGAAAACACGATCGAAACACGTCCACTCTACTATGGTTAGCCACTGGGGCAACGCTTTATTTTAACCTTCGCCTTTACCATTCATAAGAAGAAAAAAATGGGATTTTAAGAGTCTATTAATGTAGTTGTTAACTGGTGTGTGAGCAAATACCGAATGATTGACAATCTAATATATAACACTGTTGTAATGATATAAAATATTTCATTAATGACATGTGTTAATCAAATGTGTTTATTTTTTTTTCTTTTTCCTTCTCCACGACAACTGAGCAAAAACCACCTGTTGATGAAGGCCACGCAATATAATTAGAAGCTCGGGGAGAAATCTAATAAGTGGACCTTGAGTTAAGAATTTTCAAACTACCAATTTTTTTCCCAAGGGAGTTTTCGAGCAAGTCTGCAGACGGGTGCAAATTTGGCCCGAACCCAGTGTCAGCACTGAACAGGACCCCCTCCTCCAGAAGAGGGACTTGATAAGATTTGTCACAATAATAATGGGAATAATTGTGAGAATACTGGCAACAGCCATAGAAATGCTGCTTATTATGACCTGGTGTGTCTGCCTGCTCCAGCAGGGCACTTCAGCCAAAGAAGGTGAAAGGTCACTGGCTGGAGCAGCATAACCACGGTGTCTCTGTGTGTGTGTGTGTGTGTGTGTGTGTGTCTCTGCTGCTGAACCGACTATTCACACACACACACGAGCTCTCCATTTTGGTGGAATAACACATTTATTTCCTGTTTCATTGTGCCTCAGCCGGCTCAAACGGAGCTGCATGCCCGGCAGAGATGTAGGCATGAAACCACCCTGCGGTAATGGATCTGTGCGGCCATTGATTGTATTGGTTCGATGCTGACGCCGCTCTGTCTGAAAGGGAGGGGTCTGCACAGAAACCCCTTCTTTGGGGGTCTGGGAGCCGTGAATGGGGCTTATGAATGAAGCGAATGGCAGCCACCAACGAACCACACGCTAATTAGACGGACTGCCTCTGTGGGAGGAAGTTATGCAGTTATGAAAATGAAGGTTTTGCACACCGGGACGCCGCCGGGCCGGTGTCCCGGGAGCGCTCCGCTCCGCTGGCTGTCGGCGGCCAGCGTGGAGAGCAGCCTGCGGGACCGTGGGAAAGGTCCCGCACGCTGGGCACTTTATGCTTTGTGTTTGTTGTTCTTGTGTAATGGATCTCGCCCCACGTCCACGGCCGAGTTCCTCAAAGCCCCACACGTTCTAGGCCCGCACCATTACATCAAGCGGAGTTTCCCAAAATTCAGTCCGACACAGCCGGTACCTCCGGAGACTCGGGGGGAAGTAGAGTGCGAGACGAGGACGGCCCTCTGTCCGCAGGGCCAGTCTCCCCCGTAGCCCGACGGGGAGAGGCGCGCATAGGCACTCGGCAAATAACGTGTGAAGGTTAAAGAAATATTAACAGACGGGGAGCCGAGGAGAAGGCTGCAGGAATGTGATAAACAAAACACTCTCACCTGAAAAGTCCGGCTGCATGTGAGCGCGGACTTTTCACCTGGAGAGGCCGGAATTCTTTGCTTTTTACGCAGAAGGTGCAAATGCGCCGATAGTTGTCCTTTGGTCGTTTCCCCACGTGTTTGGAAATCACTGTGCACTGACATGACCGGTGTTAGTCTGCGGCCGCACGTTTTGCACCGAGCCCGCGGGTACCTGCTGTCGCACCTGTGGGGCAGCCCGGGCAGATGCGCAATTAGCCCTGAGCGAACCGTGCAGGTCGCGAGGCCGTGGGCCGACCACAGCCCCCGGTGACAGCGCTCGCATCCCTCTGCCGAGCCGGTACCGGCTCCGAATCGCAGTGAATGCGCGGATTCCCTTTGAAACGCGTGGAAATGTGAACTGAATTCACAACTGCGGCCTGTCACGTCTGGCCTGCAGCCAGGACTCCGTCTCCTCTCTGTTTTTTCTGGCCCCCGTCCAGACCCCCCTCCCCCCTCCTGTATTATCCACCCACGGGAGAGGTGATTTCTTTCTTTTTTCTCCTTTTTAAAACCCCGTCCTCATTGAGCGGAGCCTGGTTCTGGAGTGTGGCTGTGGTTATTATGCCCGCACTCCTCGGACGATCCGTAGGCCTGCCGAGCTGTCACGCCTCGCCGCTGCATGGTCCTGTCCGGTGCCGCGCTGTGCTGTAGCCGAGTTTCGGTCGGAGCCGCTCGGCGTCTCGGAGTCCGATGTCCCCGGTGTCCTGTCTTATGCTCACTGAGCTGCTCCCTGGCTTCTTTTATCAGCTCCCAAGCCGCCAGTCGTCCCGCCTGTGGCAGACGTGCAAGTGGACAGCGGACCTGTACAAGCGCCACTGAAACTATCGTCGGTCTCGTCCTTCTTTCTTCAAGTCTTCGCTGTTCGCCGGGGGGAGCGGGGCAGCTGCAGCAGCGGGAGCCATGAGCGGACGCGGGGACGAGGCCGGGGAGAGCTCCGGCTCCCAGGAGCCCGCGGGGGGGCCCGCGGAGCCCCAGAAGAGGAGGCCGGGGAGACCGAGGAAGCCCCAAAAAGTAAGCCCGAGCTGGCGTCTCGCTGCCGTGGACTGAACGCTCTGTCCCGGGAGCGGACGGAGCGAGCAGTTCCCGCTTCAGTCTGCGGCCAGGAATTCAGTGCAGGCTGCGTCTGCACGTCCTGAGCCCATGGTGTGGTGCGTTTTAAGACTTCTCTCGTTTTCTTTATTTCTCTGACATAGGCGAGACACGTCGCCGTGCTCGGGGAGCCGAGGTTGAACTTTTAGCAGGGACTAGGTCCGGACCCGGTGGGGCTCTCCGCGCAGCCCTGGTTTCGCGTGCCTGATCAAAACCGCGATTTCGAGATCGATCGTTCCGTGTTTACATTAAAGCGGGGTGCGCGGTCCACCATTACGTCCCCGACGCTCCTGGCGGCTACAGTTTTTTTTTCTGCCTGCACAGGAGCGCGGCTCCCAACCGCACACCGTCCCCCCCAGATAGGGGCCACCGCTCTGGTGATATAGCGTGTGAGCTGGACGTGTTTCTCCGCGAACCGTGAGGGGAAGCTCCCGCTTTCTTTTCAGCTGACAACGGGCGCAGGGAGGGAAGTTACGGGGATGAGCTTCTCCGAGTGTCGGCGTGAGATCGAGTCCCGGTCCCACCAGAATTTCACGGCGGAACCCGTAGGTGTCAGAAACCGGACACCGTGGCTGCACGCGGCCGTTTTCCCTATCAAGACAATCAAATGCCATGAGGACACATGCTCACACGGGGTGAGGGTGGTAGAAATGTTGACCTCAAATTGTGTGAAGTCCCAGACTGAATAATAAATCGGTCTCATTCACTCTCTGCATGATGCGCGCCCACACGTGTGCATAACCCTCAGCCTCACCGCAACCTCCGACCTTAAAGTCCTTCCTCTAGAATGTGATGATTTACATTACGGTCCCCACCGTGTGTCTGTGTAAACAGACCCCTGACCCCCGCAAAAGCTTTGTTTCCTGTCCTTGACACCCACGGCATGTCCTCCCTCCCTTCCAGGAGCCAAGTGGAGAGCCTGTCCCCAAGCGACCGAGGGGCCGCCCCAAAGGAAGTAAGAACAAGGGCCCCTCCAAGGCAGCACAGAAGGTGAGGAGCCTCAGAACACGAACGACACAGACGCCTTTGCTAGTGTCCCTTTAGAGGACGTTCACTGACCTACATTTCGTAAGCGACACATGAGTGGAGGCGTGTGGGACTAGTGACTGTTACACCAGCTTTTAAAAGGTCAAGTTTTCTGGTCGGGTCGCTGCCCATTGTTCTTGATAACGTTTCAATCTTCAGTTGGGACCATCCACATCGCGTGTGCAGGAGGGAGAGAACAGAGAAAGAGGGGAAAAGCT
The DNA here is from genome assembly GCF_016859285.1 of Xiphias gladius. Taxonomy (NCBI): domain Eukaryota; kingdom Metazoa; phylum Chordata; class Actinopteri; order Istiophoriformes; family Xiphiidae; genus Xiphias; species Xiphias gladius. Next base: position 20,839,006 of record NC_053401.1, on the reverse strand, counting down.
GAAAAACTGTCCCAAACGGTGAGAAAAAAGGTCCCGGTGCGCCCGCGTATTTTGAAATCCAGATCATTCAGGTTTCAGCAGAGGCCCAGGTCTCCCCAGCCTGTGTTCTCTGGTGTCAGTGAGGTTAGTTTAAATTTGGAAGAAGTCACTGCAGCAGCTTATTGGTTACTTGAATGAAAGTCATTAACTTTTGGAGCTGTCACTTTTTGGTGAGCGAGGGCAAACCCCAGGTCAGCCGCAGTATAACCTCAATTACAACACAAAACACACACACACACTTAATCAAAAACCTCACGTCTTCCAATCTTATGCTCACCTGTGCAATCTAATAGGTTCTTCAGTTCTGCAGCCCTGATGCAAATCCGGTTTAGCGAAGTTTACAGTACAGTGCTGACTCGTGTCCAAGATGACGGGTCTCAGTCATAGTTTTATGTCCTAGTTAGGTTAGTGGCGGGCGGGCGTGTATTCCGTAGCACTGTGGTGGAGTTCAATACAGCTCCACTACCAACCACAGCCACAAAAATACCAACCCTAGGTTGTTTTTTTTGCAGGAGCTTTGTATTGGATTACATTTGATTCTACAAGTCGTGGTCATAAATTTGTGGCTCAGAGTAATTCTGACATGAGTGACAGTTGTCATACAGAGCACGACCATATAGACCATACAGAGCCTCGATCAGCGTTTTTGAACCAACGGAAATATTGTAAAGGTTGTGCAAAACGTTTAAAACGAAAGGGAGATCAAAGGTTTCCAAGTCAAAAAAAACGAAAAAAACTCCAAAAAGGAGGATCAGTGAAAGGGGCTGACGGCTGGATGCCCTGACTGGGTCGGGGTATCCAACCTCAGTATTTTTTGGTGCCGACTGAAATGTGCCTGCAGCAAAGAGTGGTGAAAACTGTCAAGCACTGCAACATGGTGTGGAATGTCTGGTCATTTGTAATCGTGTTTACTTATTTCATTTCATTTGGGCAAAGTTCTTGTAACTGCTGCTCGTGTTTAAACAACATTTACAATTTGTGGCTTCCTTTGTTAAATGAAAAAACGTGTTTAGATTCCTCAAAGAAACCCCAAAGTGCTGTTGGTTTGTTTTTCAACAGTACTGAAGCTCAGGTATCTTATTGGCCCTGCTATTGGACATTTTCAAACAGTACTGAGCCCTAACCCTGACCTATAGACTGTCACTGACTGATTAGATAGAGTACAAGGCTGGAGGTATACTTCTGCGAAGACACGTCTTTGTGCATGTACGCAGAGAAGGGTGTTATGGGTAACAGAAAAAATATGTTCACGTTCAGCACGAGTATAAAAAAAAAAAAAAAAATAGCCACAGGAATTTCTCCAATAGACGCCCGTGCATGTTTGCTTATGTGCAGCCAGCAGAAGCAGGTTCCAGTCTTTAGCAGCAACAAATCTCAATAAACAAGATCTTCCAGCGGTAGGAACCCGCCTGGGCTGTAAAACGCAACAGCCGACCCAAAGACATAAGAAAACAGGGACAGACCGACGCACCGGTGCGTCCGGGTCGGTAGAAACACGCAGCCATAACTCGCCAGCACTTTCACACACTAGTGTACACGTTTCCACAGAGAGAGGGAGACAGTGTGCATGAGAGAGAGAGTTGATGAACGAAAGAAAGGTTAAAGTGGCAAAGGAAAACTGATCCAGGGAGAGCTTTGAAATTTTACAGCAATATCCCACCTAACTTTTGTGTTGCGTTACAAGTGCCGGTGTCTTCATTCATTAGTTAGATGAAGCTGCGATAGGCTCACGATGACAGCACCCTTAGTGCTCCCTTGCCACCATGAACCACTGTAAACATTCTCAGCACTTCTTTGAAAAGTGAACCACTCTGCTCTCGCCATAATCCAGTCCAATCTCACCTGACATTGTTATAATAAACAGTGAAGATATCAGTCTTTTAAGATGAAAGGCGTCCAGGGTCAGCCCACACCTGTAACATACGCTCTTTAAAAGTTCATATCCTCTTCCCATATCAGTCACTTCTGCAATCTCGGACAAATATCCTGGCAGCTTGTGCAAAGAAACAATCGTACTGCACGCCTTCACTGGACTATTACTTATCCAACCGCAAAACATGGATGACTAATTTTTACTCCAAAAAAAAAAAAGGTGTTAATTATAGAAAAAGTCAGGTTTAGGGCTGAATAAAGAAAATGAGATCCTGGATTTCTCGCCAAAATCTGAGACCGTCCTCACCAGAAAATCAGCAGGATTGGTCGTTTGATTAACAACCTCCTGACAAGTCTTTGTTAATAACGACAGTTGTCATTACTTCCATTAGGGTGCCGAGCTGGATGGATTGATGAACAAAGTGCGTGACGGCTTCAGTATGCCTTAAAGCAAACATGGCCCCACAAAGTGAGGCCTGACCTGTTCTGAATGGCCACACTCAAAGGCAGGACAAAAAGCGCGCAGTCTCAACATGATGAATCGTCCAAATGGGAATAATGGCTTACACTTTCAGACAGTCTCACCTTGAAGGCATTCGTGGTGTTGCACTTGATCAAGCGCACAAAAAGTGGCAGAAGTAGTTGGGTGAAAAATGTAAAAAAAAACCAAAACAAAACAAAAAGACAAGGGACGGCTGTGTCAGCCTTTGAGTTGGTCGGTCCACATTTAGCTCTTTTCCACTGCGGGAACTTAATGACCCGTAACGTCCCATAACCTGGACCTTATGAGAACTCGTAGGACAAAGGTGATCAGTTCTACCTTGCTTTTCCACTGTATTTTACAAACTTGGAAGGATCGGCTGTACGTCGACTTGCCTCCGTCAGTTGGATTCCAGAGAGGCGATGTATGAGATTAGTGTAGATCTGAGGGGGAAAAAAAGCGAGGGGAAGGGGGTGTGACGCCGTGAGCCCTGAGGCTGTATGAAACCATGAGATGTAGAACGTAGGCAATTTGAAAGGTAAACAGACAGTTAATGACCCAAATGCAAATATTCATGTAGGCTGAGGGCGCGTACACACTGTTGCTTTTTTCTCGGCCCTCTCTATGTGCCTGTCATTCGGGTGCTCATGAGAGCTTGCTGGGTGCGTGTTCCCGGGACTGGGCTCACTGGCCAATCACAACCAAGTTAGTTAATGTGCCCCCCTTTCAGTTTGAAGATTTTTTTTTTTTTTTTGCTTTAATCCCTGAGCATGTATGTGCCTTTGTGGTCTTGAACTGAGGAACTGAACTTTACGGAAACAAAGATGCCTTCTCCAAACCTCCGGATTACCAATGGACGTGTCATAGCTAAATGCTAAAGTCCGACCTTGAAACCTCCCGACAGTGTCCTCCCCACCAAAAAATCAGCAGCATCAGATGTTTGTTTACAGGCCTAAATATGACCTATGTTTGACTGACAAAGACCTTTAGTGGCAGTGTGAATTATAACTTTTGTTTGGTGTTATATAGCCCAAAACTTTGTTGGGAGCCGGTTGGGGCGGATGGATCAGTCAGCAAGTGTTTGCTTCTGATTACCTACCAAGAGTCAATGTTTGGTTTCTTTAACCACGACCACGAACCTTCCCTTAACCGTGTAGTTCTTCTTTTGACCATGACGAAAAAGGTTCCGTTGCAAACAAACTTAACAAAGTATTTTTTCAAACCCAAACCACAAACCCTCCCTCACCATGAACGAGTAAACCAAACCTTAACCACAGCAGTGGCAGATCAGAAAATGGTCACATTAGTCTTCCCGTAGTGCTCATTTGGAATGGGTTTGAAAGGCGATCCTGCTGACAGGGGCATCAGATGAGAAAAGGCTCATATGGGTCATTTAGAAAAGTAGTTACAAATTTCTGTTTTGACCTTTTCTTTGCAGGACTTGTTGTAAAATGCCATTTTAAGTATAACATAACTGGATCGAGTTTTCAGCTGTAGTAGTTTCCTCCAAAACAACAATAAATAAGTAAGAACACATTTTTAATGGCTTTTGAGAATGTGACCTGAGAGTAGTTTGGTGAAACTAACACTCCATGGAAAAAGAGAATGATTATCCTGGTACAGTTTAGTTTCACTTTGACTCTTGTCGTTGTAGTTTCTTGAAAATGGGAATTTATGGCATGTTCCTTCTTTAGATCACTGGGTATCCAGGGCTGCTCCAGACATGCTGCATCTCTTTGCTCAGACATATAAAAAACACTGATGATTAATTGAACAGGGTGTTATCTTTCAGACCATTAAATCTCCACATTAAAAATGTAGCGTCCCAAACAGAGAACTGGTATTACAGCACACAGACTGGTTAGCCAGCAATGTGATGCGTCATGATAAAGACATGCTAATGAACATCACATGACAAAACATCATCATTTTGTTGTACCTTAATATACTTATGCTTCTTTTAAACTGGAGGGTCCTAACCATTTCCTGCTCCCGCTTGACACAACCTAGTAGTTATTCCTTTTATTTGATGACAGAGGTAGGAGGTTTTTCTGATCAAGAAGCTCTTTTAAAGGATCAGCAAGCAAGGCGCACCAAAGACTAGGTGCTGGTCAAGGCAATGACATATATTGAAGAAGATGACTGCACACTAAGCTCCAATGATTTCACTGCTGACGTTTCAAACAGATTGCGTCTCTTTCGAGGCACAACTTTTTAGATTTGGCACATAAGGTTACAGCCCGTTATAGATACTTTGGTAAGATGGTGTTCTGTAGTGTTAGGTATTTAAGTAGATTTTGAAACTGATTATGTTCATTTAGAGAGAAGGTAACACACGATAAAAATAAATGTGCATTGTTTGCCTACAATGCATGTGCTTTACAACGTGGCCAAGGCAACTGTATTTCATGAGTGCACGCCAACAAGTCCTCCAATTTCTATAGGTCGCTTGTCCCTACCCTCGGATACGACCCACAGGCAGGCGTAGCGGACCTTCTTCGTCATGGTACCAGTAATAAACCCGTGGTTAAGTTTCTGGAACTGTCGTGGTTTGGTTAGGTTAAGGCACAGAAAGTACTTGGTGAGGTTTAGGAAAAGATCATGGTTTGGGTTAAAAAAAACAAAAAAAACAAAACCTCCTTCAGGTTTGAGAACGGTGGTTGTCATGGTTACAATGATAAACACGCAGTTATGGTTGTGGTTTGGTCACGGATAAAAGAAACAAAGTTGACTAACGCTAAACAGTGGTCGACCCATCCATCGACCCCAACCACATCTTACCGAGGACTTTGTCGCCCTACATACTACGTCACCTGACTTCCCATCATAATTACTACGGCCGCTGTAGGTCAACTAGCAATAAATCATAACTATGGGCCGTATATGCTCCTTGCATAGATGACCTATAGGGTTGCTTTTTGCAGGAGGAGTCTGGAAGAAAGGAAGAAAGACTTTCAGAGATTCAGGGACCTCTTCAAACCTTCAGCTGAATGTTTTTTCACTGTGAATAAACCCATATGAGATACTGCTGGTGAGATATTGACAAACTCCACCTGCTGCCATGTGACCAGGCTCTGGGTGGCTTGTACTCAGTGTCAGACAGACAAAGGAGCTGGTGTCGTTTGCTGAACCGTAGCTACACACTTGCCCCAACGCCACCATAGCACTGATATGGGCCTTTTGCTGGTCATTGTCTGCAAAATTCATTGCGGCTTGGCAATTTGACTAAGATTTCAGCTGACTCCCAGCCAAGAGCCATGGAGCCTGGATATATCCGATGAATTATTGACACTGGTCTGGTCTTGTTAATTGTGGATGACTGCAGGGCTTTGCTTTCTGGCTGTGCTGGACAATCTGCAGGGTCCAATCTCTCCCGATTCCCACAAATGTCAAATCATTCTATGATCTTAATAAGAAAGGTAATTCGGTCCCCTTGAGCCAGACACACAGGGACATTCCAGCTGGAGGTATCCATTTCACAGTAAGGGAGTGCCCTGTAAACATACACACTTGGTGCTTTGCCAACTTAGGCCATTTCCATACAGTGGACACGTTTGAAAATCTTTTTCAGCCCTCCACCAACGATAAACTTTTCTTTACCGGACCAAAGAAAACTTTTCAAAATCACTCTAGAGTATATACATATAAAAATGCCGTGGTCATATTGTGTCATGGAGCTTTTCTTTAATGCTGGCACATCAATGTCAAACCTGATGGCGATGACAGAACAGAACTTAATTGAACCATTCATTTTTTTTTAGAGATTTAATGTGGATTAATCTGCAGCTGAAAATAGTCCCCAGCAAATGTTCTGTTTCCTCCTGTTTGAGTAATGTTTGCTAAAACTACAGTGCCCATTGTTTCAGGAAGTTCCTGAGCCTTTTGTCAAAAATGCAATTTTTAAAGATTTCTGTCTTCAGAAGGAAGCCAATGGGCTTGTGGCTGAGTGTCACAGACAGGGTAGGAAAGTATTTAGAGATGAACACATTGTTGTTGTGTTGGTCTTTTCAAAGGATTTGTTGGCAATAAAAAAAAAAAAAAAAATAGAATAATGCCAGACGCATCCTTTAAACGGTCCCTAGAAATGACACAAAACAAAATGACATTAGTTACAGAATTCCACAGAATTCCACGTTTCTATAACGGAACGTAATATCATATAAGGAGAACAGGAAAATGCAAATGCACAGACAGCAGAGCGACAAAAACATATTCTGACAAAATCTAGATGAGTCAAATGAAATAGAGGGGACTGGTTGCCATTGTTGTCAGTTAAGATTGTTTTGAAATGTTCGTGCTTCATTACCATACAACAACTACTGTGTGTCACTGTGGTGGATTTTCCAACGGACGTATGTTTCAAGTCTCATACAACAATCAACACTATGTTGTGCTTTCCAAGATGGCTAGCCGTAATGTGAAGCATGTGATGCAAATGCTTTTATTTAAGATTTTATGGTGCGCTGTATCAGTAGCATGTATGGGACGTCCCCACTGTCTCACGCTGCCTCTCCCGACAGTTAGTTAGTTAGCTTCCTTAGCAGGAAGTTAGTTAGTTAGCTTCCTTAGCAGAGTAGTATTTCACGAGTAGGATTTGATTCCATTCAAGAGGAAATGAGTGGATGAACATCGATGGAGTAACCTAATAGAGAAGACGCTTGAATGACAGTCACGGAGCCACATGCTGCACGTTCAGCTGCGTGCATGCTCGCCTCCTTCCCATCCTGCTGCTCGTCGGCGGACTACAGAAGCTGTCATCTGAGTGCATTTTCAGGTTGCATGAGCAGCAGGAAAACAATTCGGTCACTGCTATTGGAAAAAACAGATGGTTGAATAATTACATATTAAAATTTCCATCCTTTCAGGGGAACTTTGTGTTCTCATTTTACTTTAATCCTGTTTATTCTGTTGTCATAATCCGTGGACTTTCCTGCCCTGTCTGTGACACTCAGCCACAAGCCCATTGGTTCCTATGGAGGACGGAAATCTTTCAAAATGGCATTTTTAACAAGATGCTCAGTAGTTTCCTGAAACACCTGGCCACTGTAGTTTTAGGCAAACATTACTCAAACAGGAGGAAGTAGCACATTTGTTGGGGACTATTTTCAGCTGCAGATTAATCCACATTTAATGCTCTTGTGAGTATTCATGCTAATGAAGGAACATGTCACCCAGTGCAACAGACGACCTCTATGGCACAGAGGAATAAAACACACCAGGCTTTGGATACATGTTGGTTCCTACCGAAGATGTAAATCCTTAAAAAAAAGGTCACAATCATGTTGTTTCATTTAAAAAAATGCTCAATAATTTCCTAAAACACGTGGCCACTTTAGTTTTTAGCAAACATTACTCACACAGGAGGAAGTAGCGCATTTGTTGGGAACTATTTTCAAGGGCGGATTAATACACATTTGGTGCTCTGGGGGCATTTACTTACATAAATACTTGACTCAATTTATTTTTATACCTAAAGGATAATTCTGATTTATTGAAATGTGGGTCTTATTTTTTTATGTTTTGGACCTAATTTCTGTCAGTCATGATAACACTGTACTCAAGCTATTACCTGAGATCTGGGAACACAGGTGATATTACTAAAAAGGAGTCAGACAAGTCAAGAAACACGAGGAGTCAGATGATCGGACAGGTTGAGAACAAACCCCCGGGTTAGTCAAACTTACTTGGAGGAGAAACAAAAGGGATGTGTATATTTGCCATGTAAAGTGCCTGTTGTCGTCACAGTTTACAGATCCAGCTTTTGCAGGGCTCACTATCTTGTAGTTTGTACAATTTTCCTGTGGATAAACTGTTTTCCAACCTCTCCGATCGCGTGACTGCTCATGTTTCTTGGTCTGTGAGACCTTGTTGTAGTGATCTCACCGTCTTCCCGGATCTCAGCAGTTAATTTGGTGAGAACACTGTTATTCTAACTGATAGAAACAATAGCCAGAGCTATGGAAATAAGACCCAAGTTGCCGTGAACCGCAATTATCTGTTAACGGAACACAATGGCTGCCTAGAAGGCATGAAAAATGAAGCTCCCGGAAAGAGTGCTGTGCCGGGATTTTGACATAATGGCCCCAGGAAGGCTTTTTGACTTTTTATCATTAGACATTCATCCCAAAAGGAGTGGCTGCAAAATGATGAATACATTTTTTTCTGAGCGTCACAAAGAACTTCAAGTGATTATTTGCATAATCAGAATTTGATCCATTAGTTCCAATGTAGAATAAAACGTCTTGAAGCTGTGTGCGTAAATTATTTTTGTTCCATTCACGTTATCATGTTCTAATGTACCCAAAATGAGAATCCCCCAGCAAATGCACTTTCATAGGAATGAGTAGGCTGCCAACTTGTAACACATTCATGGGAAAAACCCATTCAAACAATCTTAAATACTGGTGCGCCCCTCTAACACCGTAAATGACTCCATGTCACTTTGTTTTTGTCTCGGCTGATCAGGTGTTTTATACAAAATGTTTATACCATATATGTCATGAAGTCATAGGATAGAGACTGACCATATTGCTCCGAATCTATGTCTTCGCAGAAAGCCGAGGCAACTGGGGTGAAAAGACCCAGGGGACGACCGAGGAAATGGGTGAGTCCGTGGTTCTCTTAAGGTCTGAGCTCGTGTCTGCTGCTGGCAGGCTGGATACGGGAACACATGTCGTACACAACACACAACGCAAGAGGGGCTGTGAGTAAGGAGTTGTGTCAGTTGATAAAAAGTCTATTTGTGGCCGGAGGCAAATGTGCATGGGAAAGCCTGTCAGAGAAAAGGAACACTTGAGCAAGGGATTTTATTACTACACACTTGTTTCTTATCGCTTAAGAGCATTTTGTTACATGAGGAATTCTCCCAGTAGGTTTAGTGCATCGCCTGGTTTTCATGAACTGAACATGAAATGACCTGTTTCACTGTCTGAACATTTTGTAGTCATTTCTTGTTATTACTTTTCATTATGTGGCCTGAATACATTCAGAGTTTCCTCTCTGGTTATTGTTGGCATGTGTGTGTTCAGGGAGATCTCCAAAATATTTGTGTTATCAGTCAAAGAAAATGTTTACTCTCCACGCTGACCGCAGGAATACTTAAATAATTCCACTGACAGCTTGAAGGCCTCAGTGTTTATCAGCTCCAAAGTAACAGACCTGATTGATAATGCAGGGGAAAGCAGCTGGCATTTAGAAGTGCCACCAGGAAGGGCGAGGAGAGATGCAGGGAACACAAGCTTTCTCCTGCATATATCACGTCTGCATTTTTATGTGTCAAAGGGGGGAAAAAAAGCCTACAAGAACAGAGGTGGAGTCATGAAGTGTGTGTTTTGTATATTTATTTTCCTGGAAGGAATGGTGTGTTCCAAGAATCAGCTGTGCATATTTAGTATATTCTCCACTCTCAACACTCTGATGGGTTACTGGTGCGAGTTCCCGCTGAGACTAGTGGCTTTGAAATCTACATTAAGCGAATTAACTGCTTGGTTCACATGCAGGGCATTGAATCCTCAGCCGCCGTGGCCTTCTGCTACAACAGGCCAACAGCTGCCAGGATGACAATTCAGGCTTTGTGTCTTTGGAGTAACTCCCAGTAGGTCACAGTAGCATGCAGTGGGCATCTAGGAGAGGTACAAGACCAGGTAAATCAGGTAAACCGCACTGCCAAACCACATATTCGTTTCTTTATGCTTTGCAACCTGTGCATACAACAAACTGCTTAATATAAAAGCAATTTCCTCAGTACAGCTTTACCAGATTTAAAGGAAAATTGCATCTGTATTATATTATTTGGAAATGGAAAAGATATTAACTCCTGACGTATTTCCTATCTATTGGTCATGCTACATTTGCACTCACCACCTCTTTGTAGAGATTCGTGTATAAGCAATAATAAACTCCGCAGTGACTGCGGGCCAAAAAACTCACACTGGAGAGCAAAGAGAGACCCTGCGCATTTTTTACACACTACATTGTGCACACAAGGAAACGCTATGTTGCTACTCAACGCAGTTTTGTCAATGTTCTGTTCTGGAGGGTTGCAACTCGTCACTGACTGAAGACTGTCAGTGTGTGCGGCTGTAGCCCACTACTCTTTTTGTCAACATCATCTGTGATCTCTTTGTTCTGTGAAGTTTTCCACACTCCGCCCTAAAGCTGCTCCATGTCAGACTGAAGTTACTGTAGGTAAGTTTGCAAGTGGCAGTTTTTGAAAGCTCTGACATGTCGGACTTGGCCCTAAGCAATAAGGAAGTTGTGAAAATGAGAATCTTTCCCTCGTCTAATGTCTATTCAATATGACGTGAACGTAAAATTAGAGCAATGTCTTTGTTTTGTCATTCTCCATCAAAAGTCTGGCCTGTCCTCAAATATATTTTTTGAGCGCTGAGAATGCACTACGCACTGAGACCCAGTCCCAGCATGCACCTGTTATTACTTTTATACATTCACGGAGCACTTTATTAGGAACGTGGTACCAATACTGGGAAGGGCCGCGCTTTGCTCTCATACAGAGGTTCAGGTTTTCTTGTCATGGATTCTGGTCCATGTTGACACGACTGCATCACATCATATCTGCAGATTTGTCTGCTGCACATTCATGCTGCCAGTCTCCTGATCTACCACATCCCAGAGGTGTTCTACTGGATCCAGATCTGGAGACTGGGGAGGCCACTGAAGTCCACTAAACTCATTGTCATGTTCCTGAAACCAGTTTGAGATGATTTTTGCTTTGTGGAGCATCATCCTGCTGGATGTAGCCGTTAGAAGATGGTAAACTGCGGCCATGAAGGGAATCACATGGTCAGCAACAAAAGTCAGACAGGCTGTGGCGTTCAAACCAAGATTGGTTGGTATTAAGGGGCCCAAAGTGGAGCCAAGAAATCATTCCCCACAACGTTACACCACCACCACCAGACTGGACTTTTGACACAAGGGATGTTAGGGCCCATGGATTCATGCTTTCGACACCAAATTTTGACCGTGTGAATGTCTCAGCAGAAATCCCGATTCATCAGACCAGGCTCCGTTTTTCCAGTCTCCAACTGTCCAGTGTTGTTGAGCCTGTGTCCACTGCAGCTCCAGATTTCTGTTCTTGGCTGACAGGAACCTGACGTGGTCTTCTGCTGTTGTAGCTCATCCACCTCAAGGTTGGATGTGTTGTTCATTTTGGCTCCATCCTGAGTAAAAACTCTAGAGACTGTTGTGTGTGTGAAAATCCCAGGAGATCAGTGGGTTCAGAAACACTCAAACCAGCCTGTCTGGAACCAGCAATTATGGCTCAGTCAGAGTCACTGAGATCACATTTTGTCCCCGTCCTGATGTTTGATGTGAACATTAACTGAAGCTCCTGACCTGGATCTGCAGGACTTTATGAACTGCACTGCTGCCATATGATTGGCTGATTGAACAATTGCATTAATAATCCAGTGTACAGGTGTTCCTAATAAAATGCTCGGTGAGCAGCAACCCTAACAAATCAATTTTTCAACTCAGCCGCAGGCAGTCACTGAACCCTTGGACTGAACTGATAAAACAGTTGAGGTTTACTGCAGCGTTTCCTTTGTAGTGCTGCCTTCCAGTGCCTGCATGTCCCACACCTGCACTCCAACCTACATACCAACACAGCTGCCTCCATTGCTTTATGTCAACTCATCTGGCAGAACTACAAACAGGCCACACTATAAACTGATGAGATATGCGTTGTAGATTTTGTACCTTTCTGACTGCTACAGGGCTTATGCTGATACCTATGCGACAATCAAAGCTGCTGCCTTACAGCTGCTATATCTGAAGGTTGTGGACAAGAAAATGTTTAACTAGCACTGGCTTTAGTCTCTTCAGCTGCTTTTTTGTATTGATTAGTTTAACTACAACTCATCATTAAAGCACTGATCAGCAATGCCCCAGTGACAGTTACATTAAGTAGAAATTCAATGCAAATGTCAAAGAGCAATGCTTTTGGTTGCGCTTAATTCAGCTTTACGTCAGAAAATGACAAACAGACCTTTAACCTATACCTCCTTCTGTCTCTATGGCAACATTACACCTTTTGTTTGTACCACCCAAAGCATGATGGGAACCCTATTCAAAATCTCAAAACTTGGAAAACAGAACAAGTCAACAATGAGCGTGAATTTAGATTAGATTACATTTTAAAATTGTGAGTAAGTATATTAGGTTCATAATGTTCTGTTGACATGGCTCTTATATACCTGAAACACTGGCTTCCAGCTCTATCCATTCATGTACAAATATTTGCCATGTGTAGGAAACCTGTTGACAGCCTGTAAATAAAGAGAGAGAAACCTGAGTAAAAGCAGCCGAGGGTTTGAAGGGTTTAGAGAGCTTTCATGTATATTGTATGTATTGTATGTTGTATGTAGGATATGTTTACAGACTTCGTATTGCAGAGGTACGGCGTGCATGCCATACCCCATCAATACGGTGTCTCATTTCTCAAATTCCGGCCAGGCAGACACTCAGACAGACAGCAGGTATCCCACATAAGTTCTGTTGTGACTGTTAATGAGTTAATGAGGTTGTGTACGGAAGGTAGCCGTCACTGCAACTCCCTGCCATGCAGTGTCTAGCAGATCAACTAACTTGATGACTGGGGGTTTATACTGCCTTTGGTGGTCTCTGCTGTAACAGTTGCACATTTTAAGTTTTCACTATTGGACCTTTTTTTTTTTTTTTTTTAGAGTAATGACACAAAAAGCATTGTGGCATACATTCACTTGGCCGTTTATTAGGAACACCTAGCTAAAACTAATGCAGTCTAATACAGCAGTCCTGCAATAATTCCTATTTTAATGAAGGTTATACACTAATTTTTATTAAAATCTTTTTAGACAGGTGTCGATTCAACTTTATGATCAGTTTAGAGGTAGTTAGTGGTGCTGTTGAACTATATTGCCTTATAGAGCAGGTGTTTCTATTAGTTTGTCCACCCCATTCATATCAATGAGGGTAAGCTAAATAACAACACGCCTCTCTGTATAATCCAACACAGTTCAACAACACCACAAACTACATCCTCCAAACGGATCATGCAGTTGTCAGTTGATTCAGCACCTCTTTAACACAGTTTCAATACAAGCTGAAGATTACAACCTTGATGAAGGAGGGTTTTTCGCAGGACCGTTGGATTAGACTGGATTATTTTAAGATAGGTGTTCCTAATAAACTGACAACTGAGTGTATATTCTTACCCGAGTAATCGAACCAAAAAGGACGAGAAAATATTGGTTTTGTTTTGTCATTGCAGTGTGAATGGTGAGCTTTTAGAGGACAAGGACAGGATCAGTGTGGACATGTGGCCTTAGTTGATCAACGGTGTCCTAGTTTAACCATTCTACGTATTTGACAGCTGCTCTTGACACCTTACTGGTCCTCAGGTAGTTGTGTTTCAACATCCATGGCGTGCACCCAGTCCAGTCAAACGGATTCAAATTAAAAAAGTGTATTTGATACTGGATTTGGATTCAAGAAAGTGCTTGTGAACTCCAACATTACCCCATTTTCCCTCAGGTTCACCCCACTGTGTGTCTTATGTGTTCATACAGTATATTGTATTTGAAATGAAGCACTACAGCAACACGATACATTTGTGTGGCCATAACCCAGTGGTCCTGAATTTGCCATTAAATAATGTCAGCGTTCACTATGTGCATTTTCTTGAAGGTCAAGATGCATTTTAAACATTTCTAAATATTTTTCTGTGATTAGCAGTCAGATCAGTTTAGGGAATTATTATCAGAAGGATGTAAGTGCCTGGTTGGCGCTGTGAGTGCCATGCTACTTTAGGCGACTATAGGCATTATGAGGCAAACTGTGGTCACAGGTGTAGTGGATGTGGTTGGTATAGTTCAAGCATGGTTGAGTTGATTAACTTCACTATCCCAAAGAGAAACTGATTTGCAGTGTCGAATCAGGTAAAAGAATAGATACAATACAAACCAATCAAAGGAACAGTCCACCCATAGTAGTGACAGCATAGGTGATCTAATGCAGGCAAACAGGGGTGACGTGAGGCTTTCTCAGGACACATTGAGTGAGAGGCAGGGTTGATCCTGGACAGGTAACCTAGTGTAACTACTTCTACTTATATTAGTATAGTTACATCCCTCACAAGCACCTCTCTAAATCCACCTGTTAAATGCGAGTGAATCAAAGGTGAGTTAAGTTGTGACTTTTCGGTCAGCGGGTGGCATGTCTCTCTGACGGGTTTGTATCTGAATTATTAAAAGTCATGCACTGTATATCCCTCTGCACCACCACCACGCAGCTGGCAGGAACTGCTGGGGTCAGTCAGACGTGGCTGATCCAGGATCAGCACCTCATTGGCATGTCTTCTTGCTCCTCCATTGTTTAGCTGCAGGTCCTGTCCTCTCTGTGCAGGTGCTGAGATGCTGACCAGCTGACCGGCTTCCTCTGCTAGTAAAAGCTTGAAGGGGAACTCTACACTCCAATAGATTGCATTCATCAGTTGTGCACAACAGTTCCCCTTTTCTGCTGCCAAATGGCTGTCTTCCATTGGATTTTATGTGTTGGTTCCTTTACAGGCAAGCTAAACTCTTTGTCCCTGTTTGCAGCCCTGTTACAGTAGAGCTTTGGCATCCTCAACATTTGGCTGCCTACAAGAAAGGCCTTCTTGTTGACATGGCAACAACAACAGTGAAAACTTATTGCTGCCATGACAGAAATTGCTTTTATAGTGCAATGTCTTAATTCATTTACTGGCAAGGAAATACTGGAGTAGTACCTGGAGGCCTCTTTGTTTTGTAATAATTGAGGTCAATTGGCTTTTAGTCCCTTAACTGTACTGAGCCTGCTCTGGTTAAAGGTGTGCTGTTGAGTTTTCTTATTGCATGTTTAGAAACGAACAAAGTAAACATCACCTTCATTGAAATTGTGGCCGTCCCAACTTCTGCGTCCTGTCAGTGCTGGAATAACATAGGATACGTGTTATGGAGGTCAGTGTATAAACTCAATGTAGTTGAACTGTGGCTGCAAAACCTGGAACAAAATCAGGCCCAGGAGAGCTCTCCCCATTGAAAATAATGGCCTTGCGCTGCACAACGTGACACTTCAGTGTTTGTATGAATGAAGGATAAGCATTTCTTCCAGTTACACGAATCCAGGTCTTATCGTTTTCATTCTAGCTCTAGCACTCTGAACAATCTTCCTTTGAATCAGAGCAACCTACTAGCCAATGGCAAAACGTCAGTTCACACATATTATTAAAGAAATACTTTCTTATTTACTCCCTTTGTCGTATCTAACCATGCGGGTACTTTCAGATTTAGCTGCTGAGGTTTTGAGTGATCTGTCAGATCCATGCATTAGAGATGATTTTGGTGGGCTGACCCTCGGTGAGATTCAGACCTGTCATTTTGACACTCAGGTAACGAAAGTGGTGCAGTCATGTTCTTGCGCTAAGATTAAGACTGTTCTTTCATCTACAGACTTGCAGAATATTTCCACTTGCCCAGGCTGGTCCGCTTTTACCACACCATGCTGAGCCAAGTCATTCCCACTACAGCCTCACAGCAGGGGAAAGCCACATCAAGCCGCACTGTGGTCCTGCTAGGTAGGAGGGCTGACCACGGTCAACCTGCTATGGTCTCCTCCCCCCTTGCAGTCTTCTTTAAAAGCTTTCCACTGGCAGACTGGTGGAATGTTTTTACTGTGAAGCAGTTAAAGGAAATGCAATGGGTTGATCACCGAGTTAGTGTCACTTCATCGGCGGTTCAGGTAAACAACTTTAGCTGTGCGGTGCGGTGGAATAACACTCGACCTCTCGCTGCTGGCTCACATCTTGACTGGGTGCGACTACGCCCCCCACACTGGAAAAACCCTTTCAGAGAGGGGGCTTCTTCCTAACTCACATTTTTCCACACTGACTTCCCATTTTCAAACCTCTTCACAAAGATCCTTCTCCCGACATGCAGCTCAGCTCAGCAGTTAATGTCGCGTCCAGGATCAGCTCTTATACCAGAACACTGACAGTATTTGTCTCCAAACAAGAAAACTTTGTCACTCACAGCACACTGATCTAAAAAAACCCACTGACACTAACGACAGGTAGCATTACAATATGTACCACTATTTTTTTTATTTATTTACTTACTGGATTTTTTTCTTTAGCATAAACCAAGATTCCATTCCGAAAAAATGAAGGCACTTCTTTACTGCATGGGTTGAGCTACCTTAGAGTATAGGTCACATAGGAGAATCAGAAATGGTACAGTATGCTTCAACAGGTTATTCATTCGTTGACATTTTTTCATAGAGTAATTCCAAGTGCACAAAATGAAACTAAACTAACTCCAGCTACATATAGATAGAAATAAAACAGTGCTAGTCCAACCCTGTCTTCTGCATTTGGCCACAAGTTCTCATCCACATCACACCCTATGTCCTCTATTGCATACACCTGGGAAAGAATCTGTCCGATCCATCCCTGGCAATCTTGGAGCATTCATCGTGTCCAAGGGGGACGTCTGATCACCTGTGGCCGATCAGACGTAGCTTCCCACCTTTAAAAGGAAAAGAAATCCTCTGTGGGGCTGAGGAACGGAGTGGAAGGTGGAAGGAACAGTGACGACATCCTAGGATGGACTGTAAACCAACCTGTGACTGGAAGAGATTAAATGCCAAATCATCCTGTGCAATTTAAAAGCCTTCTGGAGTCAGCATCACTTGCCCACTTTTACCACCTGGCTCATGTCATCATGGGATACAACTCATCAAGGAATGGAAATAGGCGCTCAGTCCAAATTAGGAGTTTTATGTTTGTTTTTTTTGTCTTTTTAGAATTCGATGTAGCAGAAGAGTTCTGGTGGTTGAGTTTTCTGAGTGAGAAAACTGTTGAGGAACTTTGAAAGATGTGGTGAATGTATGAATTTTCTAGCAAGCAATGAAAACTGATCCACGGTGTAGTCCACATCGACCTTGGTTGCGCTGACTGTGGGAAGAGTTGTAAAAAAGTATAACACACTGAAAGACACTATATTATATTATACAGAACTGTATCCTTACGTCTCCCTGCTGCCCTTCGCTAGATGTCCTGTGATTTTCCGAGTAGATTTCACTGGTGTGAAGCAGACTACTGGTTGTTAACTCTCAATGAGCCAGAGGACTGCTTGTCCGCTTGCCTCTGGCACGGCCCTTTCAGCAGTTCCCGCTACAGCCTGAGCCATAATTAATTTTTGAGGCTGACAAACACTACCGGTAAGGATCCCTTAAATTAAGAGTTGTGAACAAGATATGTATGGTTTCCTAGTGTAAATATAAACTTCATACAATGGAGCCAGTGTTTCTAAATGACCTCAAACATTTCTCTACTAGCATTTCCTATTACTTATCAGCAGACATATACATATGCCAATACCAATATCTCGGTGATAAGCAAGATCTGCCTGGCTGGTTTATCGGTCAGGCTCAAGTTCCTCCTCATCACTTGGCTCACCACACTGCTCAGTGCTCAGCTGTGGAGCTCCCTGCACAAGGATCCTGCCCATTTTATTTTATTTATTTTTTATTAGAATACTGTGCCAAGTTGCTGTAATGTGCATCAGCTTTAAAATACAAGTTCTTCTGCAAGTGACCTTCCACATTTTGGTGGGAAACGGTATATTCTCATCCATAACAGTGTCCAAGAACTTTTTTTCAAGTTCATCCATATTCAGAATGCAAACGCTGACACAATCGCTACAGCACTTTAGGAGAGGCTAAGCAGTATCCTCCCAGAGGGACGAGAGACCCGACTCATTACCCAGGCCCATGACGGGGGCTACCGTGATGAGGACAGCCACATGTGGTGTGCAGCGTGAGGTAAAGGATATCTACAGAGAGCGCTCTACGCCCACTGCTATGTGCATCAATTGAACCTCGTCATGCAGCAGGCAGCAGCACACATCCCCAGGATGGGTCTTTTTTTTTTTCAGAGCTTGGCTGGACTTTCTGCATTCTTCTCTCGGTCATCCAAGCGAACCACCGTGCTTGATCAAGTGGCAGCATATAGAATTCCAGGAACTTTGACAACAAGGTGGGACTTCCACAGTCGTGCTTTTAATTGTGTGCTGTTAAATGTTGCATGAGCACAAGCATGACCTCCTATGGTGTTTCCAGACCATCAGAGGCTCCGGTAACTTTGATCCCCCAACTGTCAGAGAGGCCGGGGGCTTTGTGAGAATGCTGGAAGATGAGGATTTTTGTTTTTTCCTGGCATTGTTTTACAAGATTATCCCCCACATGAACAGGCTATTTAACTGGCTGCAGAAGAGGAACATTGACTTTCTATATCAAAGGAGTTATCCAGAGGTTCACAGATAGAATGCAAACGATCAGGTAAATAATTATTTACCATTGGCTGAGAAAAGGCTTATTATGAGAAAATTGCTTTCCATATTAAACAGTCTGTAAAAACATAAATGTGCCTTTTTCTAGCTGAAGACCCTAGAGCAACTCAAAAATATTAGTTTCATTCCAAATAGGATGATAATGTAGATAGAGTAGTTATTAAGCAAAGTTCAGAATAACTGATAAATTTTTTATCTCCAGTAGGTTAGTGTCTGAAAGAGTAATCGTGGTTCCCAGTCCTCCTTTTTTTCAGCGGCAGCCCACAGAGAAACGGAGGACACTAGGACTAAAAGAACAGCAGCTGTGAGGAAGTTGTGTTGAAAAGCCACACTCAATTAGGTTTTTTTAATTTATTTGATTCTTTATTAATGTATGAAGATGTGTACAGTTACCCACTGCTATGTTTCACTGTCTGCCTTCTTCAATACCTCTTTATTATTATTACGTTTTTATCATGAATTCTTCTGCCATTTGATGGGTTCCATTTACCACACAGCTTCTGAGGAAGGCAGATACTGAAGTGTTTACATGTGGTTGTTTCACTCTAATGTTAATTCCCGATATTGAGCAGTAAGCTGTCCTTGCTGGTCACAAAATAACGTGCTCACCTTTTAAGAAGATACTGATTACAACATTCAGACTGAAAGATGTAAAATTGTAATTTTGTTGTTTACTATTACGACTATTTACTGTGTACTGCACTGTTTTTTTCAAATTATGTATCATTTCAGAGGTATGTGATATCATTTTGAGTCATACCAAGAAGCAGTTCTCTTACACCCAGCACCTCATCAGTGCGACGCTGCTGCAGGGAGATTTGTTCCCACAACACAGTGCAAAGTTCCCGGATTCAGCACTTGAAACCACATTGCAGGCCTACGCCACGTTGCACAAGGCCAAGCTCAAAACAGAACTATGCCTGATCTATGGAACTGACGAGTTCAAGGCATGCAGTGGTGCGCTGACTCTGTGTCAGTTTTTCATGGAGAACAACCCTCAGGGCTCGTTCACTGAAACTGTCCATCTTCCCAAGATTCTCATCACCACACCCATGACAACAGCAGAGTCAGAGAGGTGCTTCTTTACTTGAAAGAGGGTCAAGACCTTCCTGAGGAAGATCATGACACAGGATCTCTGTGGAGAAGAAACTTATCAGGGACATTCCCCATTTCAATAATAGGGTCATTGAGAGGTTTGCCACCCAGAGGGTAAAATTCCTGTACAATTAAGCTGACAGACAGACAGACACACGTCTTTGTCCATAGTTGACCATTGCATAAGAAATTATACTGCACTCGGTGTTTTAGAAATTCATAATATTTATGTCTTAATATTGCATTGAGTAATATTGCTGTATGCTTCTGGAATGTGCACCACATTAACACTGGACTCAGTAGTCTAGTGATATATACAGTGACATGCAAAGGTTTGGGCAGCTCTGGTCAAAATTTCTGTTACTGTGAATAAGTGATTGAGTGGAGGATGAACATTTCTCCAAAAGGAATAAAGTTAAAGGTGGAACATTCTCTTCAACATTTTAAGCAAAAACTATAGAGTGAAAAAAAGGAAAGGAGCACCGTACAAAAGTTTGGGCACCCCGAGAGATTTGAGCTCTCAGATAACTTTTACCAAGGTCTCAGACCTCAGTTAGCTTGTTAGGGCTAAAACCTTGTCCTGACAATCAGCAGCCATGGGCTGCTGCCTAGCACTCTGGAAATGATAATAATCGATGCCCACAAACCAGGAGAAGGCTATAAGAAGACAGCAAAGCAAACTTTCTGAGAGAGCTGCTGGTAGGATTAGTAGAAAGGCAAATCAAACACCCCGTTTGGCTGCAAAAGACCTTCAGGTAGATCTAGCAGACTCTGGAGTGATGCTCTACTGTGCAGTGACACCTGCACAAATATGACCTTCATGGAAGAGTAATTAGAACAAAATCTTTCCTGCATCCTCACCACAAAATTCAGCGTCAGAAGTTTGTAAAAGGAAGATCTGAACAAGCCTGACGCATTTTGGAAACAAGTCCAGTGGACTGATGAAGTTAAAATACATCTCGTTGGCTGCAATGAGCAAAGGGATGTTTGGAGGAAAAAGGGAGGGGCAGACTTTCATGACAAGAACACTTCTCCAATTGTTTAGCACGGGGGTGGATCGATCAGGCTTTAGGCTCGTGTTGCAGCCAGTGGCACAAGGAACATTTCACTGGTGGAGGGAAGAATGGATTCAATTAAGTATCAGCAAATTCTGGGGGCAAACATCATAAGAGAATGACTTCGACAGGATAAGGATTCTAAACACACCTCAAAATACACAATGGACTAACTCCAAAGCCTGAAGGTTTTGCCCTGGCCCTCACAGTCCCCCCGACCTAAACGTAATTGAAAATCTGTGGAGAGACCTCAGAAGAGCAGTGCACGCAAGACGGCCAAAGAATCTCTCAGAACTAGAAGCCTTTTGGAGGAAGAATGGGCGAAAATCCTCCAAACAAGACCTGAAAGACTTTTACCTGCTACAAAAGCGTTTACAAGCCGTGATACTTGCCAAACGGGGTGTTACTAAGTACTGACCATGCAGGGGGCCCAAACTTTTGTTTCGGGCCCTTTTCCTTTTTCATTGTATTGAATCTGTAGAAGATGGAAATAAAAAAGTAATTTGCATTAAATATGAAAGAAATGTGTCATCTTCAGCTTCAAGCCTTTTGGAAATCAGGTGATCTTTTACTTTCTTTAACTATTCAAACTTTTTCATGCCACTGTAGCTTGATCATGATTGATTATTCTAGCAATAATCCAGCAAATGCCCAGCAGGAATTGCACCATTTGTAGCTGCATAGACAGGACGAGACAGGAAAGAGGAGAATATATTTTTCTGCATCACCCTTCTCTATTTGTGCCTTGCCCTTTCCACTGGTCAGCCAGTTCCACTGTGCCAGGGTTTGGAAGCCAAACTGTTTCGCTGCCCTCCGGCTGTCCCTCTGCCTTCCACACAGCTACCTCTTTGTGTTTGATTCTCTGCAGTCACATCCGAAGTAGCTCACACCCAGGACACACTCATACCCATCTCCCCTTTCTGTGTCAATGCAAACCCTCGTGTTAAATGGAGTCTACTGTGAGACTAATGCCCTCTAAATTAAATGTGCGGAAATGACTACGTGAATGGGCAAGGAACCACGAGTGCTGTAGCATGAGTATGTGTTAGGGGAGTTGATGTAGTGTGAAAGGGAGAGGTATACTCCCATCTCACTTAAGGCTTTGCTGCTCTTGGCTTCGGGTCAGAGTGAAGGCAGGTACCAAGCAATGGAATCACAGCTCAGGGGAGAAGAAAAGTAGGAAAGTCTGGCAGAGTTGATGAGCACCTTAATTATGAGTTTGTCCAGCAGCTTTGAAAAAGTGATGAGGAGGCCTGCAAATCTCTTGGAAACCAGCAGCATGTTAAAATAGTCTTCCCTTTGAACGTGTGCATGCGTAAGGCAGGCGTAATTGTGATATTGTGATCGGTGTCAGACATTAAGATGCTTTTAAAGGCCTTGGATTGCCTCACAGAGAAAATATAGAACTTGACCTCAAGGGTTTCTGGGCAACGGATCCAGAGTTGGTGTCCAGAGTGAGTCAGGTGTTGAATCAGGGCTGTGGTGCACAAACAAAACTAAAACTGAGTCTGAATTGTTAGTACAATATATTCTAGACAATGAAAGGTCATTGTTGACCTTTTGAAATATAAGATTGACAATCTTACCTTAACACAAGGTACACCTACTTGCTTTCATCTGAAACTCATAATATTCATCGGCAAATGGAGTTTGCTCTGTAATGGATACGGTTCAGTTGTCCGACGTGCATATTTACATCATGTAACAACGTGACTCCTGCCTCTATTTAAATTTAAATCTTGATCCATCTTGATCTTTCACCAGCTGTCCACTGACAACAGTGTAGACTGATTTGTGGTCAGTGCTGACTTCTTGTGATTTGTTAGATGTCCCACTGGGATGCTTTTGGTGGCCTTTGTCAATTTAGCAGTGTCTGTTCTGGTCTAAAGTCAGGAGGGATTCTCATTCTCATTCCTAACTCCCTGGCAACTGAGCAAGCTCCATTTGACCGTGACATGCAGTTGAAAGAGTTGAAAGAAAAAAGACTAGTAAGTGGACTTTAGTTTAATATCATTTTGTTCCCAACAGTATTGGTGTTAAGACTGAAAAATGCATTGAATATTATTTGGCAGATTCTACTTGCATACCAGGGTGGATAGCCAAAGTGGTTATTTACACCAGGGTGTAAATAGCCAACCATGCTATTTGGCTATTTTGCACTCCACCCTGGCTGCATGCTATTTGCACCCGGGGTAGAGGGCCAATGTAGCTATTAACACACTGGTTTTAGGCTCTCCTGGACCACTTTAATGAGTCACATGGGAGAAATTCTGGCAGAAAGGCCTTCTAACACATGATAACATTATGAAAGGGTCTATTTTAACCCAAACCATGATCTTTTCCTAAACCTAACCAAGTAGTTTTGGTACCTAAACCAAAGCAAACTGCTAATGACCACTGAATATAATAATAATAAAAAAATTAAGATAATAAGTCAAGTAAGTCTAAAAATAAGTCAATATCAACTTTTGATTTCACACGAGTCAAAGCCCAGTCTCCTTCAGAACGCCACCTGATTAATGGCGCTTATTAAACTGCGCATTGCAACAATTTGCACCGTCCTGTAAAATGTTTAACAAAAACTAGGGATATGATTGGCAAAAGACAAAAAAGCAGGAAAATATATAAGCCACCCCCACCTCCCGCTACCAAGCGTCCCAAAACGTGAGCAGACAGGGACGGTTGTTACAGGCTACAACAGTTTAATGTCTCTTTCCAAATGTTTTCATGTATCAAAAGACCCAAAATGAACACTGTAAGGGGACCACTTGATCACTATAAGAGAATTATTTAAACATCATTTGTACAGGAATGATTCTGTCCCAAGCTTTTGATCCACAGAAACGGTCTCCACCGTATATTTCCATCGACATGATCATGAGTCACTTTACAGATTCATTTTAACGCGTTTTCCTCCCAAAGACAGCTGAGCGATGCATGTATCAGCCAGCACTAAAAATTCCTATCAGACACCGTCTTGGCTCTAACGTTACTTTCAAGGCAAATTGACTCGTTGAGAGTCTCTACCCTTAGATAAAACATAAAACTTTGGACTGGGATTTTGTTTCTTATTAGTATTACACCTGACATGTGTTGCTAAACTGCTACCTAGCTGCTAACGCTAGGAAACATTACTAGCCTATGGTTTCCCCACAGAATTATATAGTTTTCCAGTTCTAACCATTCACAAGAAATTCATACAAAACGTGCCGTAACCTTTTACACAAGGACGACTTGAAAAGCAACCATCCATACAGCCAAGTGTCGCATGTGACTGTCAGCTGGCTAGCTTGATAACTTAGCGGGCTAACTTTGCAGATAACCAGACCCATCTGTTAAATAGAGAAGCTGCTTGTATATCGTTTTCGCTACTTGCTGGTGCTGCCCGAGCTCGACACAACTCAGCTCTGTTTATCCAAAGTGCTTTACAACACACGGAAGACAACACAAGAAAAGAAAAGAGTTAAAACGGAAAAGAAAGTAAGAAAGGTAAGAAAGACAACAGAGTAAAGATGATGATGATGATAATAATAATTAGGGCACATGGTCTTACACATAGAGACAACACAGATTGCAGTAGTAATACCTGAGCGTCTAACAAGTAAAAGTGTGTCCTAAGTTGTCTCTTGAAAACCTCAGTAGAGTGGGAGAACAGTATGCTGGGAGGGAGAGAGTTGCACTTTTTTGGAGCAGCTCTTGAGAAAGCCCTGTCCCCATAACATTTAGTTCTGCACCTCAGGACCGACACAGGTCTCTGATCAGAAGATCTCAGGTTTCCGACAGTGTGATATGGGGACGGGAGTTCTGCAATATAAGAAGGGGCGAGAGCATTTAACAACACAAACAGCAGGACTTTGAAATCAGCTCTACAGCTAACAGGGAGCAAGTGCAGGGAAGTGACGATGGGAGGGATGTGGTCCCTTTTTTTCACCATGTTAATACAACATTTTGAACTAGTTGGAAGCGGGATCAAGAAGACTGAGTGAAACCAAAGCATAAAGAGTTACAGTAATTGAAGTGGGAGGATACGAAGGCCTGAATAACCTGCTACAGTGAACTGATTTGAGTTTCGACACAATGTGGCGGTGATTAAAACCTGATTTTACACTCTGATTGATTTGTTTTTCAAGCTTGGATGCTGAGTTCCAAGTAATCTGACTTATGTTTTATTGTCACTGAGCTGGAGAAACTTTGCTGCCATCCAGGTTTTTATGTCTTGCTGACCTAGATACAGAGGCTCAGCTGTCTACTCTGACATAACTGGCCAGATTCCAGGGTTTCAGCGGCAGAACTGTGCGATAGCGGATATTTAACATTTGTATGAATTCTAAAGTACACTGAGTCCGATAAGAGCACTTTTTTGATTACTTAGAAAAAAAACAGCCCTCAAGCAGTGATGGTTTTCTCATTTCTGAGGAGGAGAGAAAGTGTCAGAACAGAGCGAATTGTAAAAACTGAGCTTCAAGCTTCCAGATCTGCTTTAGCATGTCAGGCGCTCAGTGTGATCTATGACAAAAATGATGAAAGCCGCTTGAGCAATACAGTAGTCGCTACCACACACACACACACACACACCTTGGGGAAAAGTCTTAAAGCTGTGAGACTGTCTGTTGAGACAAGAGACATAAGTATGTTTTTGAAGTTCTTTCATGTATAAAGAATTCACTTCTGTTTACACAGATCTAGATTTTCATCAGGGATTTTCTCTGATTGATCTGACAGACAAAAGCAAGGTTGTGCTTATTTTTTTAACATCTGACATTTTTGGACAAAAATAAGAGACTAAGTGGAATACAACGTGTCCATTCATTTAGAAACTTCTGAATAGGGTGTGTGTGTCTGTGTGTGTGTCTGTGTGTGACTTAAATCCGACTTTTTGTACCTGCTCTGGATTTACAGTTTTATTTACTGAAAATGTCTTTTAATTTTCCAAGGGGTTTTAAATTGTTAATATTGTTGTTGTTGTTATCCTGTCTTATTCATTTTGCTGCGCATGTTTGTAAAGAACTTTGAGCTGCCACTTTGTGTGAAATTTAAATGAATAGGCCTATATAAATAAATCGCCTGCCCTTACCATGTTCCTACAGGACAGGATCATTATGGATAGAGCAGCAGTGCTCTGTGATATTTGTCACCTGATGCATGAGATCGAGCAGTGTCACTGCTGAGAACAGTGGTGAGTTAGACAGAACTTATATGGAGGAGGAAGAGTGTTTCCTGTTCTCTCTGCATCACGGATGGGTTTTTAAACTTATTTTGCCATTGAAGCCTGAATGGGAGACCATTGTGAGCATGAGGGCCCCTTTTGCCACTTCTCACGTTGAATGCGCTGATACAGCATCTCAACAATTTCACCATGTATGAGAGAATAACGCTGCTGCCTGTTAAAGTCTGACAGTACACAAGCATAGATTGACTAGACACTAAGTTGGGACTGTCATTTAATGGCCTGATGTGAGAAGAACCTCCTCAACAACTTAAAATGTGCGCATTCGCAGTGTTTATTAAACTGATTTTATTTTAGTTGTGGATAAGAGATTATAATTGAGTAATCCGAGAAAAGTGCCTTCACGACACTCAAAAGTGGATGTCTCCGAATGTCCTCCAGCAGTGATGAGACAGAGATCGAAGCTCTAGACGGTGAAAATAATTGATTCCCAAATTGGTCCACCGTCTCATTCTGTGACCCCGCTTTGTAGGAACCTTGGTGTCATCTTCTTCGTAGATCAACACATTCAATCTATGGTGCAATCCTTTTTTCTGCATCTGAGAGACATTTAAAAGATTTGAAGGTTTCTCGCCGTTAAAAACCTGGAGATTGTTATGCCTTCATCACCTTCATCACCTGGACTATTTTAACTCCCCGCTCTCTGGCATCTGTTTTCAGCTCATTTAGAACTCAGCCTAGGGTTTTAATTGGAACAAAGAAACAACTGATCCTTGATCATTGATTCTTGGCATCCCTACCATTGAATAACTGTTTTTCCAATTGATTACAAATCTGATTACTTTTAAAAGGCCCGTGGGGCCTCGTCCCAAGTCATGTGGCTGACCTTTTAGTGCTTTATGTTCCCACTTGCTCCCTGACACCCTCAGATGCTTCCCCTCACGTTGTCAAAGGTGACAGAGCCTTTGCTGTCAAGGCTTCTAGACTCTGAATGACTCCCCTGACAAGATCCCAAACTATCTTGAAAATCCTTTTTGAAAAACCCACCTTTTTAAAATAGCTTTTTATTGATTTTTTGTTTTAAAACTTAATTTATTTGTTGTTTTTTTATGTGGTTTGGATTTGTCTTATTGTGAAGCTTGCTGTTTTTGTCCGTGTTCTACTAGATGAGGTACATTCAGCGATTTTTAAGTCGGTGCTGCCGTGTCGTACTCCTTCCCCAGGCTATTTGTAAGAGTGAGAGAAAGGGAGACGTTAAAGACCACAGAGAAACACTGAAAGGAATTGGGGGTGGGCAGCAGCTTTGCCTCATTCCCTACATTCTCAACCCCCCACCTTCCTCCAGCCATGGCTGCTGCCAGGGTGAAAGGCTGAATTCCAGCCACTAGAGGCCTTTGTTCAGACGGGGACTCAACATCGACACACACGAGGAGTTCTCTGGGACCTTACCGGATGTCCACAGGTCACCTATG
Organism: Xiphias gladius; assembly: GCF_016859285.1. Lineage (NCBI taxonomy): Eukaryota > Metazoa > Chordata > Actinopteri > Istiophoriformes > Xiphiidae > Xiphias > Xiphias gladius. The sequence goes on along the minus strand of NC_053401.1, from coordinate 20,811,458 downwards.
GCTCCCTCCCCCGGCTCCCACCCCTTTTTTTTCCTGCTGAAGGCTCTGGAAGAGTTGAATCATTTCACTCTGACTCTTCATCTACAACAACATGGCAGTGAGCTTCTACAGAGATGAGGATGTAAAAAGCAGTGGAGTTTAAGGCTGCTACAGAAATAGCATCCTGTTCAACATGGGATTACTTAATTGTCATATTATACAACACCATATTGTAATAATTTAATGTTTTAGCACAGTTTTCCTTTACTTTTCTCATTCCATTGCTTCAACAAAATATTGATTCAATATGAAAACTTTCCCGACAAAAATCCTCCGAGACAAAGTGATGCATCATGTTTCCAGGAGACATGATGCAGCAACAACAACATGATGTTTGGAATAAACAGTTGCTCACTCTGGGTAGTTAGCAACAAAAACCACTATTGCAAACCTGGCAAATAGTTTGAATTGCTAGGGAGAGGATTTACATGCACACATACAGTATTCTTCTTTTGAGAGTACATATGAGAGTATTCACTCTCATATGTGCGACACAATCAAATATGGGTTGCCAGTTTGTCACAGTTAGTGTTGGAAGAAATTTGGGAAGCATCAGATTAATTGATTTCAGTCCAAAATGGGAAAATGCCAGTAAAAGCAGAAAACACAACAAATTAAAGTCCGAGTTATCACAGGTACATTGTAATGAAATGAGCAGGCTTAAAGTAGGAGAGCACTTACCTAAAGCACCCCACATTCACTGTTTGTTTTCCACAGGAAGTTCCATGGCTGTCCTGTGTTGTCCTGGCCGCTTGTGCAGCGATGGCTTGGATTTTTTTTCTCTTCCTTTCACAATGCAGTTCTTTCAAATTCCTTAAATAGATATGGACATTTATGGCATTAGAGTATTCCTGCTACCACTATTATGAGGCAGGAAGTGAGCTGTTCCAGACACTACAGGTTAATTCATAACATCTGCAATGCTCTGTTAAAACAAGGCAGAGCTGAGTGCCATGCATAGAGTACATCCTGATTCAAAGCAGCCACACATGCACACTGGGAAACACGCACATGCATTTGGATGAAATGGTTCCAAGACACTAAAGACTGCTGAGCTCACAAACATAATGTACACTGAAGAAAACAAAAACATGTTAGTGTTTTTTGTTATTCTGTACATGCAAAATTCAAAAAACCAGAAGCAAAGAAAGATTTGTAAAGTCTGAGTATAAGACATATTGCATTTCCTTTTCTTCTACTTTTCTTCCGCTTCTCCTTTGAGATATTTGAGAACAGACTTCACTTCAAACAGCAGAGGCTCCTAAATGGAGCCGATCCAATTTGTCTGCGCCTTTCTTTCTTTTCAGAGCACTCCCCAAAAACCCTCCCAACAAAAGCCTGCTTGTCTGCTAGGAATTTTCCACATTCTTTGCAACGACAGACATTTTTCCCTTCGGCAAATTCCCCCCAATCACAGGATTTAGTTGGACCCTGATAGGTGCAATTCATAACTCTGGTGGGGCATTGGCTGGGGGTTTGGGGTGTGGAGGTCTGAGAATGGAGAAGGTTAGGGATGTTGCACAGTGGACAAGGTGGGAGAAGGGCAACTTCCATTGAGGAAATAGTAAAATTATTTCAGGAAGACCATGAGGCCAATGCTATTCGCCTGTAGTTTTGAGATCCCTCAGTTTTTCTTCATAGTAGTGGTGTTTAGGTGTAACTTGCACTGCATTGAATGTTTGTTCTTCTCTCTCGGATTGTTTTCTTCTGTGTGCTCTCTGGGATTAAGCAGTGATTGAGTCAACAGAAATCCCCCAAATTAACGCAAAACCTCTACGTAACCCTTTGAATACAATACTTTAATGTTTAGAGGAAGACCGACGTGTATGGACAAGTTGGAGTGCCTGATCTGTAGACACCCAGACAACAACAAGCTGTAATGAGACTCTTCCATTGATGACATGTGACTGTCAGGGACTACCAAGGTTTTGCTAGTTTTGCCTCTTTCTGGAGCCCCAAGCCATGAATCATGTTGACTGCTCACGTATGGAAGTTTCACAGGTTTACATCAAAAGCAAAGTTCTCGTTGAACCGTCTAACAAGATCTAAAACCCCCTCCCCCTAAACTTTTTCAACAGTGGAATTAAGGAGGGGCTGCATCTGACAGTTTTAGTAAGTCTGTGAAACAGACAATCATGCCCACTTTAGGCCGTGATTGGTCAGGTGTGCTGAGGTGTAAAAGTAGGCAGAGTTTGAACCTCTCTCTCAAGCTCTCCACTTTCATTCTTCACACTGCTATTTCCATCGCCTTTTGTGCGTACCACCGAGTGAACCACTATGAATGCCTTTGTGTGAAAGTGTGTGCTGTTATCCCCATGTGTGTGATTAATTGCGCCAGGCTACAAAGACACATAAAAGACACAGCGTTCTTGGAGAGAGATTGGGGAGGCAGTGGGAAGCAATCTTTCTGAATGGGTCAACGTACGTTATCCGACCCTCCTCTTCACCAGGGTTGGATGCGGGTCTGCCAATGTTTGGTGAACTGCTGTTTCAGCCAGGGTTAGAGAAAGACTTTAATGGCACCAATGACTCCCTTTTAAGAGCGAGACATAGAAAGAAAAGAAACAAAGAACAAGAGAGAGAATAAGAGGGAGAGAAAAATAAAAAGCATGCACATATGTGGGTGAGAGAGTTCGGAGGAGTGTGTGTATGGACAGAAAGAAGGAGACAACTTTAGATCCTTATGACTAGTGGTGCAAAAACAGTGCAAAATGTTTGGCCCAAGGCCAAGGTTCTTTCTTTCGGGAGGATAAATTTGCTCAGTGAATGTCGTGGCCCTTTAGAATTTAGATATTATGTGTAAAAAGCTTTTAGTTTCTCCTTAGGTTGAATCCTCCTTACAATTGAAGGAGTATTGTATGTATTCAGTCGGTGTCATTAGTTAGTGTCGCTCCCTAAAATGCACACATTGATCACATTACATTACTTTAATCAGTAATCAGTTGCTCTTTACTCATCACTTCTTAATTATTACTTAGGATGAGGAACTTTACTTGTTATATTGCTGACACCCCCTGAAAAAAGGACGCACAACCTATTTAGCCAGATCTCTAACAGCTACAGTAAGTCATTACTGCCCAGCACCTCCGATCAGTCCAGTAACTGTTATATTACTATTTATGTTATATTTCAGTCTGGATCATTGGACTGAGGGTAGACAGCTGGAAGGATGGTTACATAACACCCCCTTTATAAAAAAGATATATATATATAGAGAGAGAGAGAGAGAGAGGGAGAGAGAGAGAGCATGTAATACTTTGGTGTCCTTACAAGTAATTAGGTCTAAATAATTTAAATGTAAATTTCATCACTTTTGATGAATTTAATCACTTCATGGTTTGGTTTTATACATGTATCAGTTAAGTAATGGATTATAATTAACCCTTTAAGGTGGTCTACAATTATTCTTTTGGCACACTGTAACTTCTAAATAACAAATTGACTCATATCCCTAAAAGTTTCTTAGACAGACACTTCACTTCAGCAGACTGTGAATTCCCAAGTGTTTTACAAACCTGCCAGATAAGTCAAATGTTTACCTACCTAAGTGCTCTATAAGGGAAAAGTTGTAACATTTTAACAATGTAAATAGCAATTTTACAGTTTTAACGGCCTCATACTCTACACAGCATTTCATCGGATGAATATCTCATGCCAGACCCTTCATCCCTGCTTACTTGTGTTTGTGGATGGAAGGTTGAACTTAGTAGGTCAAATTATCGATTTGGCTTCAAAGGAGGTCCAAAGGTTGGCAGACCCAGTAACGGTTAACCAGAGCAAACAGCAGCAGCACCTATTTTATGGGATAATTAATACTCAGACTGCAAGGACAGCAGAGCAGGAACACCTACATGATGTCTATACAGTACAGTCAGGTACACTTAATGCTATATGTGCAACACTATACATGCATATCACATTAAGACATAGGAGTAGGCACAATAACATGAACATTTGCAAAATAGAATGCACAGCTGTAGTAAATCTAAAGGTGTTGTCATTTATTTTTGTAATGTATAGTACTTGAATGAATATAACAGTTTTGGATATCTGAGGCTGCAATCAAACATTCAACATTGTCTACATCATGTGGGTATGCAACTGCATTTCATCAGCGTTGCACTGTGTCTGATCCCCTGCAATTAAGGTTGAAAGTGGTTGCAGCAGCTTCATGTAGCTGCCAGCCAAAATTATATTGATATCACATCATGTGTCTTGAAGCTACTACTATAACCGCATATTGCTTAGATAAGCTGATAGCACAAATAACAAGAATGGACCATAAATCCTCATTTTGGCAACGCTCAGAATCCAGCATACAATCACTGTAGTTATGAGGATGAGAGGGAATGAAAATAGACTTGAAGTGTGAAAATAGACTTTGGGTTCCGTTTACATGCATACAGAATCCTCATGGGGAAATCAAATACTGGTGATTGTCAGCATGTCTTACTGAGACCCAAGCAGTCCTGGGCCAGTTGTTTGGCTCGTACTAGAGTTCAAGTGAGCCCAGTCCGGGAACACTTCAGGCTCTCATGTGCACCCCAAATGACAGCACACACAGGGATGGTCCGTGAAGAGACTGACAGGGCCGGTAAAAAGTGTGTGGACTTTTTGACGGCCCACCAGCCCGCCGATGCAGCAGTCCACCAGTATTTGTCCTGGTATGATCAATGGCACCTCCGACTATGAAGGGTTTTGTACTTGGGTGATGCTCTTCTTTAGTAGGCAGGCAGTCAGAGTGAATATCAATAGGTAATAAAAATCTATCTAACTTAAAGTTAGCTTGTTAAATCTACCTTTCTCTCTCTTCGCTTTGTTTTTCTCTTCTTTCTCTCTCTCCCTCTCGCCTCGGCTGGCTGTTGCCACATGTCTCCACATCCTGTTTCCGTCATTTCAAATTAAAAGCCCTATGCAGAGAGAATGAATTTAAATGATTTTATCATAAGGCTGCAAAATATGAAAATGTGAAAAAAGTGAAGGGGTCTGCATACTTTCTAAATGCACTGTATGTCCTTTAGATGCCATGAACCCAAGCAGCATTCAGCGTATTTCAAGAGAACACACAAATGCAATATGGCGATGCCTTGAATGCAGATCTTGGGCCAGAAAATGAAGATCAAAATGACTGGCATGATGAGAAAGCAGAATGAAATAACTGCCCTCTTGATACAACAGAAATGCCTCTTGTCTTTGCCAAAGAGAGAGGTACCAATCTTTGATATGGATCCATTAAAAAAACTTGTGAAGGCTTTTGAAAATGGTGTTGAAAGGAACACTGAGAGCCTCAGTGATCGAATCTATTCCCTGGAACAGCACACTATGTAAAGGAACTTGTTAGAAACTGCCAGCACATTGCTCCGAAGAGGGGTTATGTCAAGGCTAAGGCTTGATTAAGGGAGCACTTTGGAAGTGAGCAGAAGGTTACATCTGTATATATGGAAAGGGCTCTTTTATGGTCTTCCATTAAAACTGAAGATGTAAAAGCCCTTCAAGACGACAACCTTTTCCTCAGAGGCTGCTGTAATGCCATGGAAGAGATGCAATACCTGCATGAGGTAGACATGCCTGCCAGCATGCTCACCATTGTAAGGTAATTGCCTTACAAACTCAGGGACAACTGGAGAACTGTAGCCTGCGAGATACAGGAAAGGTGCAGCCAGAGAGCTATATTAATTGACATCACCAATTTCATTGTGAGACAAGGGAAAATCTAAACTGGCCCAATGTTTTGAAACATACATGATGATCCATCACTGATGACAAATAAAGGTGTAAGCAAACACAAACCATAGCCTTGTTCTAGAATAACAGGAACTAGCTTTGCCACCACTGTATTCCCTGTGGAAAACGAAACGCATGGAATCAAAGGGGGAGAACATATTCAAAAAGCAATGAAGATTTGGCTCTGCTGTGGAGGATGACACACTTGTGGAAAAGAGCTCACAAAGAGAAGATAGGCCTCTTGAGGGGAAATTGGTGTCTGTTTGGCTGTGTATTGGACACATCAGCAAAGACTGCAGAAAATGGATTTCCTGTGAAAAGTGTGGTCTCAATCATCCAACCATACACTTTTCTCCAAAAGAAAAAGGAAAAGACTCTGACCAGGCCTAGAGGAAATCAGAGGTATCAGTGGATAGCACTCTGGTGTCAAGTGGTCTTAGTGGCTGGTGTTCACGACTGTAAACTTCACATAGTTCCAGTGCAAGTTGAGTCCAAGAAGGGCAGCAAGGTTGTTATCGCCTATGCTTTCTTGGACCAAGGAAGCACAGCAGCATTCTGTATAGAAGGTTTGATGTTTGAAAATGTTGAACCTGCAGAAAAAAAGAAGTGCCCAAGGCTTATACACAGGAGTGCATGCCTATTCACAGGGGGAAACATTCCAAGACAAAGGGATCTTCGGGGATGGATTAATTTGTCCATTTGCATCAGATCGATGCAGGGATTGAGCTGTTGATAGGGACAGACCATTGCAGGTGATTTGCAGTGTTAATGAATGAGCCACAAACTCAGAAAAGTAAGAGAATGGCCATTACCAGATCATCTTACCGCTGAGGAAAAGGGAGGTTAGCATGCCATATAACAAGAAAGAACACCTTAAGAAAAGGCTTCAGAAGGAATACTCATTTCTTGCAGACTGCCTAAATGAATGGCCTTATTGGCAAAGGTTACGAAGAAAGGGTGACAGAGGGGGAATTGGAACATAGTGATGGCAAGGTCTGGTATATCCCTTGCCATGGCGTTTACCATCCTACAAAAGAGAAGATCAGAGTTGTCTTTGACTATGGAGCGAATTTCCAGGGAACATCTTTTAATTTTCAGCTACTAAAGGGACTGGATCTTACCAGTTCCTTGATTAGAGTGATGACCAGATTCAGGAAAGAACCAGTGGCAGATGTTGAATCCATGTTTCACCAGGTAAAGTGAAACATTTTTCTAAATTGATGACTGTCTTGTGTCAGTGGCTTCGGAGGAGGAAGCAGTGTCTCTTTATCATGACCTTGTTTACATCTGTGCTAAAGATGGATTCCTGCTTACGAGGAGGAGAAGCAACAGAAGTGATGTTCTGACCGCTATACCTAAAAGCCATAGAGCTAAGGACATGAAAAGCTTGGACATGGACCAGGATCTGCTTCCTGCAGGTGAAGTAATTGATGTGAAATGGTGAAATCAGTCTGATACCTTTAAGTTCAAGATTGTGATCAAAGACAGACTTAGATGTGGATATGGACACTTTCAAGACGGAGATGGTTCCAAGTTGTTTATCAGTGGAGGAGTTTAAGAATGCTGAACTGGAGATTATCGGGTTCTGCCTATGGAAGAGGTTGCCAGAGGAACTCTCTAGGCTACAAAAGGGCAGAAAAAGTGCAAAAGTGTGAAAGGGTATAGCCACATTTGTAAACTCTGCCCACTGATAGTAAATGGTGTTCTGAGAATCAGTGGTCAGCTCAGCAGGTCATTTATGCATGTGGAGGCTATCTCAGACGTTCTTCTGAGGCACATCCATCAAGAAGTGGGACATGGTGGTCATAACCACATGTTATCCAAACTGGAGTAGAGATGCTAGATCACTGGCTCTTATGCAGTTATGAGGAAAGTTCTATCTAAGTGTTTGATCTGCTTTTGAAGACTGAATGCTCAGCCAGTGTCCCAGCAGATGGCAGACTTACCTTCTGAAAGAGTTACTTCAGATAAACCAGGGAGTCATTTTTATCTGCCTGGCCATTTGAGCAATATACCTTGAAGTGGTACTTTCACTGGATACATACTCCTTCATAAATGCACTCAGACGCTTCATAGTGAGAACTTTGAATGTGCCAATCCTTGATGAGGAAGACCCTCACACAGTTCTTTGTGAAGTGGAAGCCATACTTTCAAATTTTGAAGTGAACGGATCCTGGCTCTGTGAGAAGCTGTGATGACATAACTGCAGAATTACTGTGACCAGTTTGAGTAAAATCAGTCACTTTCAGACAGAGTGGAAAGCATCAAGGACAGCTACTGTGGTGATGGCGAGGGAGCAGGGTGAGGGACCCACCTCTCGTGATAGGTGGGGCTTTTGTGAATGGTGGCCTGTACAAGGTGCTCGGCAGAGTGGAGGCATTTCTCTCTGATCAGAGGAAGACTTCTGGAAAGAGGCTGCTAGGTAGTTGTAGAGCTGAGAGCCTGCAATGCTGCATTTTGGGAGCCACGGAGAGATTGTTTTTCAGCTGAAATGGGGTAATTCCGTTCGACACTTAAAAGCATATTGTATACCTGTTCTTACTTTGGAAGTATTGATCTAAACCCTTTCTTACTTATTTTGTAGCCAGCGCTCTCTGGGCTGCTGTCAGACTGCTATCTCATGTTTGTTTTGTTATGTTACATAATGCTTCAAACAGGGATTGTTCTGTTTTACAATCTAGTGGTACATAGGTGAGCATGATATTAATGATAAAGACAAAATTTGGTTTTTAGATTAGTATATTTGAAATTAAAGGAAAGAAGACATTAAATTGCAAGCAACTGACAAAAATATCAAGGATAACTTAATAAGCCTGAACCTTCTTTCCATTGTGGGCTTTGGTGTAAACATACTTAATGCAGCCTAGAGCTAGTCTACCTTAGCTAGACTAGCTTTCACAAAGTGATTTCACAATGGTTTCCCCCGCTGCTTAAAACATGCAAGGATGCTGGAAAATTACAAATTAATGTCAAGTTGGGAAGGCTTGAAATAACTGATTATCAGATAACTGTGACAAGCAAGTCAAAGTCATAACTTTGATGATCAAGGATTACTTTGATGAAGTATTATCGTAATTGTGACAAAGTTATTAGTTAGTATCTCATAATTATGACACCCTAAGTAAAAATTATGTATGTATGTTATTAGTGGATCAACCTTCAACTTGTTATCAACTGACATTAAATTAAATTAAATTAATATTAAATTCAGGGGACATGGGGAGTTCTAAGGAGAAGTGATCAGGCCTCCACCTGCCCAATATCCTAACAACAAAGGAGGGGAGAGTTTTTATAGTATTTTTTAGAAGAGAAGGAGCCCGACAGTGTTCAGAGGGTCAGCATCCTCCTGCCTGTGCTCACTAGTTTCCAAATTTTTCCTTCACTGCTTCTTGCATTCCTCATACAGGGCCCATCCGGTGTTGACATGGACTCCATTACTGTGTTTGAGCCTACTGACATTCCAGCCAGAGCTGGCAAAGAAAACACCAGCTGTTTGAACTGATCTGGTGGGTGTGTGGGGTTAGGGACATGGAACTCTCTTCTTAAGGCCAGCAGCTGGCTGGGCTTACAAGCACCAGGGACTCTACATTTTCTTTTTACATTCTCCGAGCTGTCGGAGTGCTCAGCTGTTCAGCTCCGGTCCACGGCTACTTCCTGTGTGTGTGCTGTCAAAGGCCAAAATGAAAAAAGACCTCAGTCAAATGCAAATCCAGGTTGTATCTACATGTTGTTCTGCACCTTTAGAGGGTGTTACAAGATTTTACTGCGAAGGTATGGAGTGGAAATAATGCAAATATGGGTTACACATGTGTTATAACATTTACAAATGCAAATAAGGTTTTGTGTAGTGAAAAAAAATGGAATCGTAATTGATTAATTGTGGACAACAAACTAAATTCACACTTGCACATTTCTGTGCACAAATTCACACTGAAATGCAAAACTGGAATCGTCAGCTCAAATCTTCATTTGCGCATACATGGGTCTTAATTTGTGCATCTGTCAGTCTCTTCCTGTCTCATTTTTTTTGACACCGAGAATTTTCCCTTAACCCACACGCACACACACAAATGTGGCGGAGAAGCCCCTGAAACATCAAGCGGGGCTGCTTATTTCATGCTGGTGTTTTTTCACCTGTTTCCATTTGTAATTTGGTGAGTCACCACTATGACAAAGTGGGAGGGGAGCTGTAGTAGAAGGTTTATCTTGTATGCTTGCTCTGCCTGCTTGCTTAGATCAAGTCAGAAGTGCATCCAAGCAGTGGTCTGCGATATTTTTATGTCAAGAGATGTCAGCGCAAACTGGTCCAGTCCCACATTTTGTTGGATAATATCGCAGCTAATTCAACCTTATTATATAATTTTTTACATGTGGCTTTGGTGAGAATGATTGTCATCCAAATAAGACATCCATACGGTCACGATGTGCAGTGATTTTGAAGTGTGAGAGGCAGCCTTATTTGCAATGAAACGTCATCCATCATGACTCTCTTGTAGTTAAATGCCCCTGTGGTGTGCTGCTGCTTCTGTTTGGCTTTTTGCCTAAAAGGATTACACTGTTTAGTGACTGTTACTGACTAGGCTGAATGCACCTCAAATTTGACTGGGTATGTGACCTCAACACTCTAGAGCACCAAATTGAACTGTGTCTATTGCACCGCTACAGTAATATTGCAAGCACTCCTACTGACCCTGTAGGTCAGTAGGTCACACAGTAGGTATAACATTATACCTAAATGAGCAGTCATCTAAATTATTAGCTACATCAAAAATTCCTGTTAAGATTTGTACAAAGTAAAGCTTATCCCAGCTGAACTGTACAAATATTTCGCTGACTTCACTCTTTGTGGAGTGAAAAAAATGTATCACTCAAGGCGTCGTATCATTTCAACACACCTTTTTTTATTCCTGACAGCCTGACTCCCATCGGCATGGCTTTTTCAAATTCAGACCAGCTGAAGCTTTGGCTGGTCTCCAGGTCTCTGACTATCACCTGGAAAACACAGAGCATGAATTAGCACCTGACTAAATACTTTGTATAGTTACTTTTACATGGATTATTAGGTCACATTGTTTTTTGTATAAAGGGCTGGTTGATATCACCTGAGATCGATATCATGATTAATTGTCACATTTACCTCAGAAACTATACATGAAATGAAATCATATCTATACACCTGTGCACAAGATTCGCTGTCCTCACAGTGCTGCTCTTGTGGGGCTCTGAGTAACTTTTATTTTACATATTCAGTAGTTACGAACACTTGTAAATATTTGTTTGCTAAAACTATAAAAACAAAGTAAAATGAGCTCTATTTAAATTTGAATTACACTTTTATAGCTTCTGTTATTGCATTTCGCCTGCCCTATGTTTTATGGAGTGAGAGTATTCGAACATTACGGTGACGTTATTCTAGACACTTGAATAACAGCAGGCTGCTGCGTCTGAAATGCCTTGCTTCATCCTCCAGACAGTGGTTGGGGAGCACAGGCGAGACTGTTTTCAATTCCCGGGGTGAAGTTGTAGCTAGCTCAGGAGCTAACCCGTTCACTATACTAGGCTTCTGGTAAAGAAAGCTCGGGAGCCGTGCTTGGCTCTCGAGGAGCTGTAGCATGTGTTTTCTGACCATACTGGTCCGACTGAATATTCGCTGACTCCCCTCCGATGGTCTGCACAGACACAGTCTCTCTCTCACTCATCACCACACACGCTCAGGCCACACTGTACGCTCCCCAGAGGAGCTGCACCACTCCACTATTCCCCCACAGTATTTACATTTAGCTTAGTTTTGATCTGTATCGCGTTGACTGAAGACAAAGTGTGCCCACATGACCGACATGATAGCTCTTTATTTAGCAGCTCTTTTGCATCTACGTGGTTATTTACATTACTTTTAAAACTGTAGGGGAACCAGTGCCGCTGGCGGTCAATTAAAGCCACTGTTATTGTAGTCTTCTTAATCCTCCTCTTAGATGTTCACTGTCCAACAAAAAGATGGATGGTTTCCGTTTCACGGACGCTAATGAAACAACTCGAAATGATTACCCACAGTGTTAGTTACAGTTAGGTTTAGTTACTTTAGTTGTAACTAATGACCCAAATTCATTATCCACAATGTTACAGTTAACTGTAGCTACATTAGCTGTAGCTAACAAATACCTGGAAAATAGCTGAAGGCTTGAGCCGTTCTTAACTCCAACTAACTTATGCTACATTTCAGATGGGAGCATTTAACAGTTTGAGTCACAGAAATGAACAAAGCTACAGAGAAGGACAGTTTTAAAACCTGGCTTGATTGCGCCATGTGTCATGTATTGCAAGTACATGCACGATGTCCAGTGGGGAGAGGACAAGCGAAGCCATTACATTGCATTAACTTGGCGAGCTAACAGTCAGTAATGGATGAAATAAAGCAGGTAAAACAGGTCCGGTTCTAAAATTTGGCAGTACTGGTTGGGTTCAGTTGGGGTAGCTCTTAAAGGCTAGGGTATGGGCCCGGTTCGAAAAGGCCTATGCAAGGGTGCATTCACTGTACATAACTGTGCTGCTGTCAGATTTCAGGTGTTCATCAATCGCTATTATGACTATCAAATAGCGTATCGTTGCAGATGTAGTGACCATAAATTGTTTTGGACTGCGCCTAGAGACGCTGTGCAGTCCACATTACCCCTGTGTAATTCTGTTTTGTGGCTTGCTTTCCTTTCCAGTTGAATCATAACCAGCCGGGCCTAAATTCTTTTGAATCGTACTGAGTTCTGCCTAGCCACCATGTGACATTTTTGGTGAACAACAGATAAGATGCTAGAACTTCTTGCTCACAATGGCAAGTGGAGAAACATCACTAACCTCTGCCATCTGCTCTCTTGCAGCCACAACAAGTCGTCCAGAAAAAGCCTGCTCAGGTAAGAGATCCTAAGGATCGTGCATGTACACATTCACACAAAGCAACACACACTTGCAGGGCAAATTACTTATCACACTATACGTTATTCTGTATTTCAATACATTGCTCTAATCTTGTTACGTTTTAGTGATAGTGTTTGCTAAATTTAGGCTACATACATGAGCATTATTACACTTCGCTTGCGCATAGTTTTTAAGCCAAGGTAAATTGAGTTTTTAATTAAATGCAAACATAGCTTGCTGTGGATATAATGCTGAATGGTTTCCATAGCAAAAAGTATCATTTGATCCCCTTAGCTGAGCAGCTTGTTGTGACGCTGTGTATTTTTTGCTAGGCTGGGAACTGCTGCACAAAACACATCATCTCCCAAAATCACACACACTAGATTTTGTGGTCTTAAGCCGCCTTCGGCAGAATGACACTAACATTGTTTGTCAGCACCTTCCAGAACCATTACAAAGGACTGTTGCAAAAATTAGTGGTTTCTGATCTACAAAGCTATGGTTAAGGTTTGGTTAAGTTTAGACTTGAAACCGACTAGGTCAGCCTTGAGGTAAGATCATTGTTGGGATTAGAAAACTACTTGGTTGAGGTTAGAGAACAACTAACAGTGGGTAACAGAAACAGAAAAACCCCAGCAGTCTCCTGGGACAGAGTTCCATGCTTAGTTGACCGTCCATCCATCCCAAGCTCCTCGATTAGAAGTTTTACACTGCTAATAACCACATCATGCTACATCCAGCGTTGCTTCTGACAGATGACTCATAATTTACTCAACTACCAAAGGTCCTTATGTTATTCCTGTTTTTTTTTTTTTTTTTCCCACGGTCTCATTTTGGGTCTCTGGTGTGTTCACATACTGGCTTGTTTAGGTTTTTTTTGTAAGTGTAGGTGATGGACTGATGGTTCCTGTCAAACTCCTTAGAGACTTGGGACATTCGTATAGCTGCCGCAACAGTAACTTTGCTTGAGGCTAAAGCTCACACTAGAGATGCTGTTATTACTTATGAAATGTTGCACCAGATGAGAACTGTGGCAAAAGTCACATCTGTAAATACAGGAGTGGCTTTTGCAAGAAAAGAGGTGAAACAAGACATGAGTTATTTCTGGTGCTCTTTGTGAAGAATTCCAAAGTAAACTGCAGTTCTTCCATGTCTCCCTGTTCACATTTAGCAGATAATTAGATGTCGTTTTGTGTTGCTGGTGTGAGCACCCACATCAGAGGGCCAACGAAAGCAGAATGGTAATAAGTGAGTGAAACATGACACAGGACCCCCACCCCCAGCATTCTCTCACACTCCAGGAATCCACCAGCCTCCCTCCTTTCCCTGGTGTGGGCCACTTCTTGGTGTGAATGCATAACTCGGCTCTGATTTGTGGCTGTGTGGGAACAGTGCTGAGGTAGTTGGGAGGTGCTGTGAGGCCCTGGGAGCTGCAAGCCATAAAAATGTCATTTAGCTCTCCCACTTTGATAGGCTGCTTTATCTCAGCCCCACCACCACCACCCTGTACAAAAACCTCAAAGCCCTTTCATTCCAGTGCTCGGGGTTGGGTGGGGTGGTTGCATGACCCAGCCGGAAGCTGCAACCTTCCACATGCACAGAGCAGATCTCCTGATGAAGTTTCAGCTACTGCTAGCTAACAGATCTCCTATTTTTCCAAGCCTTGATCTTTTTTGCTTTAAAATACTATTTTCATTTAACCATGTCAGTATCGCTCCTCATTAATGGCTACGCCCAACTAAGGACAATGAACAGTGAGAGTGGCAGAGATGGGCGCTTGGAGAATATTTTCACATTTTTTTTAAAAGCTCACTATCAACACTGAGATGCATCACAATAGAAAAACGCTTAATTATCTTCAATGGTATATTATAGTATCACTTTCATGTGCCTGGAGAGATGGTGTCCCAGTTCGAAATATAAACCAAAAAATTAAGCATTACGTAGTATGGCTACTCCCTAAAGGTTGATTGTCAGAATCAGTCGCCAAGCCCTGGATATGAATCTAATGTTGTCAGTCTAATCAACATGTTTGGGTGTGTATCATTTTACACAAAGCAGTTTTTAAAAACACCGTTGCAGGCTAAATGTTTTCATAAAATGGAAAGAGAGAGGGATGATGAGACGGAGGGCAGAGCAGCACAAAGCACTCCCTTCTTCATTTCTGCTCGCTCCTCCGGTGATCTCAGAGTGCCAGAGTGACCAACACAGGATCCACTCAGTAGAGATGCTCCAAAGTGCTCACAAGAGGAAACAGGTGCGCTTCTCCTGCACTGAAGTTCAGCTGGGTGTTCTGTCTTTAAAAAAAGCTTTTCCAGAACCAAGTCAGGAAAAAGGTGTAAAAAATAGTAAAAGAACAGCAAAAAGAATCACCTCATGTATTGATCTTTTAGGTGAACTTTTTCCAATCAAATCTGGCAAATTCGCTGATGCTTTTCGGCATAAAGCTTTCGTCAGAGCATATATGACAGCAGAGAGCTTTTCCTTTATAAAGGAGAGGACTGATCCTGAAGATCAATACATGAGGTGATTCTTTTTGCCGTCTTGTAACATGGAATGTCGCCTTTTTTCCTGACTTGGTTCTGGGGAATATGCCCCGAAGTGCATTAGAATTTTATACTGAACTATGATGCGCACTGTTTCTTTGTGTGCAAATCTTACGTTTTCACATAATAAATGATGATCGTGTTAGATGACAGTAATAACACTAAAATTTGAATCCAACAATTAAACCACGAGCCTCGACATGTAGGCTGTTACAGGAGTTTAGTCTGGGTTAGCTGCACAGGTGCGCTAGACCGTAGTATAACTGGGCGGAGGACATGAATAACACAGTCCTTCTCATAATTCTAGGCAAAGCATATTTAAGAAAAAGCAACGGTAATAATGTTGAGAGTTTTTTTTTTAGCTGAAAAAAATAGATTTAGATCAGAAAAAGCAGCAAGCACATAAGAATATTTGAAGAATTAGCCCAAAGTGGCGACTCAGACCTGAGTTGGAAAATTCTGATTCAGTTGCAGCCCCACTTTAGCCCTGCCTAATTAGAAATAATACAAGGCACTCCTGACAGACAGCAATCCAATCTAAAACCAATTTCAAAGAACATATAATATTTTTCCCTAAAATATGTACAGCCCCTTGCATTGTTGAACAATAACGTTGAGCGAGGGATTGTGGAAGGCTGCTAATTTTCACTGTACTTCATTCTGTCAATTTCTTGTGTGAACTCGCTACATTCTCATAACGGAATGAGTATATATATAATATGCAGTTGAGACACGGCTATTGCTGTGGTTTTCAGGATGAAGTTTAATGATCACTCTCTGCATTTACATCACTTGGCATCTCAGTGTCTTTCTCATCCTGTTTTCACATAAACAGTTGAGTATAAAGTAGAGATTGTTTGAAGGGTCAAGAATTCTATCTGCTAACTGACAATGACCCTTTCTATATTAAAAGACGGTCTCCTTTCTCTAGCTGTCCATTGACAGGCGAAGGTAGGAACGGCTCTAATGGTTTCACGCACCGCAACTTCAGGAGTAACTTGAAAAGCAGAGTTTTGCTGCCTTCTCTGGTAGAAAATTTCAAACCTGTTTCAAATGTGCTCTCTCGCACCTGTAACTACAGCCAACAGTGATGTCACCAAGTCCTGGAGTATACCTACAAGTCAGGGCGGGAACAAGTTAAAACACAAGTTAAAAGTCTTCAAGTCTCAAGGAGTCAGCATCCACCACAAACCAGTCGACTCCTTAGGATGATGGCACCTTAAGACAGCTATCATGTGTGACAGTTGTAGGGAAGACTGTATCAATGGAGTCATAAGTAAGGGGTCAAAGTCATCGCCCATGAATCAGTCGACAGCCAGGGAATGATTGAGGAGGTTATTCCTATTCAATGCTAAAGTAAAAGTTACAGCTGTGAATGGGTACAAAGTCAATGGAAAGATGCAAATAGAGGCAAACAGATGCCAATTGGCTCTAGGCGATGCAAGTTGAGTCTATGTGAGTCTACTTAATGAGTGTACAGAGACAGGAGAAGGGAGACAGACAAGAGAGGACCTGGAGGAAAAAAACAGAAACAGCCGTCAAAATTTTGTTTGGAGGAGGTTGGGATGGATGGGGCAAGAAAGTTTGATTAACCACAGAAGTGTGTCGCTCATTTCATGTGTTCTACCAAGACTCAAAGTTGGTTACATCACCATGTCCCTATTCTTAAGCATTTAATAGGTATAGTAAGGTGACAAAGTATGCAAAATGTGCTGCATTATTTTCACATGTACAAATGGCAACACTATGAATGCCTTGGAGAAGTGATTGGCTGAAAGTGTGCACCACTTGCCTCTCTCGATGATTGTAGCTCTTCACCCTTCTCACCTTTGAGTGTGGCTGCTTGCAATAGGTACAAGCACCGTTGTCCTCTGATGTGGTCAGATGAAACATGAATGAACTGATGCAAGCATCATACGGCCTTAATCCTAACCAGACCTTGACCGTGAAGCGGCAGGAAACGCTAATATGGATCTTTTTGTAACAGTGATCGGTAATGGTTTGGAAGTGCACTGACAAACAATGCAGTCCTGCTATCAGAGGTGTCAGATTAGAAGTCACTGCTGTACTCTATGGGTTCAAAGGACAGTTCCAAAGATGGATTAAAAGTTTATAACAGCTTGATGATGTTTTGATGGACCCTTTTGGTAGTAAACACCTTCACTAGGTTGAATAAATTGGTGCCTCATCAATGGATATCTTCTTCCTTGTAGGATGATGGTGTGAAATGATATGGGTGGGGGTCGATACGATTAGATTTTTATTTGTCCCCCCATCACACCGCCATCACCACCACCTTTTTCTCTCCTGCTCTCATTTGCTCTTGTCACACATGATAGCATTTAGCGACCCATTCAAGGCTGAAGTGTGTGAGCACTACTGAATGGAGCGGGAGCTGCAGAATGCAGACAGGCTTTGGCAGTGGACCTCTGCTGAATGGGTGCACCGCCACGGTCTGGGAAAGGAAGTGGATTATAAATTGTATCAGTTAGCTTCCCCTAATAAAATGAAGTGATGTGGAAAATGAAGTCCATTTCATCTGTGGAGGAAGGAGGAACATCTCTGCTAGGTGTTATACTGGTCATTGCGCACTTAAAAAAACCCCAGTGGCATTTGTTCTGGGAAAAGCGGGAAAATTAGGGAGCCATCTTTAACACTGCTGCATTTCTGAGTAGCCTGTCTTTTCCTGAAAATATGAATCTATGGCATCCCAAACTAGTACACTTAGTTGATGTGCAATAAGTCTATAAGTAAAGGGAATACAAAGATGAAGAAAGAACAGAGGACAAAGGAAGTTTGTGTTTTCATCCCACTACGAGCCGTTTTAGCATTAACTGACTGAGATGTGGCCTTGACCTAAATTGTGAATCAGTACCCTTGTAGTATGGTGGTTCTTCATCAGGGATGGCTCTGTCTTGTCATGCACATGACCATTTCCTGTTAGAGATTAACCATTCGTTCTGGGACCATGTAGCATTTAGCTGCTTGATTAACCCTGTGAACAAGTGAGTGAGCAGATCTGGTTGTTTTCATCCTCATCTTCCAGTGAGACCGTGAGCCACTCTGGTGTGAAATAGGCATTTTATAACAGAATGTAAAGAGTTTAAAATGACATAGATCATCTTGTTTTTATTTACAGGAAGAACAAGAAGAAGAGGCTGGAGAGTCCCCAGAGAAGGACTAAGCTTCCAACCGTCAAACCTCTACCTCATTCAGCTGTCAGGTCTTTCAAAGGGAAAAGACTGCCTTGACCACTTATTTTTGACTTTTTCCAACATTATCTTACAGGTTTAATTTCAGTTAGAGAATTTCCATGTCCAGTTTTTCTTTCAGTTTGCAGGCTTTGAGTGCATCCTCACTGATCTGTCACTGAACAGGCAAAAATGTTCCGTTCTACATTTTTTACAAAGACCATTTGGAATGCAGCAGCATGGGGAACATCAAAAGGAAACCTCTAGTAATTGTACTGCTGCTAGCTCCTATTGGCTGAACACAAAAACAGAGTTTAGCAGAAAGTTCAAAACAGACACATATCAGGCACAGAAAAACGTATCATCAGCCCTGCACAACAAACCTACACTCCTCAATGAGAACCAACTAAAAACAAACAGAAACTGACAGCCATAATGAGTTAATGTGGCCACACCCCAGCTGTTGGGATTTGTAGTTCAGGAACCTCAGAACACCATCATCTTCAAATGAGTGAGAGCATTAGCGGCAGGTGCATCATTCTGAGGACTGCACCTTTGTACTGACGTGCAAATCGAATGCCCTCATAGTACAACTGCAGTACTCTAGACTTCTGTCATAGACAGACACAGACCCCATCAGTGCTGACCGATTCTCCAGATGTTGACAGTAGAAAAGACTGGAACAGTCTGGTTTTGTCATACAGAAATGTAGAACAAATGTCTGCTGTTCCAATATATCAGTGTTGTCCCTGGAACAAATGAACCGCCCCGACCATCCCAAACTGGTGCTAGATCACCAAAGACAGGGAGACACAGAGATCTTTCCTCAGGGCAGTGGCTTTTCCATCCTGTTTGCTTAAAGCCATTTAGAAAAAAAAGTTTGCTGAAGTTGTTGGCTCAGATTTAGCTTTAGAATCCCTCATAGATTCCCCATACATCATCTTTACATTTACAAGAAAGCCATCTTCCTGTATCTTCTTTCTCTGCTGAACATGCAGGGACCAACCAGCACCTAATACAAAAGTTCATCACTGGGTGAACCTGTCTGGTCTCTTGACATTTTGTGAAATAACTGCAAATTTTAATTAACAGTGCAAATGAATCTCATGGAGCCACGGCCAAAAATCCTAATTCTGTCTGGTAAATTCTACTAATGTACAGGAATGGATATATTGATGCAACAGGCTATGCTGTGTCCAGGCTGTAACATTTCATAGGCATTAGACCAAAATGTCTACCACCGTGTCAGAGCACTGGGCAGTATTTCAAAGGATAGTTGTTAAATTTAAATGATAACATGGTTCAGTCAACTAGTAATCTTTGTAACTTTTCAATCAATCCATTTTTAACTCTCTCCCTTTTTGGCTCTTTGAAAAACACGACAACTTTAAAATTCCACATAGTGCAGCTTTAACTAATGTATTACATCTAGGGTCGGGTTGTGATAGCCACCTCTTTTTAGGATCAAGCTCAAAGTTGAAAAAAATACCCATATTTGCTAAACTCTGAGGCCAGCAAATGATTTTTATTTTTATCTTTACAATCTTATCAAGTATTTTATTTCTCTCCTTTTAATCAGCACAAAGTTATATATGAATCATTTAGATAGCAGCTTCTCATTTTTAGCCGGCACTTACCACCAGTCACATTAGCCACCAAAAATGACAAACATTACCGGTGGGAGATTATATGAACTGTGGCTAATTTATATTCACTCTGTAAGTAACTTTCCTAAAATGAAATTTGGCTTTTGTCTGGTTAAGGATGCTCTCTGCAGACCAGTGTCTGCACTTAGCCAGAGATTATTTGTTCGAGACACCACGGTATGTTTTTGCAGTTTTCCTCGACCGGCAGGGTGGCGCGTCCCCTCTAATGAAATGATCGGGTGATTGATGCATCTCAGATAACAAAACCTGATAACAGATATGAACTGACTCTTTGAGTTTTAGTTATTTCAAAAGATGAACCTAAATAGATATAATAAGGGGTATGAACGGAGCCAGATCCGATAAATGGGTCCAAATTCAATAAAGGGCTGTCAAATCCCAATCACAGTAGAACTGCAGCTGTTACACCTGCTTGACCCGTCGCAGTCGAGGAGAGAAATCAGTCCGGTGAGCAATCTAAATCAGTACCTGTAAAAAAGCGACACAACTTTGAATGCCCCATAAACAGAATCGATCATTGCGATGGTTAACCTTGATCGACCTGAAAGTGAAGTAAAAATTATTAATCAAAGTTAATTGCTCATATCCTTGGCCCAAACTGTATGAGCGTGAAATTAGATCATCAGAATTCCTCCACATCCTTCATCAGATAATCATGTTATGTCCCCCAAAACTGCTTATTTGAAAGATAAGCATTGCTTTGAAAATTAGACTCGAACTTTGATGCCCGGGATGTGTCCATGGTTTGAGAGATTAAATAATCTAGTCCAGCAGTTCCTCAAATATGTATTCAAAGCCTTAATTTTGATACGCCTGAGGTCACGAGTTGTCCCAGAATGGTTTCAGTTTAGCTTGATAGACTGGAACATCAGAGCACTACATGAGCTCTGCTTTGCTCTCCCTGTCTTCGGTGGACTTACACACCTCTTTTATTGCTCTAGAAAATGATAGAACCTCTTTACATCCTGTTGGTACTCCACAACTAAGCTGTTTGACATTGCATCAGACTACTGTCTACCATTTGTTCAGATTTACATTAACAAGCTTATGTACACAGCATCATTCAGTTTGTTCTTTGTGCAAAGTAGCTTTAAAACCTTGATTCCATCATTGATGTCACACTGCAAAGAAATCCACAGACTTGCTCTGCCTTGCAAAAAAACCTCAAGAACAAAAACCACAAGAACAAACCACACATTACCTCTTGACACACTTGATACCTGGATTTAGTAGCAGTGTGACATTGGACGACTCATCTCGCACTGTAACTCCAGGGAGCCTTACGTTTAAGGAAACCTGATAGTATGCCAGCGCTTTCTGGTCACTGATATGCAATATCTTCTCATGATTTCAAACTACCTCTGACTCAGCACAACCAGCTCATAAACTCTGGTGCTCAGTACACACAAACCAATGCACCGGATGGCAGAGTGCGTTCAGATATTTGATAATGTGTTGTAACTTTATACTGTACATTAAAACGAGGTCATGCCGCTTGTTCTTGTCATGGGGGAACGGCAATTTGTCTGCAACTGTTTTGTTTGATTCAGTCAGGTAAACCCTACATCATCCACAAAGAAGGAAAAAGTCAAATAAGACAGAGTCATGTGCATCGACGTTAAAGTAAAACAAATTCAGGTTTTTTTCTTTACTACAGTGCCCTTATAGTGTTTCGCTTGTGACCATCTTTCCTGTTAGTCATGATGGGTCAGACAAGTGCTTTTCCAAGGTAACAAGGAGTGCACAGACATAACATTACAATATTTTAAACAAAAATAAGTTGTGGCTTTCAGCTTTAACCACATTATCATAATGACGTTTTATAAATTGAAAACAAAATGTGAATACACCCCAAAATATCTTTTGTAACTGCCCATTGCATTTTTAAACAACGCGCTGAGCAGAGCAGCAGAGCCAAGAATTGGCCGTACAAGGATCACAACAGCCACTTTGGGTAGAAAAACTTTACACTGGGGATTTATTTTCACTGGTAAACATATTGATGCGAGGACATTGGTTCTCCACCCTGTAGATGTTGTAATGTCTGTCTGTGTTTTCTAGATCCAACAGTTAATCTGAGGATGTGTTTACTTGCCTGTCTGGTGACTCCAGAACTCTCTTTTTTGAAGCTGTGTCATCATGTCATCATAACCTTCAGGCACGATGGTCAAAACTGTGAAAATAAGACACAGATTGGAAAAAAAACAAAAAACCTTGAATTTTCCTGTAATAAGAGACAGACTCCAGTGCCTGCAGTCACTCAGTCCAATATTTTCAGTTTCCATATCCATATGTCCATGTTTTAAGACCATACTTCAAGTATTACAGTCACACTCACTTTCGAACTTTTTGTAGTTTCAGATTCAGTATAGGTTGTTTCCATACAAAAAAATCCTAGTAAATATGAATGAGCTGATTTCATTAGAATACCTGTGATATATGTTACTGTTGCTGAGCAGAGGCATATCCTCAAATATATTTTTAATACATTATAAATGTAATACCTAAATATGAGTCCAGTCAACATTCACAAGTGAAGTTATAGTTAAGATGCAGTCTTTAGAGTTTGTCTCCAGCCACACCTGCGCACCTGGTGCTGACTTACCTGACGTTTCCTTCTTCAGATATTCTTGGAAAAAAGCTAGATCCAGTAGTCTGTTTATTTTATACTTAAAACACAACAGCAGCTAACCTATTAAGTACTGTTTTCTTGTTCACCTCAATGTTAATTTGTATCTAAACATTGTAATGAAACATATTTTTCATTATCTGCAAACTGGGACTTCTGTTTGACAAACTGTTAACTTGAATTTATTTTGTACTGATTTACACAGTGGTTTAATACGGATCAGGTGTTTGTATGACACTATTTGATATAACTACAAATGGATTTTTTTTGTTTGTTTTTTGGCTTTGAATAGTTGTTTTTCCTGAATTATGTGCTACCTATATATGTACAGTACCTCAAACAGGCTGATAAAAATGGACTAATCAATTGACAAATACCTACCTCCGGTCTTGAAAAGGAATGATTTTGCCGGTTTACTTTCAGTATGAGTTACAGTGACGTATGATATGACCTATATCAGGACTACAGGAGCTCCTTACTCAAAGTATTGTATCAGATCATTCAAGCTTCCAATCTCAGTACATTTGGATTCTCATCTTCAAAGTGACTTTCAGGTTTTGAAACAGATATGTTTGGATTTTGTATATTGCATTCATGAATATGTTTTTTCTTGTTTTTAATTAGTAGATATCAGTATACTTGATTAGCTGTGATTTTCTTGTCTTGTTATATGGTTAAACCAGATGTATATGGAATTGCTTTTCACTTAGTGATAGATTATATTTTTCACCTGTCATCATGGCAACCTTTGAAAAGTTAACATGGTATTTTGAACTTGGCCAGGGGTAGAACCTCAGAGGAGCTACACTGATCCTGTCAACCTGCCTTCACCAGCGACACCAGTACTGCACAGTGGCGGCTACCAATTTAACAGAGGTTGCGGTAAACCCTCACTAACCAACAACCTGCACAGTGTTTTGGACCGTAAAGGTGCCTTCAATCTGAATGCAAAGCAAATTTTCGTCCTTGCTTTATTCAAAAATTTGACCCCTGTACTTTGACCCCTGCTTGTGCAGTCTGTGTTTATTCATCACAAACATCCAGCATAAAAACTGTATGGATCTTAGGCGAACTGGTACCTAGCTAGCAACATATACAGCAGCTCTGGAAGTACAGAGTGTGCCTGTGTTTGTTTGACAGATCAGCCTCCAACCTAACCCCAGTTCTTTCATTCTTCACCCCTTTCGTGAATAACTGTTCTAGCCCTGTACTGATTTTTAACTTGTGCAGGCGTGTCTTTTCCTCAAGTCACACCGCCCGGGGTGATTTGATCCCGTTTTGTTCGTGCTGACTCATAAATCTTGCACACTCGCTGCACATTCAGCCTGAACACACCTCAGTAGCACCACCAACTTACTGCTTCTATAACAACAGGCCTTTTCCATGTAAGACCTAGGAAAAGCACAGCTGTTAATTATATATAAAATGAATAATAAATTCCATTTATCAGCTATAGCTTCACGGTCCTGGTATTGTGTATGGTGACTGTGTATAGTGTAGGGTGTGTATGGTGTCGCGGTTTACTCGGACATGTGATCAGAACTGAGTCATTGTTAACTTTATTAGTAACACGTGTGCTTTTTCTACTATGACAAGTTAAAAAGTATTCCCTGAAAAAGCCTGTTATATGCGCTCCTATTATGCAATACGTTAGAAATGAAGATACAGCAACAACACTGGAGTTGTCAGAAGGCCCCCCCCCCCACACACTTTGACAAAGCAGGGCTATTTGCTACCAGTCTTCTTGCAAGGCTTAAGCCTGGCTAAACACTCGGACCTATCTCTGTACTGGACAAACAGAGATGAAACATATTTCATCTTACAAACATCAGACAAGTGTATTTAAATGTAAAATGCTCTACTGGTCATTTTACCAGCCGGTTACCCACTTTGAACAGTATGATTTGCAATGACAGTTTTGTCATCATTTAAGTCTAAATATGGCTTGAAAAACTGAATTTGAGTAAAAAAGTCTGGAGGGAGTACATCTTCGACAGTAATGACAATAACAAGAGAGATTTGTGTTGCCTTCAATAAGTAACATATCCAAACACTGTGCAGGTGATGCTATTTCTAATAATCCAACCAATCTAAACAAGCTGCTCATAAATCAACTAGCTAAGAAATACCGTATTTACTGTGTGCACCTGTTGAAGCAGGCTGATCAATAGCTTTGAACAAATGGCTTTGAAACAGACAGGCTTCATTGTTTTAGGAATCATTAAACACCACACCATCCATCAGCCGGACAGACCTCAGTACATGGTTTTATCATGTGATCTGTATCTATCTGGGTAAGGAAAAAAAGCATTTTAAAGGCTAACACACCTCAAATTCCGCTAGAAGCCTCTATTGATGCATAATTTAAAAATGCATCAGAGAAGCGAGGGAGCAATGACCGTCGGAAGCTTGACCTCGTGAATGTGTAGTGGGTGACACTGAGGGTCACGGGACACGGGGGAGACTGACTGACCACCACTCAGTGTAGCATGGACAGTGACGTAGAGCTGGTAGTCAGAGCTAACCGGCCACGAGAACCTACTGCCAGACTCTCCATCTCTGCCGGAAAAAGCGGGACTCTGGTGGTTTTTTGACACGCTCTAGAGGTACGTTATCGCCCTTTGAGAGCCCTGAATATTGCCAAGGTACCGGTGGGCGTTTACTGCCACTGTAGGAGGAAAAAAAATCTTGTTTATACACCGTACATTCCACCTGCATTTGTCATGACACTACCTGCAGCTGCAGTAGGTGTGTGAGGCACAAACTGAGGCTAGGGTACCGTTGTTCATACTTGGCGTGGGGTCAATGCACGACATCGTCCTCAGAGTCCTGCCTATTATGTCACGGTTAGGAAGGGGCCAGAGAATTCAGCTGAACTCTATTTTCAATCCGAGCAGACAAACAAGCTAATTTTGAGCAGAAAAATCAGTTTTTACACACAGGATGTGCTTTGTTGGAAAAAGCACCTATATCAACATCATATGTCAACCAGGCTTTTTGTGATTATGTGTACAGCACAAAAAATATAATTTAGTGTGTAGTTCCTCTTTAATGCACGCAGAACGCAATCGGACCCAGATAATGTATCCAGATACAGATCACATGATGATAACAGATGTAAATGGCTTCTAACTGACACCACTGAGCTCAACAAACTGTAAGTTTTGAGCTTTTGAAGTTTGTCATTTCCTTCAGAGATGTGGACTTGATTTCAGTCGAGTATGAAACACAAGCCAATGTTCTCTGGAGGTGACATTACCTCAGTGTTGGGCAGGATGATCATAGAAGCCACTGGTGATGAGCTTTCAGCTCCAGGAGTCTTAATGAAGTTGATCTTTTCTCTTCATGATATCATGTTCTAGTACAATCAAATACACATTACTACCTCCAGAAAGGCCTACTTTTACCTCATTTTCAAACTTAAATACTGTTTAAAATTCAGGTGTCTGAGAGCTTATGGAGAACATCTTAAATTTTATATATATATAGTTTATTTTTGTGGGGGATACATTTTGTAAGACAGTTTTTCTCTGCCTCTCAGTCACCATTAGGTAAGACTGGACATTTACCCTTTGAAAAGGAATTTTCTTACATTATGCAATGTTACGTAGTTAGCTGTGAGGTATCTGGAGAGATTTCCCAGCTCTCCCTATGCCTTGCTCCTTTTGTATCATTTCAAATGTCTTCTACAGTGTCTAACTTTTATTGCTTTCCCTATCCACCTAATATTACTGTCTTTGAATTCACTACAAATTTTGCTTGCTTGCTAAACAAAGTCTTTATAGGTATTCACTGTGTTTTATCCAGCACAATAAAATGTATGGTATCCATAACACAGAGGTGTGAGTTTTAATTTTATACCATGTAGACGAATCCTGAAGCTGCGTTGTCTGGAAAAACAGAAATCTGCAATCCATTACATAGGAACGGGGAATCATTTGCCTGTGGTCAAGGTATGTGAATACTTCTTTGACACACACTGACTTGCCTGGCCGTGCCCTACAGTCTACCTATAAAACACCTGTGCAAGCATTGTACTAAAAAAACGACCTTTGTTTGATCTCCACCAGGATGCAGAGTGACAATCCGTGTGTTGATATTGACAGAGAGAGAAAATGTATGTGTGTGCCAGTTACAAGATTGAAACCACTTACTAGTAATAGTGTGGGCTTCTGTCTGGTTGTTAGAAGCATATTTCTTGTGGTCACCAACAAATGTGCTCAGCGGTACTGTGTGCGGAGCACAGACAGACTTAAGAGTGGACGTCCCTTCTGTCTTTCCCATTAAAGACGTGCAGCTTGCAGAGTGCCAGTAGAAACCTGGAAAAACTTTCTTAAGTTGTCTGCTAGTTGTACGAGCAGGCCCAGCTAATTCCCACATTGCTGGTAGTAGACATGGAAGTGAGAGTGCTGTCAATCCTCACAGTTCTAAAAAGCTCTAGTACAATAGGTCTGAGCAGCTAAGTATGACAAGAGAGTAGGGACACTTTAGGTGGTTGTGGTGTTTCAGTGCCTTTAGAATTTGGCCATGATAAGTGTGTTTGGGGCATTAACGTGCCACACTGTCGAGGGAGAACGCACAGACCGACATGGATTGTTTTATAATGCCTGCCCGTACCAGAGAGGCCCATTGCCGCTTTTTTGGAGTAAAGTGGAGTCCTCTCTTCCTGTAGTGCCCAAGAAAAAAACTTGGGAAAATTGCTGAAGCCAGAAAGGAAAAAGAGGAATGTTAAAAGCCCTGACAGGTCTTCCCCTATTTTTATGTCTGCAGCAGACCAGCCTTATATTAGTCCCCCTCCTCCTTCCACATCAGTGTTGGAGGAGGAGGAAGATTGAGAGGATGTGGATGTGGAATCTGTGTTGTCCTTTGAGGACAATGAAATATCCTGCGGGCACCAAATGGCAGGTAGTAACTCATTAGCCCACCATTTTGAAGAAGTTATTAGTAGGCCAGTCAGGGCTCTGGATGTTGACCTGCCGGGAAAACCAGGCCAACACCCGGGCCCTCTAGGTTTGACGAGGATGGGCCTGACACCAAAGCAGATGGCTACCCTGCTTGGTTTTAAAGACCTGGTGTGCAAACAATTTTATTCATAGGTGGTCTGCATCTTAGCTGGTAGTCATCCCTCTAGCTGGTCAAGCCCCCTTGCTTGTTTCTCTCTCCAGTTCCATTCCTGGCAAGGCCATCTGCCATAGCAGGACCTGCAGTATTAAGGATGACTGGCTTGTTAAGCTGCACAGAGATATGGCTACATAGACCCATCTGATTAATACAGGGGACATCATGTCCCTCTACCTCCGTCAGCCTTTCTCTTACCTGCGTTGTTAGCCCCTGACAGGGGGCTCTTGGAAGGGGTGGGGCACTTTCTGTTCTCCCAAAAATCTGTACATAAGCCAATAACAGAGCATGGGGACCAGATTACCTTAGGCCCCAGCTGGAAGCTTTTCGTATGCAAAACTACCAGCAGGAAGAGAAAAAAAAGGAGGATACCAGCTACCCAGGCTCTGAAGTCCTCAAAGCAACCTCCACTCTCCTGTCAATTTCCGAAACCTGGCCAGCTAGCAACCCCTGTTAGCTCACAAAATATGCATGGTACACTACAAAACAGCATGGCTTGGTTCACCATGACCCATGGCTACTGTTTTTTCTCAGGCCTCCTGTAACACGGTCACAACATGCAGAGGTGCTGCGGGCCACCGTTTTCAAGTAAGGGAATCAGCAGGCTGGATTTATCTCCTGCTACTTCCTGGTCTCCAAGCAGGGTGTTTGTCCTATCCTGGACCTACATCAACAGATGGGGATATAGGCTCACCCAACCCATGCAAGTTATTAAAACAAATCGTTGGCTCTTCTCTCTGAAAAATGACATTCTGTCTCTGGGGTGGATGCTCCGGCACACCCATAGCCTCAGGATCTGCTCTATGCCTTCCCTCCTGTCTTCTCTCTGGTTTTCAGCAGTTTTGCCCCTTCTGGACAAAGCATCATGGGAGTTCCAGCTTCAGAGGGACCTGCTGTCTCAGACAAGGATGATCTTGTTCCATCCCATCCTGATGGGGCTCAGGCTGTTGGGCTGGCTTTAGGCTTGCCAGAGCCTGTAGTATGGAATATCCTGGTTTGGTCACAAGAACTACAGGCCTAGATGAAGCCCAGTCTGGGAGGCACCATGGGTTGCCTTTTGCAACCAAAAAATATTGCAAAGAAGTCTTTTATTCCAAGTGGAATCAGAATTTTAAACTAAAAAAACTGAGCCAAAAATCTTGCACTGCAGAATTTTATTTTATGTTTTAATTTTTTATGCTAAATTGTTGGTATTTTATCTGTATTATTATTTTTTTTACTTGTGTAGTGGAAACTATACTTCAGTGTTTTTATTTCATTTTTTCATCTCAGTGGTATTTTGTAGCCACATTTGTTCAATATGTTACTTGTTTTATATGTTACATGTTCTTGTGCTGCTTTTATATTTCGTTGAGCAAAACACCACTCCACATGAAAGATTTTCAGGCACCATCTACTAGGACTGCCTTCTTATACCGTTGGAAAGTGTTTACTCATCAGGCAGTTGCCCTACTAAGCTACAGCCCATGACATCCTTTCATTTCTTCAAACCCACATGGAGGCAGGGAAGTCTGCAGTTACCCTGTGAGGGATGATGATGGTGGCAATCAGGCCAATATCAGTTAATATATGCTCACTGAGCACTTTATTAGGAACACCATACAAATACTGAGTAGTGCCACCCATTGCTCTCAAAACAGCCTCAGTTCTCCTAGATGCCACGATGTTGGAAACTTTCCACTGAGATTCTGGTCCATGGTGACATGACTGCATCACATCATTTGTCAGCTGCACATTCATGCTGCCAATCTCCTGTTAATTGTGGACTCTTAACCCAATTAAGCAGACAAACCACTTATAGGGTTAAATTGAAATATATTGTAAGTTACAATATGGTAAGGCTACAGGCTGTTGCAATAGGTAGGCCCCCATGAACTCATAAAACATTTGTCTAAGGCCCCTTGGAGAGATCTTGAAACTTATATAGGAGCTTCACCCAAAGTGAATAACTGATAAACCAACTTTTCCTTCACGTGTTCTACCACATCCTGAATGTGTCCTACTGGATTCACATCTGGTGACTAGGAAGGCCACTGAAGTCCACTGAACATACTCTCATGTTCATGAAACCAGTTTGAGACGATTTTTGCTTTGTGGCATGGAGCATTATCCTGCTGGAAGTAGCCATTAGAAGATGGTAAACTGTGGCCATAAAGGGAAGCACATGGTCAGCAACAATGCTCAGACAGGCTGTGGCATTTAAACCATGATTGGTTGGTATTAAGGGGCACAAAGTGAGCCAAGAAAACATTCCCCACACCATTCCCCACCACCACCACCAGCCTGGACTGTTGACACAAGGCAGGTTAGGTACATGAAAGGGTGTGGCCTTATAACAGCCTTCCTGTTGGTCATAACCTCCGCCAGAAGGATATGGGAGCTCCAAATACTGTGGGTCCACAGTGACTGCAGCAGTCCTCACCCAAACCCGGCATTTCTGCCTGAGGTTCTGTCTGACCCAGTCAGTTGAGTTACAGCCACTCTCTTGTCCCTAGAGATTGCAGGAGGTCCAGGAGCTCAAGTCTATTCTGTGCCCAGTTAGGACCTTGATGGTGTACTTCCAGTGCACACAACACAAGGAAGACTGATTAGCTGTTTATCTATTTCAAATCCAGTCATTTCGGAAGGCTCTTTCTTGGTAGTTCCACTGGGTAATGGACACACTAACGTGGGCATATGTCTTGGTGTGGCTTACCTGTCCTGTTCAGGGTTCAGGTACTCTAGACTCAAGGCCTCTCTTTTTGGACTCTAGGAAGAGTGTTACAAAGATGAACTAAAGAGAGAAAAACTGAAGAGATCAAGTCAAACATACCATGTTTTAATTAATGCACCAGCACAAATCTACGTACATAAAAAAATACACTGCATACATAACAAGTATGAACAACGCAGCAGGTGTATATAGACTTTATCTAGCCAAATTACGCTACATAAATCAAATCAAATACAAGTTTTTATAGATTTAACAATAGAATAAAGCATCACTTAAGGCAGCTATGGAGATGAGTAAAAAATATATACTCCACAGCAGCTGCAGCCCACAAACACATGTAAAAAAAGCATTTTTTTTTCACATAGTGTAGTGCACACACACACATTATGTTGCTAGGCAGTATAGTGGTTTTCTGGACAGAGAATTACAATAGTAATTGTATTCACCCGTCTGAGCATCTTTTCTCTGAACTTGCACCATAAATTCCTTCACAATCTGCTCTAGGTTCAAGTTCTTTGTTTGTTCACTCTCAATGCAAACTATAACCAGTCCACTCAGACTCCAGTGTCACATAGTGTAATTGCTGAGTAGTGCATTAAATCTGTGATTAATTAAGGCACCCACACTTAAAAGCTAAACTGCTGACAGATGATACACAGCAAATTTTTAAGCACTTTATGTTTAACAATCGGAAATAGAAGAAAGAATGCCGTTTGTTTAAAACATTTCAATGCACTGCAGTAGATTACTTAGCCTGCACAAGCGGTGAAGCAAAGTATAAATAAATAAAAGTAAAAATGGAAACTCCTGCCCAGACAGAATTAATCAGGAACAGATTTATCAGAATCACTTCCACAGTTTACTGCTTGTTGCTATGCTGCTGTAAATCATTATTTATAATCCCGAGTCTTCTGACAAAATCCGCATTAATACATGTTATTGTATTTATGGCCTTTCAAATGCAAATATAGCTGTGCAGTCAGCTTCATTGACATTTGAAATGAGTGAGCACCGATAAATCAGAGATGACAGAGGGACGTCCTCTTCTGCAGGCAAAAGCGGCCACAGTGTTTCCAATGAATTATTTTCACCTGTTTCCCTCTCAAACCAAGTCGTTGGCAGAAGGTGACAGACCTCAGAACTCTCCGAAATGGCGTGCACTTTACGCACAGCTGGCAGCATGAATATCTTTGTTAAATATTTAAATCTTTTGACAGACACATGGATACTGACCTTGTGTGCTTCTCCAAACTCCATTTTATATTTGTCTAATGAAACGTATTGGAGACTGTGAGCGGGCTCTTTCCATGCAGTTGTCCCAAACAGTGCACCGTTGAACATCAAAAACACACTTTAATTACTGTTGGTAAATGGTTAAAGGGAGGGAGACAGCTGTGTGCTGCACTCTCATGCACTTTCCCACGCACACTCATGGTAAACTCTGGTTTTGCAGGCAGATGATTTGGTTTTACTCGCACAGGTTTGTGTATAAACAAACAGTTCAGATTAGTCATGGTCTGAAGATCGCCCAATGAATTATTAAACGGATCATTTTAACATCTTAAAAGGTAAATAGCCTTAGTCAGCATGTTTCATTTAAATTCTCATATTAGTAGAAAAAATAGGAAACACGTAATGCTGAACTTGACTATATCAAAGACTAACTGCATATGACATTTTACATTTTACTCTAGTACTGCTCTCTGTTAAGATGCAAAATAAAAGCTGCAACTGTAGGTGAGTGAAACGTGCACTGTTGAGCGATAATAAAAAGACGCAGCCAATTCTGTTTCTGTGACACATCGTTATGTGGCGCGCAGAAAAATCAGTCCTTTCAAAATTTGATTTTTTTTTACAGTAAATGTCAAAAGAAAGGATGAGGAATAAATAAAAGAGAGAACTAGTCAAGTCTGGATGAGGCTACAGAGAGAGCCCAGCAATCTAATGATAGGCTTCTTTCTTTCTTTCAGTCTTTCTTTTCGTCTTTCATTAGTAACTGTACTTTTACAACTTTTGACGGGAACATGGTCTGGTGTTGTTTTCTTTTTTCTGTTGGTTTTGGTCAGATTAAGGTTTGTTGCCGTCAGCATGGCATGGTCAGCTTGCATGACCAGGGTGTGGTATGTTTTGACTAAGGGAGCAGGGTCAGCTCGCATGACAGGGACTTGGCCTGCTGTTCTTTTCTCTTTTTTTGTTGGTTAGCTTGTGAGACAGGGGCGTTGCCATGGGTCTGTTGCTGTCAACAGTAATCTTCCCATGGGATACTTTATTGTAGTGGTATTATTGAGCCATTACATGCAAATTTGATTTGAAAACATTGATTCTGATTGCTCTAACTGAATGCACTGTGCTGGTGGGCTAGACAGGGACACATCACTGAATTGAAGAGTCTTCTTCATGCAAGTGGGTAAGGCTGTGGATATTTTATATTATTATTGTTTTTTACCCTAGTATTGTTTGATACTAGGCTAAATTTATAGTCCATTTTTATTTTTTCCTTCATATAATACTGGTTTTGTGTTGAAGATTTGTTCCATGAATCCCTTCGGACTTCTGATAAATTTATTAAGATGAAAACCAGTCACATATATTTCCTGGCTCTCTTGACTTTTATACATGAGGTTTTTGAGTTGTAATTGGGTTACATGGGTTTGCTTCAATAGCTTTGTTTCTTTGCACATCACAAATAGATGACAAAAATACTCATCAATTAGACTCAAGTTCAAGTCCAGTCTTTTGCATGACATACATACGGGAAAATGAAATGCCATTACTCATGGACCAAAGCGCAACACAAAACACATATAGAGGATGAATGCGGAACAATAAATCGGTCCAAAATTAAATAACTGTATACTAAAACTAAATACTGTGAACTTATTACTAAATTAACATGGACAAACTCCAACCAGTCATAAGTATTAGAGTGGTGACTAACATTAGCAGCAGCAGATTGGCTCACTCGCAGCTGCAACCATTACTGTAAACAAATAACTGGTAGCTTTTTCCGTAAAGTGCGGTGGATTGTAAGGCACGTAGAGCTAAAGTGACAAGTACAATCATTACTGTCCATGTAGTGGATGCAGTAATAGTGTAGTATTGGTCTTGTCTGTGGGAAGAGTTTGGTTGGCAAAAGAAAATGGAAATTTAGACATGTCTGTTATGTGAATATTAGGGTTTGGTTCTTTGAGATAAACAGTAGGTGGCGCTAATTCTCCAGTCAAGTCGAAAAAGAGGGCGCAATGATATGACATTATTAAAAGAGCATCAGTCAAACCTTAGATGAAGGAAAATCATGAATGTATTAACATGCTTG
This sequence comes from Xiphias gladius, assembly GCF_016859285.1. Taxonomy (NCBI): domain Eukaryota; kingdom Metazoa; phylum Chordata; class Actinopteri; order Istiophoriformes; family Xiphiidae; genus Xiphias; species Xiphias gladius. The sequence goes on along the minus strand of NC_053401.1, from coordinate 20,777,609 downwards.
AAACCTTGGTGATGGACAGCACACTGAATGAGTTTGAACAACTAATATTACAGCTATGTGCTTGTGGAAGAGTTCTGGTAACAGCCCTTTGTGCATACATAAGCATGTTAAAACGAAGAGATCTTGCAGTGGCCTATACAGTGATGGCACAAATGGCAATGGCCCCAACCACCGAATCGTCCTCTGTACATCTGGGAACGGGGGTGAACTTAGCAACTTTGGGAAGTTGTTGTGTACAGGCATTTCACCCACCAACTTTTGGTAAAACATTTCAGGATGTCAAGAGACATGGTTAACCAGCTGTGTGCCATGATATGAAGTCATGTGATTTTTGTATTTTATAATTTATTCGCTGAATCTGTTTCAGTTGCACTTAGTTACATTGACCTTTTTATTCACAAATTGAATATGCACATAAAAAAGCTGGATGGATGCTAGCTGACCCTTGAGCAGCGAAGAACTAAAGTTCTCTGACTGCGAGAGAGCCATTCTAGGAGTGGGCATTGTTTGGGTGAACTCTACCACCGATGACCCAAACAAATACCAATTTGGCACAAAGACTAGCCAGTATGACGAAAGGGCTACTTTCCGAGAGAACTGCTCGTAGGATTGTTAGGGCTACTCATTGTGCTGCAACAAGCCTCAGTGTTGGCTATTATGCAACTGATGGTCTGCTCTGATTCCAGCTATGCCCGACACAGCTTCATCTCCGATTTCCCTGCGTGGAAAGCATATGGCATGAGAAATGCGATGAGCAAAGAAGTCAAGTATTCAGAGCTCTTTCTAAGCTTATGACAAACTCGCGACTGAAGGTCAAAGGTCACTTGCAAACTCTTGGTCTTGACAAAGAGGGCAATGATGAAGCTGCTTGGCTAGCTAAGCTAGGTGCTGCAGATGGATTACCGTGGGAGCTCAAGGACAAATGGCTCTAAAAATCACAACCCATGTGATGATTGCCATTACCCGTCAGCAGGCAAGAGAGAACCAAGAAAATCATCAAACATTACCACAGACCTTGAATATGGGTTGACAGCCTGGTAATGCAGATCAAATCATCATGCAGGAGTGAAACCAGCAATCCAGACAATCTGGTAGGTGGTAATGGATCCTCAAAAACATTCTATCTCACCACCCTCGCTTCAAAATGAAAGACCTAAGAGCTCCCTATCAGGTACTGCCCCTCTTGCAAGGCCTGTCGGTCTGTGTCCCTTATGGTCTGGGCACATCTCGCTACGTCGTTCCCACTTATCATAGGGGGTTGATGTTGTTACATGCCCATGATGTCCCCACTGGAGGTCTTAGGAGTGCCACAGCCACCTATAAAACCCTCCAACAGGTTGCATCCTGGTCATTTATGATCAAGAACACCACAACATATGTAAAAAGGTGTCTGGTCTGCTGTCATTTCCATCCTTCCCAGCCCACTGCAATTGAGTTCCATTGCAGTTCAAGGGATTCACTTTCCTTTGGTCCAGTCTTCAGGTGGATTGGAACAGACCAGTCCTCAAGTCTTTATGAGGTAACAGATACCGCCTCATTGAAACGTGTGCCTTCACAAAGTGGGTTGAGTGCCTTCAGGCAAACAATTGCATTGCAGAAAGAACATCCCTCTTGCTGACGAACTGCTGCTAGGTGCTACCTCTACCCACTGACTCAGACAGAGGCACTCATTTCACTACTGCTGTGATGAAGGCAATGTGGGAATTGTTGGATCTGGAAGCCACGTTCCACATTACATACCATGCTCAGTCATCGGGCCATGTTGAATGGACCAATTGCACCATTGTCAGCATATTCAAGAAGTATGTCAGCAGCAGTGGCAAAGATCGGAACGTGAACATGAGTACAAAGTAAGTTCTTTACTTCAAGTTTTCAAACGAGTGGGAATATCCAGGAAGATCCTACCAAGTTAGTCTGGCCCTTTTGAGCTAGTGGGAAAACTCACCGGTAGCTTACCTCATTATGGTCTCAAAACCAAACCACACACGAGCTTACAAATGGGATCACTCAAACCAAATCAAACCCTTTGAGCAGTCCCGAATCCAAAGGGGCTTGGACCCACAACAGCAGTGTCTCCAACAGTTAGGAGTAGCATTTATTTCTCACAACATGAGCACGCGCTAGTGCCTAACACCACTCCAATTCAGAGTAGCATTTCTTCAAGAAGTACATTTGATAGATAAGGTTGCTGACATTGTGTAGGTCAGGTGTTTACAGCTCTTTTACTAGTCAGAAATGTTGAGTTGTGATTTTAATCCATAAGAAACTAAACTTTGTATTGGTAAACCAACGATAACAATGGAAACAAGGTAAACCTGTGTGACATCAATGCCCCAAATATAGAGGATCCTGGGTTCTTCTACAAATTTAATAAACTTCTAGGTGATATTGCTGATGAGAAAATGGTGCTGGGGTTAGATTTTAATCAGGCTCAAGATGGCATGCTAGATAAATCAACCTATAGCATAATTCCAAAGGATCAACAGGCAATACACAAGCTAGTGGAAGATCTTGGCTTGGTGGATATATGGAGACTGATTAACCCCATAGAAAGAGACTTTACATTTGTTTTCATTTCTCTTGAAAAAAAGTCAATAAACACTTAAAAAGCAAAAAGAAAATTGTAGGGGCTCTACATGCTTCCACATGGACTCAGTTTCCCACAATCCTCCACTTGCGGTCACACAAAATTCCTTCTCTCCCTGCTGTGCCTCACATCAGTGGTAAAGAGATACCCCTTTTCTGCAGAACAAAGGACAAAGAACAAAAGACCACATTTTCTTACATTACCACTGACCCTGGTTTTATTGTGAGATAACCAAGTCTTGTTCTTCTGCTAATTAGCTGTGGTAACCAGTTAATTTTTACTGTAAGCCATGCAGCTCCAAAAAAAATGGCAGCGAATTGATTTCCTTTTATTTCTGAAAATTGATGACTCAGTAGAATCCATCCATCGTTACACGCACATTTCACCCAGCCAGAGGCCAAAGGCCCAACCCCGCTGACGAGCTAAATGGAAGTGCAAACCTCCACCAGCCACAGAATCTGCTCAACGCTATTTGATGGAGAAGACCGTCAAACACACAGCTGGTTGCTTGCAAATGCGATCCCCACGTAAGGCTGACATCTGGGCAAAGTTATAAATCCACACTTCAACACTGTGATCTTGGTGTTAGTAGCAAGTTCGCATAGAAAGATTTGCGTAGAAATCTCCCACTTCATGCTCAGAACCCTTTGTCTTGCTCTCATACACACACTCTCACTCTCATTCCCTCATGTGGATAGGCACCCGCTGCTTCTCTCTTCATCTCTCTGTCTCACGCACACACACACACACACACACACACACACACACACACACACACACACACACACACACACACACACACACACACACACACACACTCACACACATATCTGAGAGTTACCATTGTAACTCTTGTGTTTGTTATACTCAAATAGTATTGGCTGTATGGTTTATGCTTTTAGTGTGTAATAGACCCTATTTATATTTTAATAAACAGTCATGATTGTTGTTCTTGCTTTAATATTGTCCAAAACCAACAAAGTACTCCAATTACCTTGTAATATCATTAAAACTAAATTTAAATGCTAATAATTCTACTAGATTTTCCACTTATTTTTATAATGTTAAATATTAAATAAAATTCCCAAATTTATGCCGAATAATTGGAATACCCCAACTGCACAAATCCCGAAATTAGAATAAAATAATTTCACAGCTTCTAACAGGCCTTCAGAGCTTTCAATTGGTACCTCACCGTCAGTAGGATTAATATGAACTACTTTCTACAACGTGGACTGTGACAGAAACATGACAGATGTTTCCTTGGTAGAACATAAATATGAATGAATACGATACTGTGCCTTCTGTCAGAATATCTTTTTTCACTGCAGTAACTGGATCCGGCGTGATTACTGGGAGTAGCTGTTTAAAGCTATGATTCAGGTGTCATGAAAGAGTCTCCTCCCTGTTTCCTTCCTACACAACCTGTAACTGGGTGTATGTTCTCATCTCTGGTTTCCACAGTCAGAACTGACCATAGTAACCTGTCTCTGCTCAATATGGGCGGCAGCAACATGTGTGCGTGTGTGTGTGTGTGTGTGTGTGTGTGTGTGTGTGTGTGTGTGAAAGTAGTGAGGCTACACTAGTGGGACGATTTGTGGAATCTGAGGTATGCGCTGGTTTGAGTTTAAAATGTCTTTCCAGAGATCTTTGTGTTAGAGTAAACAGAGAGCCAGAGCGAAACGCACAAAATCCCGCTAATAATAGCTTACTTATAGTTCTCTTAATGGTCATATACGGGCATCTTGCAGGTGACCAGTTTAGGTAATCAACATCATTGAACTCATACACCACCTTTACCAACAGGATATCATTGACCCTTTCCCAAACAACCCCCGTATACCTTCTGCCTACCCACTTCCACTCCGTTTGCGCGTTGACATGGGGAGTCCGCCACATTGAGTGCTATCCCAAACCAATTAGTGGGGAGTGGAAGTGGTTTATAAAACCCTCCAAAAGCCAGTCAAAATCGATGCTGAATTACTGACCACGTGCAATGCCTGCGTTGTGTTAGTCACGAAAGACGCTCCGCACAAGCGTAAGCTCTCTGCTTCTACCTGTACAAACATTTACCAATAAACTGCTCAAACTAAGACAGACATTTAATTATACAGATGTTACCAACTTAAATGTTACATTGTATTTAGGATCAAAGAAACCTTTCAGTGGTCTAGAAAACAGCAGACCTGTTCATCTCATTGTAAGGTGTTGTATATTTACAACACCTTACGCCTTACTGTTGCGAAAACTAAGCAGCTTATAAACATCAAAGTTATAAAAGAAGAAGATGTTTACAAAAGCTCGGGAGTACGTTTTATTCGTCTCACTAGACTTAGGCCTACCGTGGAGTGGATGTAATGAGGCTGCCACCTCATTGCCCACACTGTCACTTATGTAGCCTATTATTAGTGCTGTGTATAATACGCTGACACGAAACCGTGGTTATGAAAAGTTACGACTGTTCCTGTTTCCGCTGGAGAGAGGGAAGTTTGTACCGAAGCTTGTAGCTGTATTTATACCCTACACCTTACTGAAGGGCGATTCATTCAGCTGTGAGTGCGACTACTAACAGACTTACACTCCGTGATGAAGTGGGTGTGGGGAGGGTCTGGTTTGAGAAAGGCCCACCTTTTGTTTTTGCTGCTTTTAACTTATTTCAATTCTTAACTTCCTCTTTGTGCGTCAGGTACTGGGACAAGAACACTATGTCAATGTGTGAGCCCATTTACTTTTTCATCGCTTCATGCTTCTCGGTTGGGTTGGATAGCTGTCAGATCTCAAAAAAGCTACAGCTAAAGGTATTCAAGAAGCATTCAAGACACATGTGGTTTGAGACACATTCTAGCCAGATGTTGAAAAGGTGTAAATGCATCCTTCTCTCTAAGACGCATGCGTAATCTTTACTCACATCTTTACATAGTGTAACTGCATCAGTATGCAAATGATCTGACCATAAGAGACACAAGTGCAATGGGGCCTTTGTGTATTTCAATGTGTATCTGTAGATTTATCTCAATGCAGTGACAAGAACCTGTACATTCTTAAAAAACACTACCCTACATGCTGTATGCTTTAATTAAATGTCATTTTTATTTTATTTCCTCACAACTACTCTAGATAGGACTTTTTACAGTGAATGGTAAAATCTTAGTCACTTAACAACTCCAATTTTAGATTAACTTTATTAATGAACTATTCCTCAAATGTACTTTGTATAGATTTTTTGCCCCCAACCATAAGCTTTTTTGATCCCCTCATGAGTTCTTCTCAATATGGTTTGGTCCTAGCAGGTGGTTTAAGTTTCACCTGTTGCCTTTCTCATGGAGTAGTTACATGCTTGCTACCTGAATCCCCTGTCCTTCTCAACTGCACTTTTCCAAATGGTATAACCTCATTTTGTAGCCATAATATCTTTATCATCGGTGGCCCCTGTTATGAGCATGACTGCCAGGTGGCTTTTTTTAGTGTCAAGGATACACTCACTCTTTGACATAAAATGTGCATGTGCATGTAAGAAAAGTATTGATATAAGGAACCGAAAGCTGGCTGGTGGGGGTTATGGGGGTTCACCTCAAGTCAGCAGCAACGGCTTACTAAAGCCGAGGTATCCCCCCACTAGCAGCCAGCCCAAAGGGTTTTTGTAGAATAGATTCTTGTTCAGGTTTTGTTGTTGGTGATTATCAAAAAGGGAAACCATGCTGGAGATAGTTGGCTTAACATTTCTCAGAAAAAAAGATGAAGGGTTACACAGGTCTAGGCTTAATCTCAGTCCAACACTTCCTTAGTGAAAAATTCCACTGTGGACTACACTGTTACCGAAGAACCTTACAACTTTTACTAAGGTGTCAGACCTTAAATTGCTAGTTAGGGCTATGGCTTGTTCACTATCATCATTAGGAAAGGCCAAGTGATGCAAATTTCAAAGCTTAAATACTCTGACTCCTCAAACCAAACAATCAGCAGCCATTGGCTCCTCTAAGCAGCTGCCTAGCGCTCTAAAAATTATAGTAATCGATGTCCACATAGCAGGAGAGGCTATAAGAAGACAGCAAAGTGTTTTCAGATAGCTGTTTCATCGGTTAACAAACTTCCTTGGTTTGTAATTAAGAAATGGCAGTAAACAGGAATGATGAGGGTCAAGTTGAGGTCTGGAAAACTTTGCGAGAGAACTGCTCGTAGGATTGCTAGAAAGGCAAATCAGAACCTGTCTGACTGCAAAAGACCTTCAGGTAGATCTATCAGACTCTGGAGTGGTGGTGCATTGTTCTACTGGGCAGCGACACCCGCACAAATATGACCTTCATGGAAGAATCATTGGAAGGAAACCTTTCCTGTGTCCTCACCACAAAATTCAGCTTCAGGAGTTTGCAAAGGAACATTTAAAGAAGTCTGATGCATTTTGGAAACAAGTCCAGTAGACTGATGAAGTTAAAATAGAACTTTGTGGCCACAATGAATAAAGATATGTTTGGAGAGAAAATGGTATAGAGTTTCATGACAAGAACACCTCTCCAATTGTTTAGCACAGGGGTGGATCGATCATGTTTGGGCTCGTGTTGCAGCCGATGGCACAAGAAACATTTCACTGGTGGAGGGAAGAATTGATTCAATTAAGTATCAGCAAATTCTGGGAGCGAACATCAAACCGTCTGTAAAAGAGCTGAGGATGAAAAGAGGATGGCTTCTACAACAGGATAAGGGTCCTAAACACTCCTCAAATTCACAATGGAATATCTCAAGAGGAGCAAGCTGAAGATTTTGCCATTGCCCTCAAAGTCCCTCGACTTAAACATCATTGAAAATCTGTGGATAGACTTCAAAACAGCAGTGCACGCAAGACGGCCCAAGAATCTCACAGAACTAGAAGCCTTATGCAAGGAAGAACGGGAGAAATCTCCCCAACAAGAACTGAAAGACTCTTACCTGCTACAAAAAGCGTTTACAGGCTGTGATACTTGCCAAATGGGGTGTTACTAAGTACTGACCATGCAGGGGGTCAAACGTTTGTTTTGGGCCCTTTTTCTTTTTTTTTATTTGGAAATTGTAAAAGATGGAAATAAAAAAAAAATCTTGCTTAAAATATTAAAGAAATGTGTCATCTTTAATTTTATGCCCTACATATATGTATGTATATATATATATATGTGTGTGTGTGTGTGTGTCTGTGTGTGTATACCATTCAGCCAAAACATTAAAACCGGTGACTGGTTCTAATGTTGTGGCTGATTGATGCATGTTTATACATCATGTAGACTTACAAAAATATTAAAAAAACACTGATTTGAGTCAAACTCCATCTGAACACTCTGTGGTTGGATAATCACAACTTGGACAAAAGGGTAAGGGGACTGTGGTCCGTATAAACCTCCAAATTGCCTCCAGCACTACACATATACGGTAGATCTCAAAGTGCTGAACTGCAAGGACCAGATCTAGGCCTTTCTTCCCTATGGTGGGGTACTACCTTTATGTAGATTCAACTTCTTGGAGAAGTAAGCCACTGGCTTATCTATTCCAGTAGCATCTGTCTGCATCAAAATCCCTCCTACTCCAAGGTCATATGCATCTGGTGCAGACTTAAATGGGGCTGAGAAATGAGGCATAACTAACACTGGTTCAATGGATAAGATGGCTTTCACCATGTCTAAAGCGCTCTGTCACTTTGCTGACCATTCAAATTTGACAACCATCCGGAGTGACCAGACAAGACGGGGCCTTGGTCAGGGATGTGACCTAGAACAGTTACTCTAACACAGCTTCAGTTGGAGAACCTGCCCAAGGATGACCATTTCATCAGCAGTCCACCAGTCAGGCCTTTATGGTAGAGTCAGTAGATGAAAAGCCACTATAAGTAAAGGGCATATGACAACCCACTTGGAGTTTGGCATAGCACAATGTCTGGCAAATACCAGGCACTGCTCATCTCTTGGCTAATACCATACCTATGATAAGGCATGGTGGTGGCAGTGTCATGCTATGGGGGCAGGGACAGGGAGTCTGGTCAGAACTGAAGGGAGGATGAATGCAACCAAATACAGAGAGGCCCTTGAAGAAAACCTGCTCCAGAGTTGATGTGACCTTAGACTGGGGCGATGGTTCACCTTTCAGCACAACAATGACCTGAAGCATACAGCCAAGTCAACGCTGGAGTGGCATTGGAACAAGTCTCTGACTTCCCATGAGTGGCCCAGCCAAAGCCCAGACTTAAGCCCCTAGGCCATCTGTGGAAACACCTGATGAATGCAGTTCAAAGACAATTCCCATCCAATCGGATGGAAATTGCGATGATCTGCCGAGAAGAATGGGATAAAGTGTCCAAATGCAGGTGTGCAAAGCATGAAAAAACATACCAAAGAAAACTCAAATCTGTAATTGCTGCCAAAGTGGCTTCTACAAAGTACTGAATTAAGGGTCTGAATACTTTTGTAAATGAGAGATTTTAGTTTTTGATTTTTAAACTTGCAAATATTTGTAAAAACATGTTTTCCCTTTGTCATTATAGGCTATTGAGTGTAAATTGATGGACAAAAATGGCAATATTATCCATTTGCAACTAAATCTAAAACACAATAAAGTGCATAAAAAGTGAAGGAGTCTGAATAGTAACAGTGAAGTCCACTCACTCAAAAATGGCTCCTATCTCTTCCATATATGCCAACCCTTTTTTAACCTAAATCCACTTACTGGGATTAATCCTGTAAGGGTGCTGTTTAATGGGATGTGCATTCCCTGCATCTACATCGTGAGTCGAGCTGGTTTTATACTTCTGCATTAAGGGTCCATGTGTAGCAGTCCGACATTGTGCCGTAAGCTATGGCATAACTGACGTATATCTCCTCAAAACTGTAACCACCCATCAGGGCTACAGCATTGATGGAAATATCATGTGGGGACAACAAGAACAGTAATTGGCTGCTTGTGTTTTCACTCACTGCCCCCCTTTATCAAAAAGTAAATTAAGATGAGAAAGTACTCAGAGACCTGTCATAGCTATGGAGCTTCTAAGTCTTGCTGTAACTAGGTCTACGCAAGGGACTCCATCGTCACCTTCACTGTCTTCCTCAACCTCAAACTCTGCTAAAGCCACTGAACACACAGGAACAGTATTGGTAATTAACAGGAATGGCATGGCTACATTCCAGTCTCCTGGACAATTCAAAGTGTAGGCTTTAATAATGTTCTTGAGTCTGATGGTAATACTCTGTGGCACCTTGAGACTGAGGATGGTAGGCGGAAGACATAATCTGCTTCACGCATAACTTAATGGAACAAACCTGAGGTAGAATTAGATCCACGGTCATGCTGAACCCAAATGGGAAAACCAACTTTACAAAAGAACTGGAGTGGAACCCGATGTAGAATATGTCTAGCACACCTAAATAAGCCTGGTCTCCTTTTCTATTGAGACTGCTTGACATTATGCCATGTGACAGCTGCTGCAAATGATACAGGAGCCATAGTCTCTTGTATCAGTTTTGTATACAGTTTTGTTCTATCAGATCAGCCAATCTGAGGGCAGTAGAACGACCCACAGAGCAGTTGACTCTGTATTTTCTGATCCACGATCAGCCAATCAGACATGAGAAGGTACATTTCTGCAGTTGCTTGTGTGTGTGTGTGGCTGAGGCGGACCTCCGGTGTGAAGGGGCACTACAAGTATCTGCGGGGCTGCATCGATCCCAAGCAACTCTCTTGATCTGGGCCCATTAAGCAGCATCAGATCATTTCTGCCCAGCTAAGACCAGGAGCCCACTAACTCACTTCCAGTTGGTTCCGTCCCTCACTGGCTCAGTGCTGTGTTATTCTCACCAGACCCCTTTACTGAAGAACGATTTCCCCATATCCTCCTCTCCTCTTCCTACTTCTGTGATTCATTTGGGCCTCACTTTGCCCCCTGCCTCACTTCTTACAGTGAACTTCCTTCTCCTCCTCCTTCTTGCCTTTGAGCATGACCTCAGTTTAATGAAGCACAGACTCAGATGGCTAACTGAACCACAACAGCAAGGAGCCCCACTTGCTGCTCAAAACCACTCCTAAGTGGCGTAACTATGCACCATTCTAATTTCTGCAAGAATCAAAGACATGCGCTTTTATTCAGAGATGCATCTGCAAATTCTTTGGCAGCTGAACAGTAAGATAAGACAACAGGACCCAACTGCGGGAAAAACACATCCTCTGTGGATTCATGAAAAATGAGATTGCTACGTACTTAGGAGACCAAAATGTTTAACGATTGCAGAGAAAGATTTCTGCTGGCAAAAAAGTACAGTGGTAACCTGAAGCTGGTTTTGGGGAAATTCCACCTCAAGTGTGTCTTAACAAAACGCACGGGACACCAGAGTTTGTGAATGCGGATCACTCAGGAGCCAGACACGCTGAGGAGAGGTGTTTACTATTTTGTGCAGGGTGAGCACTCTGTTTACACTGCAAAAAATTGTTTATCCACAAGGCATAACTCATAACTTTCCCGGTGCTTATTTCAAGATTTTTCTTGGAATCATCAGTACCCTGAAACACAACACAATAAAGCACTTGTATCAAAATTAGGACAATTCTACAAAAAGTGATTTGAAATAAATCACATCATTTTACATATTTTAACGATGTATTATGAATCTTTCCCTTTTGTTTCCCCTTAAATTAATTTAAAATTGACAGTGACGCTATGTCACTGTATCTCATACTAAATAATGAGAATTGTTGAAGCTTAGACTGAGTGAAACAGCAAGACGGCGTTTTTTTATGGCTGGAAATATTATTGTGCTTCATTTTGAACCCATTTTCCCTAAATTCAGCCTGACATACTTGCTATCTTTCAGAATGTCTTGAACAAAGGTTGGTTGCATGATTCGGGCGTGGAAAGACATAAATCTGATATTGGAATCTCCTTTTTCAAAAATCTAGAACTCTAGAGCTCAAACGGCATTCAAAAGTGCAGTATTTGCCAAAATCCAGCACTGACATCTAGTGGAAACTCAAGAACATCATGAATTGATCCAAACCTGTTTATGTTATTGCTCAAAAAGTACAATCATTACGAAGTCACCATCATTTGGTACAAGAGAAAACAGTGAACCACAAAACAGCCCACTCGTTAGCAGATACACTGCAAGTGTTCCAAAAGACCTCTGTTTTTACATGAGCCTTTGTACATGAAACTTGCTGTCGGAGAATGTCATGGGTCCTTATTTTTCTACAGGCAGCTAATGTAGCTCTGCAGAAAGAAGAATGACATTCATCTAATTGAAGTAATATAAAAAGTTTTTCAGTTTGGATTATCGACTCTTGTCTAGTTGCATCAACTTGTGTATAAAACTGCACATGTATATGCTGTAGGATGTTTGTACTTAAATGTAACACCGTGTTTTTGCAGTATACTGGCTTGTTAAATATTTGGTGTTTGAACACACACACACATACACTTTTTCAGTGATTGTTGTACCTCCTCTCCTGTACAGCGCACACTCACCGCCAGGCAAAGCTGAAAATAAATATTGTGGCCACTCGCTTGCAGTTCTTTTTTACAAGGACAACATAACAATACAAGGCCTCCACAACATATGTCTGCATAATATTATGCAGCAGCTCCATGGAAACTGGGCAGGATTTGGCTCGGGCCTGGCCTCTCCCAGCCACAGATCCGATATGTGCCTCTGCATAAGTCTGGTATGCAACAATTACTCAAGCATGTGAAACTGTGCCGGGGTCCAGTCTTGCAGGCTAGCTAACTGCTTGCAGGGTGAGAGCCTGTCTGTGCTTCATGGCCCTTTAATTTGAATATGAGGCCTCGCTCTTTTGGTCCTGTCCCGTCTGATTATTATTATTATTATTATCTGGTTATATCTTTATCCCCACAGATGTCATCCTTTGCTTCTGGGTGCAAGATTAAAGGACCAAACAACTGGTCCTGGCTAGGGCAATGGAAAGGACTTCTGTGTGTGGTAGTCCATGGTTTTGGCCAAAGCAACGATTCAGTCCGGAATCACACCAAGTGAAAAATACTCTGCTTGTGCAGCCCAAAGGATTTAAGGACTAACCAGTGTCTTTGCATGTTTTAGCTCATTTATTACAAAATTTGCATAATTTTTAAAAATGTTTTGATTTAGGTTACAATTGTTTTTATTCATTTTTCTTTTGCACCATAAAACACTTTGGAAGACTTGACACTTGCTTGTATTGGAAAATCCCTGAAATAGACATTATGTCAACATTTACTATAAGCAACTTGAATGTTTTACATGGTAATAAAGTGCCATTTCCACATCAGTTTGAACTCGCATCTGCATTACAGTAAAATTATGCAACTTTGACCTAACTGAAAGCAGATGTGACAGATGTGTCCTGTTGGAGCAGCAATGGCAGATTTATATCATGTAACCTCAGTGTTTAATTCAACTTTGGACCTTGGTCACATCTAGGGATGGGCTCTGAAAGCCATTTCTGTTTTGGCTCCTGTGTTCCCAGTCGCCAAAACATTTAGATGCGTTAAGCTCCGACACTAATTAATCTTCTATCAAATCTTTTATCTCGCCACACTCTGTTTTATTTGCGAGGATCAATTCAAAACATATAGGTAGCAGCTTGCCCTTTTTAGCCAACAGTCGCGGTGGTTAAAATGACAAGCATCAGATCAGATGAGCTGCTGTGGCTTTACGTTAATTCCATAACAACAGGAACGAAAACTCTGGCTGTCTCCCAGTTAAATTTTGAATCATATCGTATCCACAATGTAATCTGATCAGTTTAATAGCTCTGAATCAGGACTTTTACTATTTGGTGTAAGTGATGCTGAAGTACCGTAGGCTACAAATGTTAATTGGATGTGTCAGATAAATTTAATTAAGTTTTCATATATCATGCTGCTCATCTCATGTTCAGGTTGTCGTTATAGGTTGTGGATATTAATCAGGCTTCCACTAAAAACTTTAGTATCTCTGCATTCTCCCAAACTGAATTTGAGTTTGATACAATGCTATCAAACTCCATTCACATCTCAACGTATTTTTACCTAGTTTCTCTGTCTTAACCCACTGTCAATAATAACTAAATAAATACAAACAATAAAGGAAAGTAAACATTGTAGTCACTTTATGGAGGCATATCCAAAAAGCATGTCATAAATTGATATCTAATGGGACAGTTAAAAAAGAAATTAATAACTTATGTTACAAATGAATTCATTAATCCATAAATAAACAGACTATATCATTAAGTGTTTCATTACTTGATCTATTAATGGGCAATAAAAAGAGGAATTACACAAATAATTTACAAATGAAGTATTAATCTATCAATAAATGATTAAAATAATTAAAAATAGATTTATAAAAACAACATAAACCAGTCAATAAGTGCATCATTTAAAAATTAATTTATGAACTCCTAAATAAATAATGGAATTTTAATTGAACAAAAAATGAATTAGAAAACGCAGTTTTTCAAAAGGGAAAAAATAAATGACTGAATTTCACAAACTGAATTAACAATAATCATTTTAATTAAGCATTTCAAAGGGCAGCTTCCTTTCCTTTTTGCACTAAAGTCTTCCTGCTGCTCTTTCTTTTCCTTGTAGCTCTTCCATTTGCTTTTTCGTTTAGCTTCTGCTTTTAGCCTCTTCGTTCTGCATTTCCGTGACCCTTTGGGCCTTACGCGACTAAAACAAGGTGAAAAAAACCAACCTGGCCCCGGGATGTAACAAGTTCTCTGATTGGCTATCCCCTCGCAGGTCATGTGCAGAGGGTGTTAGACATGTCATGGATAGGGGGTCCGAATATGAAGTATAATTCATCTGAGCTAGACATTTGTCGCGGCTCTTGCTGCTTTTCGCAGCGGTACATTGAAACTTAATCCTTCGCTCATTTTTCTTTCACGCACTTTGGGGATGAAACCATGTGAAAGGCAGCATCAAGCCTCTGGATTTTGTGGAGGAAACTCTTAGCTATGTGTGCGTTTGTGGTCTTGTTGCTTGCTTGGCTTTATAAAGTTAGTCTGCCCAGCCAAACAGCGTTTAAATCATGTTCCTCTGCCCAGCAGCGTAGCTAACTTATAGCTACAGCAGATGGCCAATGCTAGCTACGGTATTTGGTTGTCAGGTAAACCAGGCAGCTAACTGCTGTAGTTAGTAAGCTAACAAACAGCTGTATGCTAGTGTTACTTGTTTCTTATTGGACAGCTGTTCTGTGTCTCAGTGGGCATTGGTTAATATGAGGATGTGTAAAATATCTACATTTGTGGTATAAGTTAGTTAACCTAGTCACTGAAATCACGGCTGCACTGGCTGGACTCAGGTTGGACTGCAAAGTCTCTCATCAGTCCGGGTGCAACGCTAAGGATTAACGTAAAGGGTGTTTTGACATGTATTTTTTATTTATTAAGCTCTAGTGTGGTCCTTGTGTTCAGAATTATGTTACCAGCAGCGTGTGTGTGGATGCTGACTATACAGCCTAAAGAAATGTTTTAATTAAGTTAATAAGTAACATGCGCCCCTGTTTGATAGGTGGCTGATACATAACCTCACGCACCCCGACGGTCATCATCAACAACATGGACCACCGAAGGTACCTGTGACTGCACCTGGATAACTTGGAGAGAGCCAGGCTGTCACCGGCCACAGGTGAGCAGGCATACGATAGAGTCTATAACTTTGATCGTATTTGGTTTCGAATGAAACGATGACTGAGATTATAGTCCTGACTCGGCTATAAGCAGTTGGATTTTATTCACTTCCATACTGGCTGAAGAGTGAAGCAGCTGCAACCTTGTTTTTTTTTTTTTCTTAACACGTTCTACAATGTTGTTATAGTGCAGGAGGATCACAATCTTAAACATACAGCTGTTGCTGGGCAGCCTTTTATGGCCCAGCAGTGAGATGCTTTTGACTGGCAAAGTCTGCCACTGGAAATCAGACCAAGGGCAAGAGTTCAGTTTGCAGTTGAGGCGTGGCAGAGCATCATCAGGGGAGATACCAGGACTCTTCTGATGTCTATGGATCATACACCCTGGACAATCGATCACTAGACTACATAACTAAGGTTCATTTTAACCGGTCAAACTATCTTTGGTCCACTAAAATTGGAGAACTATAGCTACAAATAAAAACTAAAGCTACAATGCTTACACTGGTCATCTGTGGATATAAACGCCATCAAACTAAAGACATTAACCTCAGAGTCATGGTTTCATTTCAAAGCCAACGTGCTGAAGCATTGATATATAGATAAATGAATAGACAGATCAATAGATAGATAAATTAAGGAAATACGGATAGATGGATAAACGAAGACTTTATTCATCTATGTACAGTGCACACATTAAGCATGTCACGCGGCTCATGCTGGTACCATATTAACACCACCGATTAATTGAATGTATTACATTCACTGTATTTATGCAAACAATTGAGCGAAACTTCGAATTTTTACAGGGTAAACATGATTGACTCAGCAAATAATAAAGGCATTTTGAAACAGCTCCCTCACTATCCTAACTATACGTAATCAATTTACATTCCACTGTTTCAATTAGACACATGAAACAGGGCTTCATTTAAAATATGAAAACCACGTCTGAGTTTTCATCGGGTTGTCATACTGAGGTCAGTGGCATTGCTTTCCTCGTATCAAGTAAAATCCATCATCACATTGCTTAGTTGTCATCAAACCCGTGTTTTATAAAATCTGGCAGTAACTCTGATCCCAATATACTGCAGAGATGCAACCAGCTGTTGCTCTCAGCGCAGGTCAGTGGGTTTAGGACTGACAGGGACATTTGACTGGTTCAGTTCTAGGGAAAAAACAAATCCAACTGTCGTACTGTACATATGATGCCTCACAGTGCATTAACTTGTTTCAACACTTCGTTGAAGCTTAAAGGACACAAAAATCCAACATGATGTGCACTATTTAGTATCACTGAAAACTTTGTGATCTGCCACTATTGTAAGTTTTAACGATGCTTAGTCACCAAACATGGTTTTTAAGAATTATGAAGTGATTGATATGATAAGATTTTTAATGTAACTGTGGGAAACAACAGGGATGCTTTGTGTTTAAAACCTCCCTGCTGGTCCTCCAGAGGGCCGGGTAGATGAGAAAAGTTGACAAAGTCTGATTAGAATAGAAAGGATGTTTGCAAAACTTGAAGCCCAGTGTGATTTATGATGAAATTCATAACTTGTGATCTGCATGTTAGAGTTGCTTTCTAGATTTGACAATCACGCTCCATGTGGAAGGTAGTGCACATGCACTTGCCATAATTCTCTTAGAAGTAAACATGTATCTGGTAAAGCCCAGACAGACATAACCAGGTCCGAATCAGGGCTGTTTTGCCTTGTGTCACTTACAGTAAACTAAACATTGCCAGCCTCAGCCTTAGACCAGGACATCTTACCTTGATGAAACTCGACAACTAATCAGGAGGAGATTGCCTGACATTATACATAAAGCATCCTTTAGCTGAACAAGTAATCATGTACATATGCAGGAAGTGATCCATTCAGCGATGGTGCATTCGTGACAGTGCAGCCAAGACACGGGATCATGCAAAAACCAAGTCCCGGTTCCAGAAACAACGTGGGGCCTTACATCCAGCCAGAGGTTGCAGATTCATTCACTTCCATAAAACCGTGTCAGGACATTTCCCTCGTCACCATCTATGGGCCGGTGAGGAGACCCACTAGAAATGAAAGTAGTGACTGTTGAGCGAGCCACAGTAGCGCTTAGCCTGTTAGCACGGTAGGAAAAGGCTGATACAACGTGGCTTCTGTTTGAGGGGGTCAGAGGTCATGTGACAAAAATCAAGAGGATGAACAATTGATACATTTATACATCGACTGTACATAGATCAACAAGCTGGGCTGGTCACCAGCAAACTAAAAGACAGAGCTTAAATCTACAACGCACTCAATGCGCTATTACACACGTCAAACTGTGCGTGACAAATTGAATTTAAATGAAAAAAAATTAAAGGCTTTTTATCATACCCCAATTTCCAATTTCCTTGGATTTCTTACTTCCCGTTTTAGAAGCCTCTGATGATCCAGTACAGCTGCAGCTATGATGAGCAGGAGGAGGAATCGCATGCTGTGCAGGTGTTGGTTCAGGGGCTCATTTGCAATGAGAGGTACGCACCCAGGAGTCTTGTCCTTTCACCTTCTCTGCAGTAGGTGAGGTTAGGAGCACCTGCACTGGTCCTGTCCAGCGCTGGTGATTCTACTTCCTCCCCCTGATATTTTTTATGACAACCCAGTCTCCTGGGGGGTTATGTCCCCATGACCATTTGTCTACCTGTCAGTACTTCATGGAGTGAGGGTCTTGTTGCTCCATGAGAGTGTACCCTCTTCACACTCTTTCCTGTCACCAGCTGTGGGAAGAAGAGTCTTGGGATTAAGAAGAGTACATCATTTAAGAGTCACGTGATTGACGGAACATGACTTTAGTTGGAGGAAGGTCAGCAGCTTGTAAATCAAGGTCTTAAACAGCATGTGGAACATGCAGTCATGAAACATGCACAGTCAGGGAATGCATAGAAACAATATCAGAGATGGGCAAAGCTGCTTCCGTGGCAGCAGAAACAGCTCCAAGACAGGGAGGAGGACCTCTATCTACAGAGCTGAAGCACTTGGAAAAGATTCGTCACCAGGTTTCATACGTGTCAGAACAGCAGACACGTAACCCGATTTTCCAGACACAAAAAGAACAAAAGGGTTAGAGGTCAGTGCAGTCTTTAGGTCAACGCAGGCTGCTCCAGCAGCGTCAGACCATGTCAAAGGGTCGATCATAGCGAGCTTTTGGCCACCGTGTGTGGATGTCATGGTTCCGAGATCTCAGCAAAGTCACAAATCCAGGTCCTGCAGTAGCCAATTGGGCTCAGAAATGACACGGCCAATCCCAGCTGACATTGCGTGAGAGGAGGGTTACTCCTAGGAGGAGGTTGCTAGTCTATCACAGGGCCGACATATACAGACAAAAACAACTGTTCACACTTGCATTCACACCTATGGGCAATTTAGAAATCGCCAATTACCCTGCATGTGTTTGGACTGTGGGAGGAAGCCAGGGAGAACATGCGAACTCCACACAGAGACGCCCCGGCCCAACCATACTGCCCATGCTGAAATATGCATCTGCTGAATAAATAATAGTGAAGCATTTGAATTTGGGCTTTACTCCTACAGGTGGCTTCTACAGGGGACAAAAGAGAGTGTGGCTGCATCTGTGCATTTGCGTGAGGGTTTTTCTTTAGATTTTTAGTTTGGTTTTAGAGCGGTGCATGTGGCCAGTAACAGTAGCACACACAGACAGGGTTTTTGCCTGCACTCTGTGAAACAGCAATCTTATCTTTGGCCAACAGCCACTTTACCAGTGGACCGAGATCCTCCCAGTTTAAAGAGGATGTTTTTGGAGAGGGAGACATGAGGCGCTGAGACAGCAGAGACATAAATCGCACACTGAGCTGGTGAAAATGAAACTGATTTTGCCGCCCCTATTGTGGCATAGAAAATAATGGAAACTGTGAGAATAATATATATGTGGACTGCTTACAAGCCACCATTTAGCCACAAATGCCTAGTCTTGGCCAGAATCAGAAGATTTTGCAGTACAATGGAATACTTGAGGGGTTTCAGACAAGACAGGCACAGATTCAAGTAGATCCCAAGAGTAATACAAAGGAATATTTACAGGCTGCGAATAGAAAACTCCCGCAGATTGGCAAGCAACTTTATTCCTTGTGGTGAACAGTGACTGACTGAATGTATGTTTGCCTTCGTAATTGCCATATTTGAAAGGGAGAGGTTTTGAAAAGGGCTCAAACCCAGGAATGCCTGGGGGTCCCATAGTTTTGACTAATTCTGATGTATTAGGAACCTTTGGAAGCAGTTTAGCCTGAATAACAGATACAGTCACTCCGGCATCAACTAGCAACTATTAGTCAACTCCTAATACTTTAACAGTTATTAAAGAATTACGTTTACTATCTTTGTTAATGGAATCATAGGTTTGAGCAGTCTCACACCTGTCATTGCCTTCTCAGCTTGTCTCCTCCCTGTTCCGCTGATTTTGGAAAACCATTGCTGACAGTGGGGGGCTGGTTTCCCAGGCTGGTGAAGGTGACAGTCGTGGGCATGTTCCGTTGTTGCTGGGACATTCCTGAGCTTTGTGACCATATCCACCACAAGCATAACCACCCCCTTTCTTCTGTGCACTTTGGAGGTGTCCTGTACAAAGGCCAGGTTGTTTTCTGGTGGAGTTTCACCCTCTTTTTCTTCTCTTGGAGACGTTCAGCGTTTTTAAAATGAGACCACAGTCCATCAGTGTCACTCTCTTCCCAGCCTATGCATGAGTGCAGCCAGTAGAGGTGGAAACAGTTGCTGCACAGCATTTTAACCGTCACAATTGTTGGATTGTGGCAGACCACCAGCTACAAAGTCTTTTTACTGAAACTCTTAATGCCATTTCTCTCCTTCTTGCTTTCTGGCATCAGTGAGGTCCTTTGTTTCATCAGGATGTCAGGGAGAATTCACCTGCACCATCAGATTCCAGCCTCTCCCCACAGTGCCCTCAGGCCTTGGTTGCAGATTTGGGTATATACTTGTATCTACAAAAGTATCATTGTCTGAATGGTGTTCTAATGGGTGTTGCACTAACCTCTGCTCGGGCTTGAAGAACATTTTCAGGGGTGTATATACAATAAGAACTACAAACTTTTTTACTTCTGCCTTTTCTAATAAAACATGACAGGCTCATAACATGGCAACACTTTAAGTCCCATCTACTGGGAACACACCCCCAGTGAAAGAATGCCATAATGGACCATCACATATCACCTCCTGTCTCCTTTTCTGGTAGATGACAGGTGAGTGAACGTCAACGCTGGGCTACCACAGCGCAGAGCCCTGCTGTTAGCAGCAGTGCGGCGGCATGCTGCTGGCTTCTCTGCAACCCCCACTGTGCTGAGCTAGGTTAAAACTTTCCATCCCTTTGATTGAATTCACAGCGACATTCCCAGTAGGTTAACAACCTGACTTTATGCTTTGCGCAGCTACAGCATGCCAAATTAACTGTGTAGCTCTGCCAATTATTATGTTCTCACAGTAGTGTTTTACCAGCCGAGCGACCAGTCAAGGGTAAACCTGATGACCAAATACACAACTTCTGCACAGGTATATCCTGACTCTCTTTGATTATATCGTAAATTGCACTTGCTGTTTCAATAATATGTATGTCTATGTGATAAGACCTGCCGCTGCTTTGTTTGAACTATTTTTACCTTGCGGTTTATTGTTGTAGTACATGTTCTCACTCTAGACTTGTATTTTATTAAGTAGACAACATTTAAAGAACATTGTACTTAACTGAACTGTGATTTAACCAGCTTTTAACTCAGTTTCCATTTATTTGTCACCTCTTCTTGAGTCCCGCAGTCCTCTAGTGTTTAAAAACCGATTTCAAAAAACTGACTGCTTGTGTTCCATGAAGAGGTGGAAACAAGTGCGGTACCCGTCTGACATTTTTTGGAGGCGCTGGACAAAAGTGTACTTGCCACTTCTACAAGAAAGGCTGAATTGGTCAGCGGGAAGGAGAAACTTGAATCCAGGAGATGTCAGATCCTCATAGTTTTCCTCATAGTTAACAAAGTACCAAGAAGTTGTTGGTGATGAGAAAAGTGTCAGTGTATTTGTGCAAACCAAAAACAGGGTTTTGGAAAATGCACAAGTTTAGTCTTTTGCTTCGAAATGGATGAGTAAAAATGACTATTCTCAGGTCACTTAGTAACAAGTACATACTGTATACGATTCGTGCGAAAGATTACATTTGTGTATATGTTTGAATGATGTATTTGAAATAGTACTGTTTGAATTCAATTTTTTAAAAATAAACTAAATAAAGCTTTAATGTGTTGTAATGCCTATATGTGTGTGTATATATACATATGTATATGTGTGTCTGTGTGTGCGTGTGTGTGTGTGATGTGGTGAAACAGTTGTAAATCTGATGAATAGTGATTATGTTTCTGTTAACTCCAACTCCATCTAAGTCAGGTCGAAGGCTCTGAAAAAGCTTTTTTTCCTCCAGAAAAAGCCTGTTAATGGACCTCTGAGTTGAGATTCTTTTGGCGCATAATCTATGTATCATGGCTGCGAGTTCTGTTTTGTTTGTGTGCCTGTGTTGTTGTAGTACATATGGCCTGCCTCTCCCCGCTCCCCCTAAAACAGAACTCTAACCTCTTCACCTCTGCCACTCCTCCCATACACTGAGGATGACCCACAGGATGTCGGGGTGTGTGAGGGAGGAGGACAACATCTGATAACACACACAAACCTCTTTTTGGATGATCCCTTTTCCATTAAGAATCGTGCTTCAAAGCATTCCTCGGTTCTAGGCCTCATTCGTAAGCCACGTAAATCTGACTCCAACACTGTGCCCCTCCAAATTCTGCACAATCTCTGACTCAGATCTCAGAAAACCCATTTATGATATATATAGCAAGATTTCATGTATTGGAGTGTTCTGTGCATTTTAATGTTATTAAGGTTTGGTGTTTGAATGATATCGCTGATGTTTATAAATGGAGTAATAATCACTGTTAGGATAACTTGTGCGAGGCCTGTCATATCTGGGGCCTTTTCACAGCATAAATCTTGAGGTTTTTGGGAAAACTTCTCTCAGATGTGTGTCTGGTACGAAAACAAGGTATGGCCAAGTTTGTAGGAAGAGCACAGGAAGAGTATAGCAACATCTGTTAATACAGGTGGTCCCTAGGGTCTGCGCCAAGCCTAAGGTCAACCTTTCACGGCTGGAGGTAGGAGCACAGGAAAGGAGGACCCAGTCACAAACAACAGGTAGCGCGAATGGAAGTCCACAGTAAGAGTAGTACAATGGGAAAGACAGACATTAGCAGATGATCTGACAACTGACTGGGGAAAAAGGGCCGACGTGACTACCGGGGAGCAGATGAAGGAAATGAGGAACGGGTGCGTAGATAGGCGGGGAAGTTCCAGTGATTGGAAAATGGAAGACAGGTGAGCAGGTGGATATGGAGATAGGAAGCAAGTCCAGGGACATCTGGTGGGCAGATGGAGTATTACAGGTGACTGTGTTGGAGGGAAACACGGTGGAAGAGGATGGTAGGTCTGGAGGAGGGAAAAAGAGAGCCCGGAGATGAATCGCTACACAACTCCCCTGGTAGTCGGCCCTTTAACCCAAAACTGTAACTGGTTCGGACATCCTTTGTCCAAGCTCTTTGGCCATGCTCTTACGCGTGGGTGCCAAACACTCGCATCAAACGCTGCCTCCACCTACTACACCTGACCAAAGGCATTTCCATGCCTGAACACTGAACATTCTGCTGTCTGAGGCCTGCCACCATCCTTCAAAGCACGCTGCCATAGGTACTGTCTGTGCATCATATTATGTCGTGGTGCGCTCCAAAGTCCTCGTCCCAGAAATAATCTAACTCACCTCTTAAGGTAGTAGCTTCCCTAAACCCTCATCCTTATCATAGTTGTCATTTATTGCAACTTCATGGTGTATTCTCATTATTTGAATCTATTACTTTATTTGAATATACAGTATACTCTCATATTCTAAGTTCGTTCAGTCACTGATCACTGTCTTACTCTCCAACCTTTTATTGATTATCAATCTTAAGAGTGTCTCGACTTAAGAAACCCATATAAATAGGATGGTTCATTTCATTTTTTATTATGAGATATGGTTCTCATTGTCAGTACCTCTCTCTGTTCGTTATGTGATAATATTGTGAATAAATTACCATATAGCTGAGAGAGATTGTACTGACCCTTTTGTGTGTACAAATCTTTTAATATCAGTGTCCCTGAAGCTCCCAAGAACTAGAAGAACGACTTTGTGTCTGGACGTATACTGTGTTTCATATAGTTCCAACCCAAGTTCACAGAGTAATATGTCCACTGTGCATGTTACATCTGAGGTGTTCGCTACAAATCCGGTGACATAACAGTATACTCATCCATCCATCCATCCATTTACTATACCTGCTTATCCTTGAATGTCACTGGACAGCTTGAACCTATCGAGACTGACGTGTGTGTACTTGGTATCGGCAGTTGTCAATGATGGGTTATGACTTGGTGTGACTAGTATGTACTAATGTGACTAGAATGGACATTTCCTCCCCTCCCGCTGCCGCCTCTGGACGGCACAAGAAACAAGACCACACAAGGTCAGATACAGTAACTGACATTAGTATGACGGTGTGCTTAAATGCGCATTCGGTTCAGAGAAATTAAAAAACAAACAAACAACCAACCGGTTATCCGTCATATTCATTCAGTTTTGAATGTTTCCAATAAGGAATTTTGCTTTTAAGACCTCCTGGGTGGGAAAGACATGCGACCTCATATCAAGGTCAATAAACTGCAGGTATCTCAGCCAAATAAGCTCAGAAAGTGCCCTGCTGAGAAAAACAAAGCACGATGTTGTTCTTATTCATCCAGTTTTTAGTTTCTAATGAAGAAATGTTTGGCAGCGCTTCATTTTACAGGTCTTTAAATTCGGATTAAGTTCCACGTAATTTCCTAGGAAGTTTGCTGGAAAGAACCATGTCACTGGATACTAATTACACGTAAAATAGAGAGTGATCAGTGGACGACTTCCAGTTATTTCCTAATGCTATGCTAGCCCAACTGAGACTTTCAGTCAAAGGATGGTAAACAAACGGTTCAGCATATGTGGAGAGTAAAGTTTCTAATAATGAATGAATGATGACTAAATATTCAGAGGTTGGATTTAATTTTTATGCTTAACAATAGCACATTTAAGATAAATTCCCCCCTTGGTTTTTCATTCCCAACTTTGTGTTTGAACAGTGTGGTGGATTAGGAGTTTTGCTTTCTTTTGAATTATTTCAAGTTAATTACCTGGTAAACGTGTCAGCTTCCATAAACAAGCTCTTGACACGAAGAAGATTGCTTTCAAGCACAACTTCTCCCCACATACGGGAAATCCTGTAGAAACAATCAACAAGTTGAATACAAAAACAAGATCCAAAGAATTCTGAAGGACTGGTATGACCCAGGTACTGTGTTTATTTCTGAACTTCTGAATGGATCAGGGACGGTAGCAAGCTATGAAGAAATTATCCTACTGAAAGGATTAGACACTTTTATATCAACTGGACTTCTGTTTCCTATTAAAACGTTATTAAAGGAACCTTTAGACTTTGGTGGGGGTCACATGACTATTGGATTGAGGAACACGGGGGCACACTCCCTGGAGGGGTTTGTTTTTCCCTACCGGAGGTGGGCGAGGACCCGTTCCTGGCCTGGCTCTGATTGGCTCTGATCATGGGCACTTTCTCCCAACCCTGACCATCAATCCTGACCAAGCCAATCAGAGGCATAGGAGGGCGGGTCTTTGCGGCGTGGCAGCAATACGGTTCCACGCGCTTCCGTAGTCACATGCTTTGAATTTGCATATTTGTCATTTGATTTATGTATCCTTTATTTATTCATTAATTTCCCACTTTCTATGTAATGCTTATATATATATATAAATAAATTAAACAACACTCCATGCACCGTTGTTTGTCTCAATGTTAATAAAGTTGAGAACCAAAAAAACCCAAACTTTAACTGCGGAGGGATTCCTCTTCCGCAACACTAAAGCTCCAAGTTGTAGTCAGGAAGTGGAATCCGCTAGGTCAGTTCCGCTAGAGGTGGCTGTTGCAGTTAATTTCGATAACTACACATTATTAAATACTACCTGTCCTCCGACATGACGGCCAGGAACCCGGGGACGAATCTCGGTGAGTAAAAATAATTTCTGCCCGCGGTTAAACTGTATCTGGAGCTCAGCGCCTGACGACCACACGTTGTGGTCATCTTTGTTTCGCTTTGACTTTACCGCAACTTTTCATTTTATCGGCTTTATGTAACATTTAACTAATGAACAGCTCTGCGGTTTGCTTTGCACCAAGTGTAACTTTTCTCCATTTAATAGTAAAAACGGAGCAGCCAGGAAAGATGGCGACGTCCAGCGTAGCCTTAACTCCTGACAGTTTAATAAGAAACAGTTTAGAGGTAACTGACCTGCTAAACACCGAGATGTTCCTGTGTAACCTACTGTAACACACATGCAAATCAGACTTGTCATGATTCGATAACAGTTTTAGAAAACGCTATCAAACAGGCTCTGTTGGGTGTAAAATTACAAAATTATAAATAGCGTTATATTTCACTTACTAACTTCAGTTTTGCTGGAACATACACGCAGGCAACAAACTGTTAAATATGAAGTGACATGGCTGCCGTGACCACACTCAGGACCCCGCATGACAGTGTAATCGGGAACTCATGACAGCCCGTCTCTCCCTGCTCAGCCCACTGGTGCCATAGCTCAGAGTCGGTTTTTAGTAGGGCTCTGACAAAGACATGGTTTCAGAAATGCCGCCAGCAGCTACATTCATTTCCCTACACTGATTAACATCAGTATGACCTGTGATACTGTTACAGCAGTTTCGGCTTTACATGTCAAAAGACGGGGCTCGCTTATAGTCCAGGTTTATAGTCCTGGGGTAGAGGCTGGATGTTAAAAAAAAAAAAAATCAAATAGTCCATCTGTGCAGTATGGCAGATGGCAGCTGCGAAAACATTCTCCGAACCCTAGTGAAAGATTTTTTACTTTCTATACACATAATTTGTTCATTTGTTCATGAATGTTTTGTATAATACTTACTTAAAAGGCCTAATGCTTTAGGGAGTTGTGGGAAATCCTTTGGGAAATACTCCAGTTTGTCTTTGACTTTCCCAGAGTCAAATGAGGAAATCATTGTCATTGGAGTTTTAGTGTATCCAGCAGAATGATAGAGATCTGGAAAATGTTTAGCTTAGCGTAACACAAGGCTCCTAGTAGCACACTAAATTACTGTTAACGACACTAGTGATAATACCTGCCAGTGGACCAGTGGACCAGAGAAGATGCTAGTTCGGCAAGAGGCAGCAGGGCTGCTGCGATACTCAGTGGCCACAACAGAGACAAACACTCGATGAATGGTATAATATTTTGTATTTATTTAGAAAATAAGTAAACAAAATAAATTTAAATGGCCAGATTCAACCTAAACAACTATGTTCAACCCAAGTGTGCAAAAATATACCCTGCTTCCCAAAATAAACCTCAGTGGAAAAGGCAGGCTTGGCTTTTCACCAGGGAACTCTTTAGATAAGTTCTCTATCTGGTAAGACACATCTTATATTTGTAATCTGAACCCTTATCTCCCGAGTGTTGGATCATGTTCAAAGTAGAAAGCAGTATTAAAACATCAGTTTCAATATTTACGTTACTCCTTGTCAAATGACATCTATGAATCAATTCAACCTTACTGCAGTTCACTCTTCTCAGTATCAGTAATACTGTGAAGAGTGAACGCTCTGATATGTCTTCAAGTCAGACTCAGAAGTTGCGGTTTGTGCATGTGGGCCTGAGGGTATATGATGGTGTAAGCTTCGACTTTCTCCTACCGCCGCGGCAGGGAGGGGGTAGGGTTGACTGCTCCTGACTTCGGGATCCTCAGCACAGACGTCCGGGGATCTTGATATCTTTACTGGGTTAGCTCTCCATTGACTCCAAACCTCTCGAAAAGCGGACCTGCAGTCATCAACATAGACAGAATTTTCATTAATCTCCTGTCCTTCTGGATTCTTAGGAATAGTTCATTCCTTCATCATGTATATACACATACACACAATTACTGCATTTTTTTAAGGTCAAAACAATTACAGTAGCATTTTAAACAAATTTCTACCAACAATTTCTCCTTTAACTTGACAATGCATCCGGTACATTGCTATTAAGAAGCATATTGAATGTAACATGAAATAATAAATATACCCTCTAGATTAAACTAACCACATCAGAAAGATGAACAACGTGACAAAACGTTCTCGAATTGTTACGTGTCACAGCTTTTCTAAAGCTTTTTGTTACACTGCTCATTATATAATCCACATTTTGTTAGCTTCAGGCCCACTCACTCCAACTCACTAGCTTAGTTTTACACGCTCATAACGTAGCATTTAGCTATCTGTTTTTTCACTGCAACTCACCAATTTGGTGAATTCCACACTTTCATGCAATAGCACTCAATGAGCAGGGTCTCTGAGCGTCCAGCAGCTGGGCCTCTCATTACAGTGTCTCCCAACCTCTGCTTAGCGCATGCTTCCTAGCCTGCCTACGGTGTGGGACCCTGCGCTTTTGATTGGCAGGTGTCCCTCTGCATTGTTAACCCTGTAAGGTCAGGTTTACTTTAGCTTAGCACAAAGATTGAAAGAAGGGGAATCAAAAGTGAAAAGAATAACTCCCAAAAACTCCATATCTTTCTTACTTATGTTATAAGTTGTATATTTGTGCTTTGCGCTAAGGTTAAATATACTTTCAATTCGTGTCTATATTGGATACACCAAGTTCAAAGTCACAGATTTTTCTCATCCGACCACATTTCCCCCAGCAAAAAGCAAAAAGGGTCAGTGGAAAGTTCGAAAGTATCATAAATGCTGTTGCCAAAACTTTTACACCCTGAAAAGAGCAAGCAAGGAAAATACTTAATATTTTTTTTTTTTTTTACATTCCCTACTAATGGGTTTTAGACCTGGAGTGGATATCCAAAGCGAGAGTAAACACACAGGCTGTCCTGAAGAGAGCTCAGTGTATCCAAGGACAGAAGACCCTCAAGAAACAGTGGCAGGTAGAGTTTGCCTTTCACTTGCATACAGTGTGTGTTACACATACTGGGACATGATGACAAGAAGTCCGTACTACTAAAACAAATAATGACGTAAATATGCATTTATGCCTGTCCACCTGTATGCATATGTATGTTAATGTTTGGTTATTTTGTATCTATTCTGTGCACCTCTGGCAACCCCCAAAACAAAAATCATTCATTGAAAATGTGATTACAAAACAACAGATAATTAAGAGTGGTGATGAGAATAAAATGTAAAATCACAATACATGTAATTTTATATTGCAGTATTCATTTATATTGTGATATTAACATCTTTGTGGAAAATCAATAAAGAAACTCTTTACAGATAAATAATCAGACAAAAATGTCTATTTTTATGGCTGATCCAGTAAATTAAAAAATGTCAAATTTTACACACAGTACATATTGCACTGTATTGCCCAACCCTCCAGATAATCTGTGAAAACAGATTTCACACCAGTGTCTCATCACTGTTTGTTTGACAAAGCATCTGACAGCAATGAGAATTAATTCTGGAGATGGAGTCAAACTGAAACTATTTGGCTTGATGCTGGGGGCCATTTCTATTTGTTCGTCCTGCAGGCTGCCTGGCTGTTGAAGGCTGTAACATGTATTGACCTGACAACTCTGGCTGGAGATGATACACCATCCAACGTCCATCGGCTGTGTCTGAAAGCCATCCAGCCAATTAGATATGACCTGCTCAAGAAGATGGATATGCACAACAAAGGTCTGCTTCTGCTACTGCCAGAAACACCACATATAGACCAGGGTTCAGTCACTGCATCTGGACTCTACTGTCAACATACTGTTAATTGTTACGGCTATATATATATATTTCACTTGGAAAAGGAAAAAAGAAAATAACAGGTGCACTGAACACCCCACAGTCTTAAGAGGAAGAATGAGCACTCTGGTGTGCACACTGTTGCGGATCTTCACAGATTGGGGGAGGGAGCTTTTGTGTTACCTCATGCTGGATGGTGGAAGGGTGAAAAGGCTGTGGCTGGGGTGTGTGGGGTCCTTCACGGTGCTGAGGACCTATGAAGCTCTGTGCTTCATAGGTGTGTTGTATGGAGGGGAGAGAAGTACTGATGAACTTTTCTGCTGTTTTCACTTTCCATTTTAAGGGCTTATGGTCAGGGACCTTGTGGTTTCCATACCAGACAGTGATGCAGGTGGCGAGGATGCTCTAAAGGGTGCCTCTGTGGAACGTGGTGAGGATTCATGGAGGGAAGCTCATTTCCTTCAGTCGTTGCAGGTATCGGAGTTGCTGCTGTGATTTCAAGGAGAGTGCTGTCACGTGTGAGGTCCAGGAGAGGTCTTCTGTGATCTGCACCCCCAGGAAGTCTGTACAGCTTACCCTCTCTACAGCGGTACCATCGATGGTCAGCAGTGGGTTATCACGAGTGTCTTTCTGAAGTCAGTAACCTTCTTTGTTTTCCCTTTGTTTAGGGAGCGGTTGTTCATTTTTACACCTCGCTGCTAGTAGGTTCACCTCTTCTCTGTAAGCTGTTTTATCCTTGTTGCTGATGAGGCTCACTGCTGTTGTGTCATAAGCAAACTTAATGATGAGGTTGGAGCTGGATGATGTAGTGCAGTCGCATATCAGCAGCGTGAAAAGGAGTGGGCTGAGGACAAAGCCCTGGGGAGTGCTGGTATTCAGTTTGGTGGTTCTGTAGGTGTAGCTGCTGGTCTAGACTGATTGTGGCCTACCAGTGAGGAAGTCCAGGACCCAGTTGCAGAGGGAGGTGTTAAGGCTTAGCTGGCTCAGCTTCGCAATCAGGTGTTGTGGAATGGCTGTGTTGAAGGCCAAGCCAAAGTCAGTGAACAGCATCCCAACATAAACATTCTTTCTCTGCAGGTGGGACAGGGCTGGGTGTAGGCGGCCGATATTGCTGCGTCTGGTTGAGTGATAAGCAAATTGGATGGGATGGAGAGTGATGTGGGGGCTGGACTTAATGTGCTGTAGAACGAGCCTCGTGAAGCACCGCATGATGATAGGTGTGAGCTCTACGGGCTGGCAATCATTCAGACAGCACTGGGAGACTTCTGAGGCACTGGGATGATGTTGGTTGACTTGAAGCACGTGGGGATGACTGCTTGGGCCAACAAGATGTTGCAGATGTCAGTGAGGACATTTGCAATCTGTCCAGTGCAAGACCTGGTGGCACGACCCAGGATTCTATTTGGTCCTGCTGGGGTTGACCCTGGAGAGGATCTTCCTCACACTGTCTGCAGTCACATGCAGAATGCAGATGGTCTTCATCCCCTGCACATTGTTCAACTTGTCAAATCATGCATAGAAGTTGTTCAGTGCATCTGGAAGGCTGGCATCGTTGTCACAAGTCTGTGTTGGTGCTTTATAGTCAATGATGCCCTCCCGCAAGCGCTGTGTGTCCCTGCTGTGGCCGTAGCTGCTTATTCTCTGTGTATATTTCAGTTTTGCTTCTCTGATGCCACGTGACAGCTTAGTTCTTGCGGATCTGAATGCAGCATCTCGCATCCTCTGCCACGTCTGAACCTCCACTGTCAGCCATGGCCTGGTTTACCCTTGAGCTGATTGTTTTAGTGAATGTGATATCATAGATACACTTACTGATGTAGTCTGTCACAGTCTCTGTGTATTCCTCCAGATCAATGTGGTCCCCATTAGTAGCTGCCTCTTTGA
Organism: Xiphias gladius; assembly: GCF_016859285.1. Lineage (NCBI taxonomy): Eukaryota > Metazoa > Chordata > Actinopteri > Istiophoriformes > Xiphiidae > Xiphias > Xiphias gladius. The sequence continues at coordinate 20,746,605 of NC_053401.1, read as the reverse complement.
ACATGCCCCAGTCAGTGCTTTTGAAGCAGTCCTGCAGTGCTGAGATAGCCCCCTCTGGCTCATTGTCCATCTCATTTTGTTCTACCAATATTCCAAACTCCAAAGATATTCAATTTACTATGATATAAAACACAGAACAGCAGCAGGTAGTTTTTGTTAGAGAAGTGATTTAAACAATTGACCAATTACCAAAAGACCATCAGACAGCAGTCAAATGATCAGACAGGTTATAGTGGTTAGCAGTTAGGCAAACCCACTGGATGAGACAGTGAAGCTGAACAGTAAATGTTCACCTTCAGCTGCTCTGGAGGCTGCAGTGGATGTGAGTCAGACCAGAATTCAAACTGCAGAGGGCGACACAGACCAGTCTATTACCATGTTTCTTCTTCACCGCTCTGCTCTCTGTGTTGTGATGTGTGTCAGGGGTGACTACTGCAGCAGTATGTGTGTATCCGTCTCGTGTGGCTGATGCTGTCACATCGCTAAAAGCAGCCAACTCCAGCCTCCCCGTTGCCTCAGGTAGGTCACCTGGAACTGAATCAGAGCTATTTGATTCAAGTCAAGTAACTCTTCACTGCAGGAAAGAAATTGATTAAATGAATGATTGGCTGAAGTGTGTGTGACTGTCACCGATAGTGTGTTCTTCCACCTCTCCCAGTGGCCACTGGTTTCCCAGCTGGGCAGACGCCACTAGAGACACGCCTGCAGGAAGTGCGTATGGCAGTGGCTGACGGTGCCACCGAGATCGACATCGTCATCAACAGGACGCTGGCCCTCACAGGACAGTGGGAAGGTACGCTGCGATCAGATGATGAGAACTTTTGCACAGGTCGCTAATGGAGGCCTGTGACCTGTAGGTCAACAAGAAAACATCTGCTTTGAGTTTAACTTTAGTTCACATTAGTTAGATGAAAAGAAATTACTTCTGATTGATCACCATCTTGGAATTGGAATTTCTGTCACTTTGTGTGACTGGCCCATCTTTACAGAGGAAAAAGTAAACTGACAAAACAGTCTGCTTGTCCTGGAGTAGAAATTGTTTTGTCATTTCCTGGGCTTATCACACGGTGTCTGGCAGCAGATGTCAAACTTTGTTATTTCTATTTTGTTTTGTTATGAACATAAACATTTTTTTGCTACTTCTACAACTAACAAATGGTTTATCTTTATGTTTATGGTGATTATTTTGATTTATTAGCAAATATTGAGTATTCCAGACTTATTTTGTGCTTACAGTGCAGCTCTAGTTGACACTAAAGAACAAATACTAATGTGATCATTGGTTATACATCGTAACCCCAGATTCTAAGTAAAGCTGTAGCCCTCCAAGAACTGTTGTCACTGAGTTTATCCCAGTGCTGAGTCTATTGCCGGTGGGGCCTGCAGTTTAGTGAGCTACTCCTATATTCGTAGAATCTGGGGTTACGATGCGTAACCAGTGTTCTAGTTTGTATAGGCGTTGCCCTCTAACAGCTGGCGCTATTGGGATAAAGGTGAAGATTGATGTGGGCAATTCCCCACTGGACCACCAGAGTCCATAAGCACTAAACACACCAGTTCACAAGCACCATACTGTACCTGGTACATAATAAAAGCAAAAAATATCATTTAAGCCACAGCCCTCTCCTGCACCAAGCCCTGTCTGAAAAAGCCAGGGCAATAATGCTCTCCACTCTCATACCATGACTGCTGCTGTGAGAGAGCATGGACGATGATTACCGTAAAAGTAAAAGCAGTGTAAAAATCCCAAGTTCGAGCAGAGCAGGAGGGAGAGGGCAGAACACTCACAGGGGCTTGATGTTGTGTATGCAACTGGGAGATATCACATGACGAGTGGGTGTCACAGCAACACTCACACACACGGCCAACTTGCAGTACGCTGGGAGAGCAGAAAGAGGCGATTGTTGCACACTACAACAGTCCAGAAGCTTGTACAAATAAGTTGTAAGAGAGCACAGTGTCTGACAGTCCGCAGCATACGTATTAACCTCTGTACTGCAACGTGTGTGCGTAACGTACCCCAAGCCGACGGTGTTTCACTGGTCACTCAGCACCAAGTGAGTAAGGAAAACTTAGGCATGGCAAGTAGGTAGAAATGGATAAAGGGAGACGGGGAAGCCCATGATGATGCTGCACAGACATCCTCCACTGTCATTCCACTGAAAAGAGCTGTGGAGGAGGACAAGGCTCTTATAGAATGAGCACGGATGCCATGTGGGTGGTCTTTCCTCGCAAAACCAGTGAGGTTTTTCCTGGGGAATGCTCTCGATAGTGCACAAACCACTGTTGGGTCTACCTGGATCTAAAGGAGGATGTTATAATTTTAAGGCATAAAACACAGGATTTGGCCTCAGAATGGTAATGAGACAGATTGGAGAGACATAGAACACAAATACAGTAAACAGCAAAACTTACTACCCACCTGTGCAATATCACCAAAAGGTTAAATGATTCAAAACTGTGTTAAAGAGTAGGGTATTTAATCTTATGTATCATTAAAAACAAACAGCTTAGAAACGTATAGACTACATTGAAAAGCGGGCCCCAGAGTACAACCAATCCACCTGTGACCACTGAACCAAGTCAGTTTACCTGTTATCGCTGCAACAAATTTGACTATATGTGCGATTTCCACTTAAGGGTAATTACATGCACGAGGTTATAAAAGAACCTGTGCACACCACAGCTTCCTTAACTTTGGCCTGGGTTGTTTTCTAATGCAATGCGGCTCCACATGGTATGGAACTGCCTGAACAAGAAAGAAACCAGATTGTGAAATTTAAGAGAGATTTGCTTGGGGGGGGTGTTCCCTACAGTGTATAAAACCAGGGGCAATTCCTGCTGCATCACTGATCGCAGTTGACTGTCTTATTACTCCTTTCTTGAAGTGTTTCATCAGTTGATGAGCAAAGACAGTTCTCCTTCCAAAACCTACATGACAGGATGAGATGGCCTTAGCATAGGTTTTCATCAGTCAGATTTCTGTCTACTAACAGCTGGAGGAAAGTCAGTACTTGAGATAAAGGCCATGATATGGGATCCATACCCCTCTCACCACAGTAGTACTGAAAATAGGACAATTTTGCTGCGTAAGAGGCTGCATTATGCTGCAGGAAGCAAACCTACACTCACCAAGTGTTCCCGTTCAGGCTCCGGGCCCACAGGCACTTGCTTATCACTGGAAAAATTCTGAATTGAATTATCTGCCTGGGGGAGTGTGTCTCTGCGCCACGGGAATTGCCACGTTTCATTGTTGGGAACCATGATACCGTCATGCACTCCGTTGAGTAGGGTTCAGCCTCCGCTTCCTCTGGTGTGGACACCCTTGCGACAGCAGGTCTGCGGCTTGGTTCTGTTTGCCTGGAATGTAGACTGCTTAGACGGAGCACAAATTTGCATGAGCCCACATCAGGAGACTCCTGGCTGTTTCTAGCAGGCGGCTTGAGCGAACGCTGTCCTCGCGATTCATATACGTGCGGACTGTCGTGTTGTGTGTCCTCACTACCAGAAGGCTCTGGCCATTTTCCCTTCAGAACGTGAGACTGAAACATTCCTCCCCACCTGAACAAAAATGCCAATATACCGATACATGTGACATAGCTCTTCTTTGGGGAACCTGCGCTGACAGGACAAGTGGTGTTTTCCAGTGGTGACATGACAGGTCCGACTGTATGGATGTCGGACCTGTCATGTCACCACAGTCAGCCAAACCATCTCTGGAGCTTTCTCATGTAATAAAAGACCCAGAGGAACCACCAGGAGTGGCTGACATTATGCTTAGTAAACACATCACAGACAAAGCTTCCAGTACTGTGTGAGGCGAGATGTACAGAGAGAAATGAGCCCCTCTAGTCTTGCGGGGGACAGTATTGCTCTCCTAATGCAGGAATGCATATTCATTCCTAGATATATTATCCACTGAAAGGGCAGCAGCAAGCTTTTTTGCCAGTTTATAGCAAAGCCCAGCAGTGACAAATGCCTCACAAGCTCCACTGTATGGAGCACTGCACTTTCGCTGGAGGAGGCCATTAGAATTCGGATGTCCACATAAAATAAAACTCCGATGCCCTTCCTGTGTAATGGCTCCAGGGCGGTTTCCACACATTTGGAGACTGTGCACGGGACCAGAGAATAACTGAAAGGCAAACGATTTTACTAAAACTGGACTCGAAGGAATCAAAAACGCAGGAATTTCCTGTTTGGGGATGATGGGTACATTGACATTGCTGGGACGTACACGCGCCATCACATGCTTTATGGTGGGCATGTGAAACGGTTTATTCATCAAGGATTTGTTGATGAGGGGCAGGTCGAGAGGGGGTCTCCTTCCATCTGGTTTTTTTTTTTTTTTTTGGGAACCATAAAGTAACTGAGTAATAAAACTCCAGAAATGGCTCTTTTTTTTTTCCAGGAGTTGTCTCTGTCTGTGACAACCTTTTCGTCTCCAGCACCCCACTGAATAGAGGAGAGGGGCAGGCAGATTGGAGAGTGTAACCCTTTTTTATTAATTCGGTCACTCAACTGTTCATGGCCACCAGAGTTTAACACACTGAGTAACGCTCTGAGAGCGGGCAAGCACACATCTGAGGCACCTGTGTGGACAATACTGACAGCCAGTGAAGAGCCCTCTGTTTGCTCGAGGCAGCTCACGGGAGGGCAGGGAGGAAAAGGCTGAGGCGGGGGGCATGTATTTCAGTAAAAACATAATTTTCAGAATCTGAATCATGCCATGGAGAGAAACAACCGCTAACGCGCAGATGGGTGATAAGTGGGGAGGCCACTGAGAGGCGAGGGGTGTGGATGGGCTGTTGTGTTCACTTGAGACGAAAAATCTGTTTCGCTTGTGACAATGTGGGAGTCAGAAGAGCCTGACTCAACAGCCCTCGCAGAGTGTGTGAGTGTATTGGAGTCAACGTGTGGGGGGGGAAACGTGTGCATTAACAGAAGCTGTTGCAAAACACTCAGAGGAGAGGGAAGCACTGAAGAACAGATTGTTAGGAAACTTCTCTTTATTGAGAAGTGGTTGGCTCTTTAAAGAGCTGTTGTGCACATCAGTCTCCACAGAGAAACACACATCCTCCACGTCCTCTCATTGCCACCTCTGCTTGGCAGAAAACCTTTATGGATCTGCTCAGGAAGCTCGGGCATGTGAGGCCACAAGCCAACAGCACATGCTGGGGGGTGATCCCAATAGCGACAACTCGTAGAGGGAGAAGACTGTATCAAAGTATATGAAAGCCTATACTGTTTTTACTGGCTGTGTAAAGTAAAACGTCTGTCATTTTGGGAATTATAGCAGGATCAGTCCTGTTTTTAGTGTTTAGGCGATGGGGTGACCTGTTGTTCACATTTTGATCATGGATTAATTATGTTCATTAAGTGTTTCCTGTCTCCCTCCACAGCCATGTATGATGAGATCCGTCAGTTTCGGGAGGCCTGTGGTGATGCCCACATGAAAACAATCCTGGCTATTGGAGAGCTAGGCACCTTCACCAACGTCTACAAGGCCAGCATGGTCGCCATGATGGCCGGTCAGTCTCACCACAACCTGCTGTGACATGTTTCAGTGTGTCCGTCATAGAAAATGTTCATTTAAAGAAATACAGTAGTTGGCATTTTACTCGATTAACATTTCAACATTTTGGCAAGGAAGCTTATTCTGGTTCTTTCTGATGAGAAACTTGTCATCAGTCTGTGTCTCAGTCTGGGTACATTACACAAAAAGTGTACTGTAATATAACTAATCACATATGGGTCTAGTGTGTGCGAGTATAATTTTTTAACTAAGCACAAACTCAGGGTGACACCCTGCAGATGTGTCAGTGGGTGTGTTAACTGTAGGATGAGCTGGAACCTGAATGACAGCTGGAGAACAGCGAGGCGTCTGCAAGTAAAATTTCTGAATTTAACTTATGTCAGTTCAAGTCTTTTAACGAAACCAGTCAAGCCGCATTTTCTCCCTTAGGTGAGTTAGAAATGGTCAAAAAGAAACTGGATGGCCTGCCGAAAACCGTCGTCACTGCAGTCAACTGGCAGTAGCGATCTATACCACTGCAGCAGTTTGTGCTCTGCTGTTTTGCACAGGTCCACAATCCTGATGTGAGTGTGTATGAATATTCCACTTGTTCAGGTTTAACCAGAGCAGTAGTTCCAGTTAGACAAACGTCTGTTACATAATAGAACACATCGTCTACTGCCTTCATCACATACGGTATATTAGGCATAATTGTAACAAATTTCATGTTTAGGCTTGTTATTTTAAGTTATTGTTACTAAATAAGCTACTTAATGAACGAGATATTAACATTATGTTTACACAGGAGGCATTTCAGCCATGTTGTCCGTCTCATGCGTCTGACAGAACAGATAAGCTTCTATTCTAATCAGTCAAGCTGTCCTCACAAGCTGCGCAACAGCTCGTGTTTTAATCATGCTATTCCGGCAGTAACTACCCACTAACCCACAGTAATTACAGTAACTGTGCTTTGGCCTCTGAGCGCTGCTCAAACACGGGTGCCCTACACTCAGTACTGTGCCTTGATGCATCCTCCAGCTGTCAGCAGCTGGAGGTGGATATTAGTTTGTCTGCAGGCCGATGGATTTCTGTGGTCAGCTGAAATATTACAGATAAACTTCTGTTGAACTGTGAGGAGGTTCGTGATATCAGTGGCTGAGATGGCTTGTAGAGGGACAACCCACTACAAGCCATCTTATAGTGAGCTCACTATACTGTACTTAATTAGCTCCACCTTTAAGGTCTTGCTGCCACCGGTTTTGCACATACCACCGTACCGCACCACTTTGAGAAGAGAGAGAGGCTGCAGTCTTGAAGGAGCCTCCATGCGTGTGTTTCGTCCGTTCACTGGAGGTCTCTTTTTTTTTCTTTTCTTTTTCCTGTTTGTGATGTCATTGGTCTGATTGTTGTGTGACACTTAAAGAGGTTTCGAAAAGTCCAAGTCAGTCGAAGTTGAAGGCTTGGTGTAATTCCTGCTGTCGTCCATCTTGTGGCGCTGCTGCTCAGTGTTTTCTCTTTCCTTTTCAAAGAGGCAAACCTGATGAGTGGAGCTCTCCCTCTCTCATGCACAGACGCACGCACGCGCGCACACACACACACACACACACACACACACACACACACACACACAGTATGCTTAACTAGCCATCACATAATAAGCCGATTACAGAACCAAATTGTCAGGGGCTCTGATAGAGATCATTATTAAAATGCATTGCTTTTGTCGCCACACTCGCTCCTTAATCTCCCCTTGTTCCTATGAATTGCGTATGAGATTCCTGAAATTGAATGATAATTTCACCTATTAATCTCTGATGCAGGCTATTTTACTCTGCTGTTCCCCGCCAGTATCCCTCTGCCCATGCAAATGAATAGAGCTTCATTACCGCCACCCGCATTTAATAACCGTTATCCATTATCTGGTAATTAAGACTCCCCATAACGAATCTTAAGGATTATGCCAGTTTGAGGAAGAGGGGAGAGAGGCTGAAAAAAAGACCTGACTGGAAGAATACATAGAACATGTCTTTAATGAAATGGAAAATGTTCATCTTGTTCTGTTCCGTAATGAACAGTCATTATACACCAGGGAGGCAGAAGGGGTGATTTTTTTTTTTTCTTTCTTTTTTTTTTTTTTTCTCCTCTTTCCTGCAGCCTGCAGTTTGTGGGTAATCTATTAAAGAGCATCATTTCATCTTCTATTTTTATCAGGAAAGCTGATAAAACATAATTGGCTGTGAAGGAAGGGAAGGAAAAATTAAGGATTTTATTGATGAGCGTGCAGCTGCCCTCTGTTAGCCATCAGCGGCAGCATATGTTCTTGTCTGGCCAGGCCAGACTATCGGAGTAATGCCCTGTCCATCCTCTGTCTGACCCCTCGCACCAACACTGTGTTGCTGACTCCGCTTCCCTACTTTAGCAGCTCATCCTGTGTGAAATCTCCCTGCACACGTTTGAATGTGGAGCAGCTAAATAGAGAACACACTGACCGATGAATGATAAGTGCAACGTGAGAATATTTGCAGGGGTGTATTACTTGCTCCGCTCTGTGTGCTTCTGTGTTGAAGACTACATGTCACCTGTTTAAACCTGGCAGGTTCGGACTTCATCAAGACGTCCACAGGAAAGGAGGCTGTCAACGCTACTTACCCGGTTGCCATAGTGATGGTGAGAGCCATCCGTGACTACTTCTTGTGTACAGGTCACAAGGTACAGTACTTAACTCCTACCTCTCTGTGGGTCATGAATATTTCCTGGTTAATGAGGAGAAGGGGAAGTGGATCACAGACTGTAATGTAGCTGCGTGGAGGTTTTCCTCCCTACTAGCAGTACTGTTCAATTTATTAGTGCCATTCCATAACCGGCCGCACATCTTTAAAGGTCGGGAACCTGTAAATCTGCTCAATTTCAAGGGCCAATGTCTAAGGTGATTAAGACCAACAATCTAGACAAACCTCATAACATGGACGTGCAGTGTTGTCTGCGACCCTCACGCAGTATACACACATTACTCTTGTTGTGTAAGTGTCTCCTGCTGCCTTCTGTGGGTTAATGGATGAGACAGCAGCCTATATATCATATACATCTTGATAAAAATACTACGAGCAACATTCTAGTTCCTGACACAATAGGGAATCCCCTTAACTCCCCACACCGTAGACTAGACAGCGGCAGTCGCCATGGCAGAAGGTGGATTAAAGTAATGTTTTGTTAGCAGAATCAGAAGGAGTCAACACAAGTTTTTCCTATATCAAAGAGGATAGTCTGAAATGTGTAGATACTTCAGATCGGCAGCCCGTGGCAAAGACACATCAGTGCGACTACAACCAGACACTATACAGCCATGCTTTTCAGCAGCCCGCAATTTGTTGTTGGAATGTGCGTTTATTTTAATTAGTAAATAATATTGATCAAAATGAACCGAGATCATTGCTTTAAGACATTTTCATATTGTTCTGCCCTCTGTGGAGTGCATTTGAAACTGCAAATAGAATTCAGTGTACTGTATTGCCCCCCCGTCGTTCAGCAACAGTCCTCTAAGAACAGGGAATTTCCCTCAGACTTAATCAGGCTTGGCAGAGAACACAGTGTGACTGCTTCTCTTGCTGCAGTTTACCTTCTTACATAGTTGCCTCGGACACTATTTGTCCGTGAGTATTTTATTGTATCCCTTTTTTGATGCTATAGGCAGAATATCCTTGTTGTTTTTTTTGTTCTGTTGCAAATTAGGTGTAAAAGTGAATTAACTGATAGCTAGAAGAGCTGTAAACTACTAATTAGCACTTAGCATATTCTGTTTCCAACAGTCGATACCTTACATTGTGCCTATATAATCCATATTAGGTACATTATATTACATAAATTGCGAAAACACATAGACCTTGTGTTTGTTGTCTGTCAGCTAACTGTCTAACTTTGATTAAGGAGAACTCGTTACAAGGACATTATGCATGTCATTACTTGCCCAACATGGACACGCCCTCATTTAACCTGCTATAAACATAAACGTGAAATAGAATTAATGATCCTGTAGTGTTGTCACTACGATGCACTTCGGCATATAAAAGTATCAGCTGTATGTTGACAAGAGTGATGCTTGATATGATGGGAAGAAAAACCGCCAGATCGGTTTCATGTTCTTGACCATGACCACACTGGTACAGTGAAATACACCCAGGCCAGCTGCATGCATGGTGTAAAGCATCATTGGAGGTATACGTGTTCCCATGATACGTAAAAAGTTTCTGAAAAATTTTTCTTTGAGTTTTATTTTTTGTGCTTGTGCATAATTTGTACATTTAAAAATAAAATATATCCATTCCCTGGCTCCCTGGCTATTAAATACACACAGAAACCTGATACGTGGTCACACAGCATCTTGTAATAAATATGCTCCTCCAACTCTGTACCTCTTCTTCCAGTGTATCCTGTGTTCTGGTGTCAAGGTGTCAATTACATTAAGCAAATGGGACATGGCTTCAAATGAAAAATATTTTTGAGGGCATTTGGCCTAAATTACTCGACTCTTTTCTACATAGCAGTTAAACGCTAATCATGCGTGAAGTGTGTGTCCTGTTAACAGAGCTGTGTGTTCTCGCAGGTGGGCTTTAAGCCGGCGGGGGGGATCCGGACGGCTCAAGAGTCTCTGGTCTGGCTCACTCTGATCAAAGAGGAGCTGGGCAACGACTGGCTCTGTCCTCAACTGTTTCGCTTGGGAGCCAGTAGCCTGTTGGCTGATATTGAGAGACAGGTGAGGTCTCAGCACGCACGCGCACACACACACACACACACACACACACAGAGTGCTTTTTCCATACCTTACTTTTCTGCATAATGTGACCTTGGAGTCACAAGGTTCTATCTGACATTTTTATCTAAATTGAGTTGTTTACCTGAAGCTATTTGTTGAAAAGTAATGAACATTTCTGTATGTTTATTTTTAGTTTCATCTATTACTGGCCCTATAATTTGAAAAAAGAAAAAGTTCCATCTTCAAAGTCATTCGCTAACTTGGTTCTATAAGGTTCTTTCTGCAAAGCACCAGCCACTGTTCAGAATATACACATGGAGATCTGCCTCTTTACTGTATCACTTAAGTGCTCTGTGACTGTGGAGGAGTCGAAAAGATGACGAAATTGTGCGAAATCTGATGTTCTGAAGGCTCACAGTTGATGACTTTATCGCAGACATTGGAAATGACACCGTACAGATGCCAGCTAAGTCGGTGAAAAGCTGTTTTTTAGCATTAGCTGTTATGCTTGAAAGCTTGATAGCTAATGTTAAAAATGTTAATGCTAATGTTAATGACACCGCTAATGCAGCGCAGCTGCTTCAAAGTGTTTATTATTATCAACTCAAGGTTAGCGACGGCAATAATGGCTGTAGTTTTAATATGTAGAAATTTGAGAGAAAATCTGTTCTTACATTCTAGTAATCTTATGCTAACGCTAGCATGCTCCTAACTGGAGTGGTGTCTGCTTTGCTTGTAGCCAGTTTACTGCAGCAGACATAAACAGATGAGAGGAGTTACATTCAGAGCTCAGACCCTGCCAGTGAAAATTCTAGCTTGTTTAAGCAGAAAAGTAGAGGCAAGTTTGGGAGCAGAAGGGAGAGCGGTGAAAGGATGTACAGCAGCAAACATGTCAAATAAGGTAAAATAGGAAGCCTCAGCAAAAAGTGACGGAAACACTTTTTTTTTAAAATAAAAAGTTTAGTAAATCTTTACAAGCTGTTTTGCCACATTTGTTCTTGTTTGTGCAGATCTATCACCACGTGACTGGACAGTATGCAGCCTATCATGAGCTGCCTATGGCCTGAAGCTGTGGACTTCCTGTTTTGATGACCAATCAAGAGCTGCCACGCAAGCCTGTCGGTGTTTGCCCAGGCAGCACGCTGACTCATCTATTCTGTTAATAATTCTTTTTATCAATGTGATTTTTGTCCTTGAGATCCTGAAAGTCTAATCCTCTCTGAAAATAAAAGATAATGTATGTGGAAAGGTAACTGGCTCCTGTTCTACCTGCCTTTGTTCTTCTCATTAGAACAAATTGAGAAATTGGATTGCGTAGAGACTGCGCAGATGTTTTTTATTTTATTTTTATTTTTTTTTCCATGTACAGCAACGCTTCGAAAGAAAGTAGCCCTGAGACATGCCATGAGAGCCACAAAGCCTCCATCACGTCCATGAAGACTCTGGTTCACGCTGCCTCTGTGATTTTTATATATTTTTTTTGCAAATGCTTGTCAAGTCTCCGACCTGTCCCTGCAGTGTGTGCTGAATCCGTTATTGAGGTTTCCTTGGTTCGTAATTTCATAAGCAGGAAGCTCAGCCAAATAAAGAGCGCTGGGGATTAATCAGGGGTTAAGTGAGTTTAAAAGATCTGATTGAACAGCTCAAAAATTTGAAGCTTCATTTGAAGACGGAAAACTTTATTCTTCCTTTCCTCTTTAATTAAGATATCACAGGCCTTGACCTTGACTGGAACAGAGGATAAATGAGTAAATGAATCGTGGAAGGAGGGGAATGTGAGCTTTTGGGGAAAAAATGTGGGATTAGATGAAAAACTCATGGGAGAAGGTTGCCTTCAGGGTGCTGGTGGAAGGGCTGGGAATGGGGCCAATGCTCAGTTAGGAATCGTAGGTGGTGGTTTGACAAGGTCAAGTACAGAACTTTGAATGATATTCTGCAAAGGTGAGATCAATAAGCCTGTTTTATCTTCACAGATTATAGAACAAATATCCCCAGAGCACTGAAATTAATTTGCACGAAAGAACTTGATTTTTCTGTCTGCTGCTACATGCTCTGTTTAACCCTGCATTCTTCCATCCAACACTTTGGCCAGTAGTTACTGTATAAGAGTAGGATATGTCACCTGGACCAGGTTGCATTAAATTTGCTGTGGGTATTTTATAACACCCCCCCCCCCCCAAGATTATTAATTAATTATGATTATTAATTATTTAATTCATAATTTTAAAGACGTCTTGAGTGGCATTGCCATGTCCAAGTCAAACTTCTCCCTTGACAACATGTTTTCGGGCCAAGTATCTCAGATTAGATGGATTTCTTTGACGTTTGCTGTGGATATCCAGGGTCCACGGTTCCAGCGGCGGGACAAATTACGAGACGCAGAGTCAACCGTGAAACGCCATGGAATTTACAGAGCACTTTCATGCTTCTTAGAGAAGGGCCTCTTTTCATTGTGGACACTAGGAAAATTAAATGATCAACTATGCAACCAAGATGTCACATAATCAAATTTACTGGAAGTGGGAAGTAGCTCCCTTTTAAAGTGTAATTGAGGTGTATTTCAACTGTGGCCTTGTTTTAGTTGTTTTTGCCATCATTTCTACCAGTTGCGAGAGCAGTACAGTGAACTGAGATCTAGGAGAACTGTGACATAACGACAACGAGGTCAGACAGCGCAGGAAACACGGGCAGTGGAATGATCAGACGGGTTGGGAACAAACCAGCAGTCTATCCAGATGACCTAAACCACTCCACATGGAGGTCAAAGTGCATCCACATTTCAAACTGTGACCAACTACAGCGAGTGCTGTAGTTCAAAGCTGAAGCAGAACGTGTGCCTGTTGATTGTGATGAATGTTTACAGCAGACAGTCTGGGTAATAATTGAATAATCATTTCATACTTTGCCTTCATTTTTCGGAATAAGTTTGTCTACCCCAGATAACTTTTCAGCCTGCCTGATCGTCTTACTGCTGGGGCTTCTTGAGCCATCACACTTACTTGCAATGTCCCTGCGTTCACATATCTCAGCAAATTACCCCGGTGAGTACAATTTAATTATTACTGATCGAAGCAATCTCCCAGTCCTCTCCTCATTCATTTGGGTGTCTCTACAAAATGATCGCTGACAACATATTTCGTTCGGTTTCCTTCCAGTATCACCTCCTAGGAAGACGCTATGCACTTGTGTAGCAACAATAGCATGATAATGGTTCTGTTCAGGCACTCGCAGCACTCGGGTAAGGTGAGGGCAGGATGGCGGTCATGGTTAAAAAGTTACCACTCACGTGAAGTGAAACCAGGATGTGTTGACGTTCTCGACCAAAGCGTTTGTCGTCTAAACCTCATGGGACGTAAACTCCGTTCTCTAGTGTCACATGTTTCCTACGACCACCATCCATCCTGACCGCAACATTAAAACCAGTGCGTCTGTGTATTTCTCCAAGGTTAAAAAAAGAAAAAGACATTTCATGCTCTGGAATCCCAAGCTGTAATGAAGCAGAATCATCCAGTAAGTAGCCTTGCACCACTGCTAGTAGAGAAATCAGCACTGCAGCCTGTAGGAGCTGAACGCAGGGCTCTGGCCTTCTTGTCTTGGTGCTTCTGGTTTGAATTTACACTCTGGGAACTTTTCTCAATTTTACTTTTAGAGCAGCTGTTGGATGTCATTCATATCCGTAAACTGCACTAATGTTTGACCTGTGTGATTTATTTTTTGAGTGAAAGCGTTTATAGTCAACTCTGATGTTAAAAAATGATAACTGTTCAACAACTTTGCAGCCAAATAGTTTTTCTTTCTGTTTCCTCCTGGGAGATGAAAAAAAAAAAAAAAATCTCCCCCTCTGTGTGCGGTGTTTAAGCGTGAATGATGGAGTGAGCTTCTGTAGTCTGCTCTTGATGGATTATTCCCATTTACTTAAAGGCATGTAGATCATCTCAAATCTGGACCATCGGTCAGCTCACTGCCACTCGACAAGACAGAGGCTCGGAGGCTGGGACTTGATTCTGCTTGATTGATTCTCTGGGCCATCCATAAAGATCCCGATCGTGCGAACGCAGGCACACAGAGCAGAGAGGTGGGCTGCTGTAGGATTAAAAGTTTAGCAGAAATGTCATCTGACTGGGACCTCAGGTGTGGTGCTCAGAGGTTTACTATCACATTTGACTGAGACTTTTTTTTTTTTCCATGCGTGTGAATTTGTTGAGCAAACGTATTCCGAAGTTCTCGGTATGCTTCAGACAAACTGGTTGTATGTCTACCTGAATGTCCACACTAGATGGCAGGAAGAATGGCCTGCCATCATAACCTCCTCCCAGCTGCATCACTGCGTCCCCAATCTCTGTCCAGCAACTCTGTGTCTATGTTAACGCCATGAATCATACAAATGGGGATAGCACATTTTCTGGCAGTGTCTCAGGCGTTCATGCCGCTTCACTTGGTTGAAGGTAAAGAAAGTCAGAGAGTCGTTGTGTAAAGAATAAAAAAAAAAAAAAAAACAAGCTTGAGAAAGAAGTTCAAGTCCTGCCCACTTCAACACCTGCACACGCCTGGCCAGTCACTGCATGAAGTGGGTGGGATTGTCAGATTGGGTTTTTCAGTCAGTCTTTCAGACAAAAGTGGATCGTGAGCTCCTGAAATAAAACAGTCGCTGGAGAAATTGCTATTTTAAGATGGCAAAAATAGACTTTGGAAAAGGGACGTCGAAATAAAAACTGCAAGAATAAAATACAGATGAGCCTCAATAAATTCAATAATGGCTTCAAATGAGCTTCAATTCCAGGATGTTATTTCTTAAAAGTGAAATTACAAAACAAATGCTACTATTGAGTCTGGATGTGTATTTTGCTAACAGCACATTTTAAGAATCTGCCGCAAAGGTTTAGTCGAGAAAATAGCATCAATTTGTTAGTTAAATTTTGACCGAGCGTGAATTTCCTGACTTTGCGATGGCCGCACGGGTTAGGAGCTGCTGTAGTGTGGTGTTGTTGGACAGCACGAGGTGGGGGTTTGATGTGAATCGGTCAGTGTGTTATTCGACAGCGTGCAGGTCTGTAAGCACTCCCAGTGGTCCGGATGAACACCCAGCGGCGGCCGGGGCCGCATTTGTCACAGGCGGCGATCCAGTCGCTCATACCTGACAAATCGGCTCGCTCAGATTGATTGGTTTCCTGTTGTTTAATTCATCAGTGTTTCCTTAGCCTGAAGCAGGTGTGAAAAAATAACGCTTTCTGAGCCGCCGACACCTCACACATAGTTTATGATGAGGAAAAAATGGCCGGGCGGGGGACAGCGTCAGTAATGGTCCGACTATCCATTATCAGTGACAGCTCTGATTTGTCATGCTATTTGTGGCTGCAGATGACACGCAATGTACATGCTTTTATTAATATCCCAAGATGCAGCTCTGCTGTTGGCCTTCACAGCCGATTTGTTAAAGACGGGCTTTTTTCATCTTACCGGATCATCAACATCAGTAGACATGTAAATCAACCTCCCATTCATGTCATTCCACTCCTAAATATTCTTCTAATATGAAATGTTTGAATCAGCCGGTTTTGTTGTTTTACCAACTGCAGAGAAAACAAAGAGATTTTGTCGTTTCTGTTGTTCAGACGTCACAGTTTTAACTGATAAACAGCATTCACAGTTGAAGTGAAAACGCCGAAAGCAGTCGAAGTGTCATTTGAAAGTGGAACAATGAAAACAGTAGAGATGTCAGCTGAAGGGTGAGTGATGAAAGTAGCTGAGGAGCAGTTGACATGTTAGTTGAGAGATAAGTACTGAAATCGAGAGCCGATAGCTTTGGAACTCTCATTTGAAAGGTACTGTTGTAAGGATTTTCATTGTCAGCGCAATACAAAGCAAAGTTAAAATGGGAAAACGTTCATAAAGCAAGAGGTCTGGAAGTCTGAAGTGTGGTGATCTGTTTAAAATCTGAACTATGAGTCAAGCTTAAAGTATGGACATAGTTTGGTATTAAAAACGAGTAGAACTGAACATTCCAACCATTCGAGAGGAATTTAAGGTGAACTTCTGCTGGAGGTGTTGTTAGCTGCCGGGTGTCCACTCTGATACATCCTTGGTCATAAAGGAGCGTCCACCAGGGGGGAGCTTTTGTTAAGGGACACTATAGAGATGTTTTTATAGCTATTGCCTTTGGTTTTGGCAATAGGGCTGATCAATTTTAGATGCGAGTTTTAATTTGTCTGACGGTTGTTTACGGTTCTGTAACTGGCAGGTGAAATGTACACACCTGCTCCAGTGCTTCAGGTGTGTAATGCGTGAGAAAATCAGGAGGCACAATAAGTTGTGTGGTTGCTGCTGCTCTGCTCTGCCCAATTTAATGAACTCACGTCTAGTCGATCATTTGACCTGTAATAAGAGCTGTTCGAGCCCTCTTTTCTGGTTTGGTCCCTGGACCTCAGTCTGTTCCAAAGTCAAAGCACCAATGCAGCCTGTAGTTATCCCTCAGAACCTCAAAACAACCTGACTTCTTCACCACCCCCACCCCCACACCAACATCAGCTCAGGCGGACCACCGCTCAGCTCAGCTACGTCCAGGCAGCTCCTTAACTCTCCGCCCAAAATTCCCACCCGGAACTTTCAGTGGAGTGAAATTTTAATTGTTGGAGACTCTATCGGCAGATTTCGAAAGCTCCCTGGTGCTACTACATCCTATCTCTCAGGAGGCAACCCTGTTGATTTTATAGAACTAAACCTGGCTCTCCTTGACGTCCTCCCCTCTGTCCACACTGTGATAGTTCCCGTCGGCACAAATGACGTCATAAAACTGCAAGCTGAACTTGAGTCTCTAGCCGTCACAGTTGAAAGCCTGGACAGGGGTGTCCTGCACTGTCCCAGTCCCACTCTAACTAGAAGCTCGTTTTTTTTCATGAACATTTTTTCTGTCTCTTTGCTCTGTACTGATGGATGCAGGATGTAATGGCTGCTACTGGGCTTGACTTTATTAGTAATCTTAATTGCTTTTAAAAACGATGGTTTTCGCATCCTAACAGGAAAGGAACAGGAAAACTGAATCCTAATTTTTCTGAAAATGTAATCCATTTGAATGCCTTTAGCCGTAATCGACGGTTTCCCCGGCGAGACCCTGCCCAGCATCCTGGCTCTGTACTTCATAGCCCTGTCCCTGGCAGTGCAGGTCCCGCTGCTGCTGGCCCGTTTTATATCCCTCACTAACCCCTTCATACCTCCAGTATCAGGATCACCGAAAGGCCGTGTGCAATACCCAAATTTACTCACATACAACACAGAGACAAATCTCATCAAAGCTAAAGCCACTTCTTCCGTTCCCCCGTTGAAACAGCTTTTTTTCCTGCTTACTTAATGTTAGATGCCTTGCTAATAAGTCTTTAACTGCCGGGATTTTATCACGACCCACAATATATGTATATATATATGTTTTTTAATCATCACAGAGTCTTGGATTAATCCTCATGAATGTGCCCCTCTCTTAAGTCCTGCCTCCCGGAATTGTGTATTTTTCCACCACTCAAGATGGACAGGTTGAGGCAGGGGCCGTAGTTGTAGTTGTTCCCCGGACTCACTCAGCTGTTTTTCTACCTCTTCTTCCACAGTCTTAGTTTTATTTAAAAAACTCCCTGAAGGAATTTTCAGACCTTTTATCAGTTACCAGTTTCCAATATAATCAAGAGTTCTTAATGTTGGCGATCTTAATATCCACGTTTGTTGCCCCTTTTCATCCTCTTTTACTTGCCATTTTATCAAACATTTAGACTCCTTTAAACGCAACACTTTACACCAAGCATCCCAGTCATCACAGAGGGCTCACACTCATCCATGTCGTCTCCTACTCCTCTCCTGTGTGGTTGATTTTGCCATCTCTGATCACAAGGCAGTGCTCTTCCGGGTACCCTTCCTCTCTCCTGACGTAAACCCGCCACACCGATCTGCTTCCGCCCCCTAAATTCACTCGCTCTCCCCGGTTTCTGCCAAGCTTTTAATGCCTCAGACACATTTTGTATTACCCATGACCACCAGGGCCTCACTGTGGAGCAGCTTCTCGGTGTTTTTAATAATAGGAGCTATTTGTTCTGGAGCTATCAGGATAAAAAATGTTTTAAAAAATCTAAATCTTCTCTACCACAGTTAAATGAAGAAATAAAGACTTTAAAAAGACAATGTATGAAGGCAGAGTGGATACGGGTGAAGGACAAACAGTAATCCCCCTGATTCCCCCGTACATCTGATGTCCACATATCATCTTCAGTCAAAGAAGCGGGGAACTCTTATTTCTCGGGGCCGATCGCTAAACAGGGTCATAATCCCACAATTCTTGTTAAATCCATAAACTCTGTGATTGGTCCCCTGCTTAGGCAGCTGTTTGAATCCTCCCCAGAGAGACGTGAAGAATTTCTTTTAAGATAGTGGAGACTTGGTGGGACATTAAAGAATTCAGTGAGCTTTATGCTGACTCCCGCCCCTCTTCAGCACTAACTCACTGTAATGAAATCTCTCTGTCAACCAGGGAACGCACTGTTGCACTTTTGGAATCATCCACCTGTCCTTCACACTGCATTCAGACACCGCTTGGTTTTTAAAAGCTGTATTTCAGATGGTTGGTCCAGATATTTGAGCCATTGTTAGCTGCTCTCTGTCTACCAGCAGTTTTCCCTCCAGTTTTAAACATGCCACCATTTACGCCCCTAAAAGAAGCCTTCTCTGGATCCTTCTACTTTAAGTAATTTTAGACCCATCTCTAAGCTCCCATTTTTATCTAAGATTTTATGTCTCCACACAACTTTTCCTCTATGAACAATGATCAAATTTAAAAAAAAATTCAGTCTGGTTTTCGCTCTACGCTACAGAGCCCCTCTAGGGTCAGCTGACAAAAAAAGAGAGCCGTGTGTAAATCTGTATTCTCGGTTTACAAATCCATGTCCACGGTTTTGATTGCAAACCTGTGGGCATGGATTTCAAATCCGAGATCAAGGTTTATAAATCATGCGGAGGGATTTGTAAACTGAGAGTACAGATTAACACACGGCTGTTTTTTTTCTCAGCTAACCCTAGGGAGGGGGGGCTCTGCACTGCACAAAACTGAGACTGCTCTGGTCAAGGACACCAATGACTTATTGCTTGTCATGGACCACAACGTCTTAATCAGCCGTCTGAAAAAATACGTCGGCATCAGTGATGTGTCTCTGCATCGGTTCATCTCTTATCTGTCTGAGACTCTGTTGTGCTTGGAGATTCCTCCTCCTCTCTTTTTTGTGGTGTCCCCCAGGGGTCTGATCTGGGTCCCCTTTTCTTTATATGCATGCTACTACTGGGGCAAATCATGCATAGACATATCAGACCATACGCAACTGTATGTTCTGATAAAGCCGGGGTCTGCTGATGTGTCATATATAGAAGACTGCAGCTGTCACGAAACACTGCTGCCAGGGTTTTATAATATATTGTATATTGTTAATAATATGTTGTTTATAATGTGATGTAATGATTCACACATACGGATTTAAAAGGCTGGGAAAAAGCCCCCCCCCCCAACACACACACACAGACACACACACACACACCCTCCTTTTTGATCTGGCCACTCTGGTGCCCCCCTAACGCCATTGGGCTAGAGTACTGTCTGTCTGACAATGCCCAACACCACTGGATTACAGCACAGCCAATTGCTGCCTGTAAACACACAAGCGCGCACACACACACACACACACACACACACACACACACACACACACACACACACACACACACACACTGCAATGTTTGTATTGAAAAAAACCAAGTGAAATGAATGATTAATGTCTATGTGATGTTTTGGTTATTCAGCAGAACAAAATGGTGGTGTCACATCCATGCAAAACGGTTCTTCAGCACACCAGGATCTTCGGGCTCTTGGGCAGTGCCACTTCTCATGTAATAGCACCTGTATTAGACACCTGACACAGAACAGAAGAACAGGGTGTGGAAACGAGTTGCCGACACGGTTGATGTGTCCGGTATGTCACAGAGCAACTGTCGAGTCGGAGCATGCCCGGAACTGCGGATTGATGAGAGGCCAGATGCTGCCAGCTGCTGTGGATCCGTGCGCGCGGCTGCACCATACAGGAAACGACCACATCACACCGATCCTCGCGGCCCTTCACTGGTTAGCTGTGAGATTTAGAACTGACTTGAGGATTTCACTGCTGGTTTTTAAAGGCTTGAGTGGCCAGACTCCCCCTTAAGATTGATACCTGCTTACTTCCAATGAGCTTGAACACTGCCTGAGATCCTCTAGCAGGGCCCTGCTAATGGTTCCAAAATCTGGATTTGGGCCCCTCAGCTGTGGAACTGCGGTTCCACTTCGTTGCAAGCTTTTTAAAAAATCTCTTCTTAAGACTCTTTTTTATCTCTTCGCTTCTCTAAACTGGAGGTATTTGTTGCAATGGATTTAATCACTGACCTTGCTTTGGATGTATGTGTTATTGCTTTTATTCTTTCTTTTGCTGTAAAGCACTTTGATTGGAGGCCATTCGTTTTTAAAAAATGAGTTTTTAGGAATCAAAGTTCGGAAAGTCAAGTTAACCAAACGTAAGATTCAAAGCATTTTGTGCTCAAGTCTATTTCATTCATTTATTTATTTACGTGTGTGTGTGAGTGCGAGGGCCCCCGTTTGTGTGTCTGCGCCACTGTCACCCACGTGAGTGCGACCCTGTGACCCGCAGGACCGGCGGATGAAACGCTGGGATTCGTCACACGGCAGCGGGCCTGATGGGCCCTGCGTGTTTCATCTGCGGTGTCTGATTCGAAATTGGGCCCGTGTCTAGTTTTTTACACATGCGTGGCACAGCGGCGTGAATTATTGAAGTCTCCGGAAACGGCGACGAGATCGATCGGGATCCAACAATCAATAATCTGGGGTGTTTTTCTAAATACACCGGGCAGCTTTTACTCCCGGATTCCAAGTTTAACACAGCTGTGCCCCGGATGAGTCGTGGGCTCCATCTGATCTGCCAGGACAACTTTGTGGAAAGCGACGTGGCTACTTCTGTTTTGCCGCTTGGAGTCATGTTTCTCAGTTTTCGGCGCTGAAGCTCTTTTTTCCTTGTAGTCCGTAACAGCGCCGTCGCAACCAATGAAACATGTCACAAGTTCGTTCTCACCTCCGGAGCAGAATCCTGCACGAGTGTGCCCACCCGTACCGGTCCCGGGCCGACCCTGCAACGGCCTGTAGACCCGTGCCGGACCCGACGCGACCCGTTAATATGAGCCCTGACCCCGACCCACAGTTAAATACAGGCCAGCGAAGGCAAAAAGCTCGGAGCGCAGGATCCTGATATTAAAAAAAAAGAGAGAGAAAGAGATAACAAGGCACGGGTGGTGCCGGGCCAGCCCTCGTGACGATTCGCTTCTCCTTCTGTTTAGAACCGGCTCGGTGGCACGGGTTGCACGCTGAACATCTGTCCTGCTCACCTGACGCACCGCTGGCACAGCCCGGACACCTTCACTAACTATTTCACTCTTTTGATGGGACACCGGGATTTAATGTTGACGGACCCTGCGCGCTTTCCTCTATGTGCGTGTGTGTGTGTGTGTGTGTGTTTACAGGTGCCGTGTCATTTTTATGGATATCTTGCAGATACACACCCACGTGTCTATTGCGCAGAGGAGGAGAACCCGGAGACCAGACTCCTTTGCCGGTCGCCCCAATCGTTCGCCGCCTTCTAACCAGCCCTCCCGGTATCCAGCAAACACCGGCCGTTCACGGAGATGAACCTTCCTTGCTGCTTTTACAGGGGGGCGAGACGAGCACACGTGATTGGTCCCTACTGAAGCCCGCTGTTCTGTAACCCTTTCTAATGATGTGTCCATCCTCTCTTCCCCAGTGCGCCCATCTTTGCGCCACGCTGGTCTCGCGCCTGGAGATTGTGCTCGCGTTGGCCTCTGCGTCCTATTCCAGGATGATCGAGCCCCGGTGTGTGTCAGCCGCCGCGTGTACCTCGTTAGATGCTGCGCGTTGCACTGCATTGTTTCCTTATTAGGAGCCGTTTGAGAACGGCTGCACTGTTGCGTGTTGGCCGCGTCTTCAGGCCAGTACCCAGTTCCCAGTTCCCAGTACCCACACAGCTTTGATCGCAGATGGCTCCTCCATCACTAACGCAGCCAGTCGGAGCTCAAATATCTGAGCCCGATTCAAGGTTGAGGCAGGTGGAACTCAAAGACAGAATAATTGGCCCTCAGATTGCAGCGATATTAATGAT